>NW_005355584.1:1049768-1062751 GCF_000412655.1 Myotis brandtii
CCTCTGGCGGAGGCGTCAGGCCTGGGCAAGGGGCCGATCAGGCGATCGGAGGGTGATGGGGGTCGACGCCTCTGGCTGAGGCATCAGGCCTGGGCGAGGGCAGAGCCGGTGATTGCGGGGAGAGGGGGGTCCCCTGCCCAGGCCTGAATCCTGGGCCAGAGGCATCAGGCCTGGGCCAGGGGCAGAGCCAGCAATCGGAGGGGTTGGGGGTCCCCTGCCCAGGCCTGACGCCTGGGCCAGAGGCATCAGGCCTGGGCGGGGGGCAGAACCAGTGATCGGGGGGGAAATGAGGGTCTCCTGCCCAGGCCTGACACCTCTGGCAGAGGCATCAGGCCTGGGCAAGGGGCCAATCCTGCGATTGGAGCGTGATGGGGGTCAACACCTGAGGGCTCCAAGTATGTGAGAGGGGGCAGGCTGGGCTGAGGGACACCCCCCTACACCCAGTGCACGAATTTCGTGCACCGGGCCCCTAGTATATTATAAATTTAATTCCAATATATAATGCATTAATATAGAGGGGAGATACAGAAAGAGAGAAACTAACTACTGGTTGTAAAAGCAAGGAAGAAAATATGATAGAACTGGAAAAAAATTAAGACTCGAGTAGAAATAGGAATTGAAACTAGGAGCCCCAACTACTATGCCATTTCCTTCGTGAAATAGTTATTGTCCTGTGGAAGATATTGCAGTGATATATTAATGGAATATTATAATGTCCAAGATTACCCATGGTTTGGTCAAGATTGGTACTGAAGTCGCTGAGTTGCTGATATATTGAAATGTAATCATTATTTTTATAATAAATTCTTTTTTTCTTTCACCACTCTGTTCTGGTCTTGCATAAAATACACTCCTAAAGCTCAGGACAAGATAAAATATATGTATAACATGCTCTAAGAATTAGATTTGAGGGGAGTGGGATCTCAAGTAACCTCATGACAATTTGACCAAAATAATATTCCCTAAGTGTTCTTTTAATGAAAAACCTAGAGAACTCCTGAAGTTGGTGATGCATAATTAAATTCAGGAAATATTTCATTCTGTTTTGCAAAATAAGCCAATTTTCTTCTTAAAGTTTAATATAATGAGTTCACAAACAGGAGGAAATATAAGCAACTTATCTCACAACTTACTTAACTGAATGACTTAATACTGCCTTAATTTTGTTTGTCCAATTGTCCCTTTGGCTTATTAATCCCTCACTATCTTTCAAAGTCTGTGTTTAATGTGTTTAATGTAATCCTACTCAAGGCCATTTGTAGCAAATGGAGTAATTAGGTATACAATGGCTTGAGCTATATAATCCAATAGAGAAAACCTTTTAGACATATTTTTAATAAAACTAAAAAAAAAGGTTGGCTCTTGATTTTGGCCAACTGATGTTGTTTATGCTGTGTTCATTAATTGTATATTAAATACTTCTTCTGACGATGGTATTATGCATGCACTGTTGCCTTATACAAGTGAGTAATGACTTCATTCCTGGTCTCAAAGTGCTTGTGCTTTAAAAGGGAAGATTTGAAATAGACTCAATTAACAATAATGCCCAGCTGAATGTGGTAAGTACAGTCAGGGAGTTAGGCACTGAATGCAGAGTGAGTTTAGAAGAGACAGGTCTGCCTGCCCGACAGGAAAGAATGAAGGCTCCATGCAGCAGTGACATTCAAACTGAGTGTTGACTAATGGATAAGGTTTGGTAGATAGATATAGGAAAATTGCATGTTAGGTCTAGTGAGATGCATTAATAAAGGATCAAATGTGGCAAATGTTTAGAATAAACCAAATGGGAGCTTTAGGTAGCATACTTGTATGGAACTCAATAGTTTCGGAGAAAGACTGTTTAAGACTATGAATGCCAAGTTGAGGAGTAGATATTTATTATGAATCTGTTTACAATAAATATTAGCATATGAACGTTCCATGAGAATCTCTTTATAAAGGAAAAAATACATAAAAAGAGACAAACTATTTCTGTGGGAAAATTTAAAAAACAGTTTATTTAATAATGGTTCTTGTGACATCAAATTTTTTTATGTTTTTTGCAACTTTTAGTTGAAAGCTTTTCTTTTAGGCTGTTTATCACTTTCACATTTATAATCTAATGATTTTATTTTTACATTAGAAAGCATGTATTGTTCCCAAATGTAGAACATGTGCATACCTGCTGAGATTCCACTTATCCTTTTTTTAAAAAACGTTTATATGCCTGATTGCTTTTAGAAACCTAAGCTGTTGTCATCAGCCTGTGACAGCCACCTACATGTAAAACAGAACGTTGGGAGGGAATACCAAGTGATGCCTGGCTAGCAACTTTACAACATGTAAGGCTGGGCCATCACTGCGTAGTCCGTTGTTCATTAAAATAACCATGAGCAGAGTGGGAGCCAAAGGGCAGGCGCCCTCCACAGCATCTACAGTCACACCTGCTCAGCTCCAGCCTCACCTTGCCGCCCCACACCAAGCCCAGCTGAGGGTTCCTTTTAGAACTAAATGGAATGTCAGAGGGGACAGTGCAAGGCATTGGTTATATTTTTACTAACATTTCCTCTGGGCTTTCATATAATGTGCGTGTAAGTCTCATACAGGGTGTACTGGTTGATGCACTGGATTGTGAGTTTAACAAAAAGAACAACAGTCTATTTTTATATCCATTTTTTTCTTTATTGATTAAGATATTACATATAGGTCCTTATCTCCCCATTCCCACCCCCAACCTCCCCCCCACTCGTGTCCTCACCCCCTGTTGTCTGTGTCCATTGGTTAGGCTATATGCATGCATACAAGTCCTTTGATTGATCTCTCCCCCTTACCCCCACCCTCCCCTACCTTCCCTCTAAGGTTTGATGGTCTGATTGATGCGTCTCTATATCCAGTTGTCTAGGGTAAAATTCAAAATAGCAACAGATGTGGGGCAGACGCTGAGGATGGGTGCTGCAGCAGGTGCACAGGCTGCTGGCTGGCCCAGGCATGGGGTCTGCAGTTGCTGGATGATGTGAAGGGGGTGGGAGGTTCACACTGGCTGGGGAGTTGGCCGCTCATCAGGGAATAGTGACAACTTGTCAATCAGCACAGAATCACTCTATTTTTAACAACTGCTGGGCATTACTACTGTGTGCCTCTGTATCTTAAAGTAATACAGAGTTCTAATAACACATGCTGTTGTCATTGATCAACTAATCAAGGAAATGAATATCAGTTTTAGTAAGCAGGATATCTCTGTGTGGGCTCTGTAACTTTTAAATAAGTTTATCCAATTACATAGTTACATTTAAGATGATCATCTCAGGGTTGCATACAAAGGGCCCCCTCAAAGACCAAATTATGAAATTTGAGCATTTGCATAAGTTTTACTTGTGACCCTATGAAATATCTGTCTTACCTGTAAATGGTTTATTTGCTCTTGGTTTCCATCTAAATCTGATAACACCATATCACCTTACAGATTAATACTTTTCAATGCCCTAGAGATACAGAGCTATGTACCTAATTATATATATTAAAATTTTAAAAGTATCTGTCTCTGAACCACCTTAATATATGCCACTCAATGACAAAGCAGAAGAGAGAACTGAAGGGCAAATATTTTGGGGAAAGGAAAATGAGAAAGAAGAAAATTCGAGAAGTGTTATAATTTGGGCATAAGAGAATGAAAAGGGGAAAGAAAAGGGCAAACCCTATTAAGAAGCCAAATAGCACACTTACAGAGATAGAGAAAGATAAAAAATTAAAACATTCATTAATGGCTGAAGGAAAAAATCTGAATGGGTTAAGAAAAAAATGGAGAAATGGGGAGAAAAACAGGGAGCCTCAGAAACAAGTAAAAAGAAAATAATAAAGAACAATAAAAGGGAGAAAATGTGAAAGGAAAAGAGACATAGAAAAGATAAAGAAAAGGTGAAAGTGATAATAATAAGGAAACCTGGGAGACAGACAGGATTACAGTGGACACTAAATAAGAAGGAAAAAATATTTTGAAAGAAAAATAATAACGCTCGAGGAATTAGAAGAAAAATGGTCTAAAGCCATTGAACTCTGCTGGGGAGAATTATTACCTTCACTCAGGATATTTATTAATCAGTTTTTAAGTATTTCTCAGTTAATGGATCAGAGACACTTGATTGCTTAAAAGGAAACCCCAGCATTGGATACTAATTGGGATATTTTGGAGATTTTATGTTCAATAATTACCTAAAGAGAAAAAAAAATGCAAAACAAGAGAAAACCATCTTAGGGAAACCACCAGAGGCAGTCTAGTGATTAGCTCTAGAATGTTAATTAGAAAAAAAGTGATTTGCTTTTTTTCCAAGTCATGAAGAGATACATTAACAATATCAATCAGCAGCCATTTGATTATATCGCAATACTCACAATATAAATTACTATTTAATCACATAGTGGTGAGCAAGCTGAGCAGATGGAGGACAAGAAACAACAGGGAAAGATTTATCTACTTTAGCCAGTGTTAACAGCTGGAAAGAAAAGTGGAGTATAAAATGCACTTCTTCCTAACTATGACAAGCCATGACTAAAATTAAAAATTCATTAGAGATGAATTAATTCCTCTCATACTGGAAAAAATATATAGATTGATTCTGGGAATACATTAGCTATTGGTTGTGTTATTAATAATTTTATTTTTTAGTTATTTTGATGACAGGAGAGGATTTGGGGGTTATTATAGATGGATATATTACCTCCAAGTTTGCAGACAAGAATGGCAGTCAAGCCTGGCCAGTGTGGCTTAGTGGTTGAGCATCAACCTATGAACCAGGAGGTCAAGGTTCAATTCCTGGTCAGAGCACATACCCGGGTTGCGGGCTCGATCCCCAATGTTGGGTGTGTTGTGCAGGAGGCAGCCGATCAGTGATTCTCTCTCATCATTGATATTTCTATCTCTCTCTTCCTCTCCCTTCCTCACTGAAAACAAGAAAAATATATTTATAAAAAAAGAAATACTTGCTAAATAATGATACAAGTATGCTGACAACACCATGTAAATAACTCTTTTATATTTTATTTCAATATGTACTAGTATGTTCTTGAACCCTCTTGGCATTAAGTAAGCTCTGCCATTAATTTTCAATAGCATAGAAGAAAACTAAATTGGAGGGCTTTCATCCTTCTTTGTGCTTTGTATACCCCAATTATTACCACCAACACAAGCTGTTATTATGTAGCATGTAAAAACTCTTTCATTCCTCAAAATCCTTTCCAACCTAAATTTGCCTCCTACATTATAAAATATTTTTGAATTCATTAAAAAATGTGTTTATAGCAAATCTCAGTTCTTCTCTTTTGTATGATCCTTACATAATGATGTTCTGGTTCTTTCTAGACCTTTTTTCTCACTTGACACAGTGCTCCATAATATCTAAGAAAATAAAATTTAAAAAATAAAGTGGTTTAATAGTTTTTTATCTTTAGATAAACATAAAAGCCAATATTTTGAAGATTGCTGACACATTTACAAAAATAATAGTGTAGTCACTTTATAAAATCAGAAACAACATGCGTGTTTCAATTTGTCCTAAGACACTAAGAATTCTCTCTTAAAGTTACTGGCTTTGATGGAAAATATTGTCATGCATTTAACACACCTCAAAATGCTGTATCTAAATAAAAGAAATCATCAGGCTGTACCCCTTAAACTTATATAGCCATCTGTATCAATTCTTTCTCAATAAACAAGAAAAGTGCTATTTGGAAAAAGGCAAAAAATACTTTTAAAAAAAGTGTCAATGATTTTTAATTGTTGTTAATATATTACAGAAGTGATTTTCAACCAGTGTGCTTCAGGAATTTTTTAAACATGCAGTACCTGACTATTTAGTCAGGGGCACTGATCTCTTTTCCCTTAGGTTGTCAAATTTAAAAAAATGACAATAGCCAACACAACATAGCCCTCCATTGTGAATGCCCGTCTTAAATCATAAATATATTGATCATATAGTAAAGTTGCATCTTATTGGTCAGGTTGCATAATGTTTTGACTGATTGGTTAATTCTTAGTATCAGAAATCCTTATATGCAAGTATAGGCGCCGGATTTTTTCAAAAGTCACTTTGGAAAAAAAGGGTAAGTAATGACTATTATTATATTTTTGTAAATCAAAATTATACCTATTTTTGGTCAGATCAGCAAAAAATTATATTTGTGGTGTGCCACAGAATTTTATTAATTAGCTTATGTGTGCCATTAGGTGAATAAGGTTGAAAATCATTACATTACGCATACTCAATTGCATACAAATTAGTTAAATTCTCACTTCTTCATGCCACAAGTAATTGTATCAGGATATGACCATATAATACTAAAATACTTAGATTACAAATCAAAAGCAGGTACATTTGTATGTGCTTTTTTATTTTTTTTAAAATATATTTTATTGATTTTTTACAGAGAGGAAGGGAGAGAGATAGATAGCCAGAAACATCGATGAGAGAGAAACATCGATCAGCTGCCTCCTGCACATCTCCCACTGGGGATGTGCCCGCAACCCAGGTACATGCCCTTGACCGGAATCGAACCTGGGACCTTTCAGTCCGAGGCCGACGCTCTATCCACTGAGCCAAACCGGTTTCGGCTGTATGTGCTTTTTTAAATTTGGGGAGCTGCACATAGCATATCGACATTTTAAACCTCTGGTTATTAAATGTTAGTATTTCAACTACTTTATTGCAGTTCTATAAACCATTGTTTTAAAAGGGGCTAAATTAATGTAAAATATAAGCAGTGTACAAAGAGCTTATAACAATGAACGATGTTACTTTTGTTTAATAACCTATGTAGGTGAAGTAAGTCTATTTCACACATATTTCTTTCTTTCTTGTGTCTTACCAAAAATACAGAAAAGGGATGATTTCCTATGAGGATACAATAAATGCGTAGAGCGTATTCACATTTGCTCAAGAAGCAAACTATTCGTAAATAATTAGCTCAAACAATATGGCAGGGTGGTGTGAGCGACAGCTGTGGGTGTGCCAGTTGTAAGATGCCCAGGCCAATCTGCAGGAGATAATTTAGCAGCAGGAGCATCTGGCTCCTTTGCAGGCTCCTTAGGCATTTTTCTTGGCACCAGTTAGTTACCTCTAGGTTTATCACTTGATGATACATTTTAATAGGTCCATGGATTATTTGGCTAACAGTTAACCTGTCCTTATCCCTTTTTCTTTTTTAATTTATGCTGCCTTTATTAGGTCATTGTAGAGTGTGTGTGTGTGTGTGTGTGTGTGTGTGTGTGTGTGTAAATGCCCCAACGCTTTACTAATAACTTTCTACTAGCAGAGGACATGAGCGGCTGGGCTGTGTGGATTCAGGAAACAGGTTACAGAAGCAAAGGAAGGTCCCTTGGAGCTTAGGAGAAAGAAAGCAAAGGATACTTGTCTAAGGAAACAAGGAGGGGGAAAGGCATAGACATGCTCTCTCTCTAGAGAGCGTGCTCTGGGTCCTTTGTTTTTAGGGATTTTTCTGTTTTCTAAAGATAGGAATTTTAAGGGAGTTCCCAGGGGAGGTTCTCAATAGAATATTCATCAGGGTCCTGGTCTCTACTGATTGGTCCATGCTAGGGGTAAGGAGGTCATTGTTTATTGCATCTGGTCCTGATGTCAGCCTCAGGTGATGCTTCCTCTGGTTTTGCTGCTTTTCTGGGCCTGGAGCTAAAACACAACTGAGGCCTAGATGTTGTCTCTAGTTTGACCAAAACCCTGTCTCTGTGGTCAACAGACCCAAGGCTTTGTTCCTGACATTATTTGATGCTGATGAGAACCTTATTGTCCTGAGGGCTTAATGATTAAGGGAGTGATCATGCAAGGGAGAAGGAGGCAGGTGAGTCAGGGTGCTGGATGAAACCAGTTTAAATTAGATATCTGTCTCAGTTTCCCCATTCCACTTGCAAAGGAATTTTCTTAGCTTCTTAATATCCTGCCTCAGATACACATTAGATTCACCTCTGGAATTTTGGCAAAATACCATACCTAGATCTGGTACAAATCACACAAACACACACACAAAGCCTTGAGGGAAACAGCCAGCATTGAGAATACTGAATGTGATACAGAGACTCCATTTATGCCACAGTATGTTTTTCTAGGAATAACTTGAACAGAATTTTATTCCGTGAAATAGAAATTATTTGCTCTATAATCTAAAAGGCTCGTCTCTTTTCCTCATTAGGCTCATTAACCTGTCCTTTGATTAGATAACCTTCCCCTTGTGACCCATCTTGAATTGAAGCGGCTTGCTTTGTGGCGACTGTCAGAATCCTCAGATCAAGGGCCCCTCAGCTTCAGGACGTTTTATGTTAATCTAGTTTGTCTAAGTGCTATTTCTCACCTGGCTTGTTATCAAATATCCTGGAGCCCCAACTCCCTTCTCACACAGTGTTTTACAGATCTACAAGTTAATTATCGGTTTTTTTTACGCAGCTAAGAGTGTTAATGGATTACCCACAACTATGCTGAGCCTCAAATGTCTCTTTATTCCACACTACAGTAATAAAAACTCCCTCCATGAAGGTATCCCTGCTGCCTTCTTCACTACCCCTGCCTTCTTCATCTCCAACATCTAGTGCATAATGGACACATAAATATTTGTTGAATGAATGCTAAAAAGTTATACTAAATAGGGAGTTTTACTTATGTATTTCCTGTTCATCCTGAACTGTTCCATTTCGACATTGCCTATTTTTAATAATATTTACGATTAATAGCTCAAGGTGAAAATGAAAGTGAAATATGCCTCAAGAATTTATTATAAATGCCATCAAGGGGCTTTGTTTTACAAATCTTTCTCAGAGGGTATCAGCAGAAATGTAGAAATAAGGTAAGGGCAGGCTGACACTGTTCTTAGAGCTGGGAGATGAAAAAGTTGTACTTGATCATTAGTGTTGATTTCTTCAACTTAATATTTTTTTCTTTCATCTCCCCATATTTTCTTTTATTTTCCTTTAATTATTTGTATTGAATTCCCCTAAATGTCTCTATGCTCTTTTAACAACAAAAATATTCAAAATGGCAAACCATGTCAATATTGACTGTAGTGTCTTTCAAGTTGTTTTAGGTATGCTTGATAATTTTTTATTCAAATTCAAAGTATTGAAAATATTTTTATACAAGTCTTTTGTCTCCTGTGCTCCTCTTTCTGTCTTCCATTTATTTATGCCTCCCTTCCTTTTTCCTTTTCCTGTATGTTTGTTTTCTATGTTTTTTTATGTTGTTTGCTCCTATGTCTGATCAATTATTGCTTCTACTCTTTTGAATATTTATTAAATAATAAAACCATTCATTTATTGATATAATATTGATTTAAAGGTGCACTATCCACAAGGTACTGTTTTAGGCAACAGGGCAATATAACTATAATATAAAGTGTGAAGGGAGAAAAATAGAGAAAAAAGGTAAGAGATGTGTAAAAGAAATTACTTTTGCTTGTGTTTCTCTTCTTGAACACTGTTCATACTTCTAGAATTTCACCCTGTTGCAAATGTAAAATGTAATGTATATTATTAGGACCATGACTGCCGTTCTTTTTTTAAATATACCAGAGGCCCAATGCACGAAATTCGTGCAAGGGGCTTGGCCCTTACAGCCCCGGCTTCGTCCTCAAGGTCATCCAGACAGTTGTTCTGCTCTTCGGTCTAATTAGCATATTAGCTCTTTATTATATAGGATTTTTATTGATTTCAAAGTAGACGGGAAAGGGAGAGAGAAATAGAAACATCAGTGCTGAGGGGGAATCATTGATCGGCTGACTCCTGCACACCCCACACTGGGGATCGAGCCCGCAACCTGGGCATGTGCCCTGACTGGGAATGAAACTGTGACTTTTTGGTTCATAGGTTGATGTTCAAACACTGAGCCTCACCAGCCAGGCTAGCAAGTATTTCTTATTAAGAAGTTTTTAAATCAGAAGTTTTATAAGACATATAAAGTCAGAAGTATTAAAAAAGAATAAGACAGATTGTCATTTCCTTGCTACACTCAATGTAGGTTACAATGATTTCTGCAATGCCAGCATATATCCAAGAACATATATGTATCCATATATGTATATACAATATGTGCATATAAGATCTGAATTTGTCAGTACTCTGTATAATTTATTATATTCTGAAGTTCAGCTGATATTTTATACCACTAATGTACAAGCTTATGTGCATCTCTTCAGAATTTGTTTCACATGTAATTCATATGCAAATATAACCTAAAACTAAGCAATATTATAACAAGTATATTGAAGTCTGCTTGCATACATTGAATCCATTAGAGAAAGCGCTGCCATTGGAAAACCAAGTATACCAAGTATTTGATTTTTAAATATTATTATTATTTTTATTATTATTAAAACAATGAATACTAGATCTTGAAGAGACTTTAAAAGTGCAAGATGATTTTCTTTAGCCAGATGGAAGACTTTTCCCCTGGGACCTTGTTTGCCAGGAAGAATCCTGAGTGGGAAATACCAGCAGCTGGCATGATAATGAGTCCACTTCACCACAAATGAGTTGATTATTATTCCATTCCTGCAGTCTTGTAATTCTCAGTTGCATGTCATTTATACACAAATAAAAAATAGCTATTATATTATAGCTAAACTCTGGCAATCTAGAAGAACAACATTTACAAACATAAGAGACAAACTGGGAAATGCATGCAAATGAAGCTGGAGGTAATGGAAAGGTACAGAGTTTAAATGTTCCATAAAACATCCCTTGTTATTGTTTTAAAAATCAAAAACAAAAACAAGTCTGTATGAATATGTAATTTCCATAGTTGGAGTCCAGCCTTGTTTTATCATTACATCATTTAACAGTAGGAAGACTATGTCGTTTATTTACCTTAAGTGATGTATCATAAATTATTATTGTATATGAAAGCGAATTGTATGTTAGCATATCATGGACCCGAATTTGGAAATAAAATAGAAAAGTATTGAATTAGAGGATATTGAGGCTTGACAATGCAGCGCTCCTTTGGGACAAGACAATGCAAAAGTGAACCTCAGGCCCTGACCGGTTTGGCTCAGTGGATAGAGCATCAGCCTGCGGACTGAAGGGTCCCAGGTTCGATTCCGGTCAAGGGCATGTACCTTGGTTGTGGGCATATCCACACTAGGAGGTGTGCAGGAGGCAGCTGATCAATGTTTCTCTCTCATCGATGTTTCTAACTCTCTATCCCTCTCCCTTCCTCTCTGTAAAAAAATCAATAAAATATATTTTAAAAAAAAGTGAACCTCAGAACACACACATATGGTGGACACTTTGGAAAGTTAAAGCCTAAACAAAAGTTAAATCCAAAATGGCTTTGATATGACAATGAAATATAAAATGAATGTTATAATATTGAAATATAATGAAATGTATTGAAATATAATGACAATGAAATAGAAACTGAGTATTTTAGAAAATAGGCAGCATTTAAATTCTGTTATGGGTAATATCAAACATACCAGCATGTAAAACACTTAAAAGTTTAATAGAAATCAATTTATAGTAAATGAAAATCTGAGAAAATAATAATTTAAGATGTATAGCCAATGAATTGGTAATACATTTTGCTAATTAAAACAATAACTTTAAAATAGAAAAGCTAGTTTAATTGTAGGGTTACTCATTGATAAAATAAATTTGGTGTCAAAGTGAAATAAATAAGCTTTATAACTAAATTTATTAAGTCATGAAATCACTTACAAAGTTTAGAAATTGCCAAAGCAGTATGATATGCATTAAGGAAACAATGTTGAAATATAGTACATTACTAAACTATGGACCAGGGAAAAAGCTATCAGAAATAAATAACTGCCTAATAGTTATTAAAATATTTTAAGTGAATATTTCTGTTTGTTTAGTGAATTAACTTAGTAGTTAGTGAATATTTGGTAAAATAAAAACCTGTTTAAGCTTTTCAAAAAATGAAATAAAACTAGTAAAATTTATATCAATTAAGTTTATTGCAAACAATTATAATTGTTCACCTTAGTACAGAAAATGTGAAAGTAATATTAAAATATTGTTTAAGATCCAATTATCCTCATTATTTACAAGTAAAATTATATTTTAAAACAATTTGTTTCCTTTCATAATTTTTTTGAAAATATAAGTTGTGTGAGCATATCAAAGTAGTATAGTGTATGGGAACTAAGAAAATTGCTACCATATTAGTTCCAGGACAGTCAGAGACTGTGATACCTCTTTTAGCAACAATCAAGTGATGCAACTGGAGAGTAGGAAACCTTGTCATAAGAGACATAGATAAATTCTAGAATATTCAGGAAGTGTAATAGAAACAGTTAATAACAGGAGATACTGACTTATGAAAAAATATTATAGAAATAAGCATGCATACAAGAGTAAACAAAGATTAACCAGTCATTGTCAGCAATCTATAATAATAAAAGCATAATATGCTAATTAGACCGGACATCCTTCCAGACCACCTTCCAGACGAAGCCAGGGCTGTGAGGGAAGCCCTGGTCCAGGGTGCCGGAGAGAAGCCAGTGCTGGCAGCCGGGGGAAGGAAGGCCTACTCTTGCACGATTTTCATGCATTGGGCCTCTAGTGTATAAATATTTAAAGAATAAAGGAAGAGCAATTACCTAGCATAACATGGGTAAAAATATTTAGACCCATTTTAGAAATAGAGAATTTTCTTTATTGATTAAGGTATTAGATATGTATCCTTATCCCCTCATTGCCCTCCCCCCCCTCCCCACCCCAGCTCATGCCCTCTCCACCCTAGTGTCTGTGTCCATTGGTTAGGCTTATATGCATGCATACCAGTCCTTTGGTTGATCTCTCCCCTTTCCCCCTACCCTCCCCTGCCTTCCTTCTGAGGTTTGACAGTGTGATAGATGCTTCTCTGTCTCTGTTTTTGTTCATCAGTTTATGTTGTTCATTATATTCCACAAATGAGTGAGAGCATGTGATATTTATCTTTCTCTGACTGACTCATTTCACTTAGCATAATGCTCTCCAGTTCCATCCATGC
>NW_005355584.1:1063056-1074956 GCF_000412655.1 Myotis brandtii
TTTTTTGAGGAAACTCCATACTGTTCTCCACAGTGGCTGCACCAGTCTGCATTCCCACCAGCAGTGAAGGAGGGTTCCTTTTTCTCCACATCCTCACCAACACTTGTCATTTGTTGATTTGTTGATGATAGCCATTCTGACAGGTGTGAGATGGTACCTCATTGTCGTTTTGATTTGCACTCTCAGATGATTAGTGACTTTGAGCATGTTTTCATATGTCTCTTGGCCTTCTGTATGTCCTCTTTTGAAAAGGGTCTATTTAGGTCCTTTGCCCATTTTTTGATTGGATTGTTTATCTTCCTGAGAGATTTATTTTATACATACAGCTAAAACATTTCCAAATAATGAAATTGCTCTTGGTTTACAAAAATTTAAAATGATCACTGGTACAGAATATCTTTCCAAGGAAATAAGGAGGCTGTTGTTTCACAAATAACATGGGGCAAAGTTTCTAAGCATTAGCTCCTGTTTATCACAATCAGGCTTACCGTTTGAAAGAGGCACTTACAGGAATGCCACCCTTGGCCCCAGAGTCACGACTGCAGTTTTCCTTTGTACCCTTCATATGCCACTGTCAATGCCTGGTTCTGGTCCAAGTATCTCATTAAAAGTGCCTTCACATGATTTTTAAAAGGATCAATTTAAAATGGCTAAAACTTCATTATGGAGCTTACTGAATTATTACGTCAAATATATATATATATATTTCCCCCTCATTCTTCTAATCTAATCTATTTACAGGAGATTTTATGGACTCTTTACTAAGGATGTAAATACTAGTAATGGGAATTCCTTGAGTTTTCTTTTTTCCATTACTTTCACTGTCTCCTTTTTGAATACTCTTTCTATCTTGTGTATCTTAATAATTATTAAAGAGAATGTTAGTTTCTTTTTAAGACTTAATAAGATTATCAGGTTCCTTAGAGAGATACTTACTGAGACTTGCCTCATCTACTAAATTCTGCACATCGCCTGCCCAGTTATTCCCCAGAATTGGTTACCTCCACATAGACCTCCTGCTCTGCACTGTCTTTCTCAGCCTGGACTTCATTCTATATTAGTGGGTTTTTGCCCTACCACAGTGGGTTCAGGAAGTCCTGGTACTACATAACGTTTAGAGTTTGTCTGAACAGAAAAATTAGTCTCTGTTACCAAAAGAACATGAATGGCTCTGTAATGACATTCATTACAAATGTCATGATGCATTCATTCTATGTAACACTTGGAAAATCTCCTACCTGGCTGGGCAGCCTGGTATGTTATGGTTGATTTGTTATGCACTATCATGTAAATTGCTTCCTCCTCTAAACTGGAATATCTTTGTAAATTTTTTTGTAATGCATATTTTGCATATTTTGCAATCTTTTTATCTATACAAGATCTATGCTGTGAGAATACATGTGACATGCATTTGGATAAATTCTGGTATCGCTTGCAATTTGAAACTCCTTGCAAACATTTAGATTCATTTTATAAATGCAGACACACCATATGTTATTCAAACACTTTGAATATCCCACTAGATGTTTTGCTGCCATGAGTACTTTCTATTCTTCTACTTCAAAAGCTAAAAGGAAAAAAAAATAACATGAATGAAACCTTTAATAATTAGGAAGAATATAAAAGTCAGAAGTTACACCTGTTGGGAGTCAGATTCTAAGTCAACAAAAGCATATTGAGTGAGTAAGTGAGCCAGCCTGGAAAAGAGATTCTCAAGGGGCCAAATATTGTTTTCCTCAAATATTTTTGGATTAAAGGGAGTAAATAGTTAGCCAACTCCTTCCAAACTGTAAGGGAATAACATTTGATTTATAAAATTGTTTCTTTCTTCTGAAAATTCATTCAATACCCAGGGAAACAAGGCATAGTAGCTCTACAAATTGTGTTTTTGTTGTTTACTTTTAGCTATGCAAACTGAAGTCTCTCTGGGCTTGGATTTTTCCATCCTTATATTAATGTTAATATCCAGCTTCCACATGGGGTTAGCCTTAAATGTATATATATTCTATCAGGACCGGAGTCTTCCTACACCGTAGTTATAAAACCTCTGCTTCTAACTACATTGAAAACCAAAGGAAGAAACCTTTGAGATCATCCAGTCCATTTCCAATGGAAAAGTATCCACTGATTCCTGACTTATATCAGAGTTTTATGTGCCCCTTACTATACTCAATTATTGGTTATAGTTGTTATTTTATTTTTGTAAGAATATCCGACCAGTCCTAAACTATCTTTGATTTACTTTTCAAAAAATGCCCTTGTACATATTCTGCTTATATTAAAAGCTGAATCAGTTAGTGCCGTATCCCTGATGACTTGAAAAGGGAAATTGAACTACATACAGCTCTCAAAGTGAGTATGTCATTTTCATATTGTTAGTATTTTTAATATGCACAAAATTCCTTCTGACAATAAAGATTATATATAGTTTCCGGGATAAAAGGAGCTACAAAATGGTTCTGACCTTCACTTCTTTGCCAGTTGGGGCATTTTCCTATTTTTAAATTACTGGCAGAATAGAATCCATCTTGTAATGAACAGTCATTCTGATAAAGTGTTACAGTCAGTGTAGGGTAATCAGTGGGCTGAAACACAAGCTTAATTTCCACCTAGAGTGTCAATCCTATGGAGGAATAAAATTATATTTTTGATAGTCATGATTACAATCAAAATAGAAGTAGTTTAGTCAGATCATTCTTATGTTAATAGAATTTAGGTACATGAAAAATACATTTCTCATTTTTTTTCCTTAATGACACATGATTTTGTAGGATACAAGAGGCAAACTAATAGCAAACTTTTTGGTGGGTCCATTCTGATGAGGTATAAAATGACAAGTGTCATGCAGAGGTAATACAGGTGAAATTTCCTAGGAAGTTAGAGAGCCAATTATTCAGAAACACGATATCAGGTCACCTTGCTCGTAATTCTCAAGCATGTCTCGGGTACATACATTACCAATTCACGGTTCATCTTCAATCTCATCCAATCTATGCTGAATAAAATGTTGGCTTTTACAGCCATCAAAACTGAAAAACCATTTTCAGAGACTCAGTCATGAATAATGGAGCTAGACAGACAAGCAGAAGTAGACACACCTTCTTCTCATTGCTTGTCTTCACTTCTCATTGTAACTACTTGGGCCTTCGTTCATCTCATCTGTGAACTTTATTTCCCTTTCTCATGTTTAACTTTGGAAAGGAAATGTGCCTTAAACATTACTTTATCAGAACCATTTGAAATGTTGTAGCAATAAATTCTAAAGTATTATTTGAAATACAAAATATAGCTCATAAAAGGCTCTTCCATTTTTTAAAAAAAGTTCATGCTTTAATGTTCTGTAATATTTGATAAAAATTTTTCAAAATGTTTTATTCCCATTTCTCTGGCTAAAATTATAAACACACTTTATAGTAGTGTATTGTTCATGTATGTTTGAACTAACAGTGGATTGGCACTAATTCTTGGCTCTTGAAATGCTCTTGTCTTTGGTTCATACATGGTCCACTTTTATTTATGTGTTTAGTCCATATATTATTTTCTGTAAATATCCCCTAACAGGATATTTTCTGTAAATATCCCATGTCTAATCAAATGCTCTCCAACCCCTCTCTGTCTCCCTAAAACTGACTTATGCAATCTCCCAAATCTCACTATTATCATTTTCTTACCTCCCATTTTATAGGCATCTATTTTATCTATAACTCTTGCTAAAATGTTAGGTTTATGTTATAGTTGTTGTTGATATTTACCAAAGTGTTTCCTGTCATACATATCTTTTCAGGCTTTTTACATTAATTTTATTTTGCTAAGATTCATCTGTATTTTGTTGGCTGTTGGTTGTGTATTCACTGCTATATTATATTCCATTGTGTTCATGTATCATTAATTGTCTTTCCTATTTGTAGATACACTAGAGGCCCAGTGCATGGAATACGTGCACGGGCAGGGTCCCTAGTGGCTGCCAGCTGCTGGCCGGGGCAGCTCCCTTCCCCCAGCCGCCTGCCGCCACAGCCATCGGCCCCGCCCCCTGGTCGAACTCCTGGTCCAGGGGACAATTTGCATATTAGGCTTTTATTATATACGATGGATTGTTTCAGTTTCTGCTATTATGTAGAAGGCTGTTATGAACATTGCCTTACACAATGATAAATTGGAAAGCATGTATTATTCAAATGTAATATCTTACTTGTATATTAACATTTTTCCTTCAACCTAACATTAACTTTTAAACTTTTAACTAAAGAAAAATGGTGACATTTCTTTTGCTTCTATATTGAGCTGCAGTATTACGTATTTTCAAAACTGATCTTTAAGTCCACACTTTTCAGGTGCTAGAAACCAAATCCAACTTGAATTAGTTCAAGTACAACTGTGAATTAACCCTGAATCTATTACAAGGTATTTACATATCTCAGAGAAGATGTGGACAGAAATTCCATTTAGGATCAGAAATCAGGGAACAAACTCTGTAGCATTTTCTTGTTTTATTTTTGATGGTTGCACCATGCTACTCTTTATCTATCTTTATAGTTTATATTTTTATTGCTTGTTTCTTTCCTTTAAAAAGACTTTTATTGCTAGCTGTGGTCTGAAGTTCATGGAAAGAAGAAAAAAGGCCGTCATGAGTAGCTCCCTTAATACATATCCTCAGATACGTATTATCTTGCAGTAATGTTGTTTAGTCCTGCGTCTTAGCCGGATCCAGGGAAAGACAGTTATTGGGTTAGTCTGTGTCAGTTGCCATTTCTGAACCAATCAACTATGTCCAAAAGTTTGAGTGCCCTTGTATTGTTGCTAGGCTCCAGAGGTAACTCCGAGGATGGATTTGGCAATTTCATGTAAAAGGTGATAGGAATTTTCCTGAAAGGAAGTGGGGATGTGTTGGACAGATGAATTAACAAATGTCAGCAACCTCTTTTAATGCCTGTGCTTGAGTATCAGCTTTCTTCATTAGCTTTTATTGTACTGTGTGCCTGAGAATCTGTATCTGTATATATTTGTATTTTATATGTATAGTTATACTTATATTTATATTTATGTGTGTTTGACAAGTTTGCTCAGATGTGACCAATTTCCTCTGGTAGGGGTGATGGTGATGGAGACCCTAGCATCATCAAATTGCAAAAACCTTAAGAAATTCACTTATAAAATGCAAAATATGCAAATATATATTCTTCTTGGAAGCTTTCAGGTGATATTTAGATAGTAGTAGAGTTTCTAACAACAATTTATAGGATGTTTTTCTTAATATTAAATTTTAAGCCTCGCTGGTGTGCTCAGTGGTTGAGCATCAACCCATGAACCAAGAGGTCACTGGTTCGATTCCTGGCCAGGGCACATGCCCGATTTTCTGGCTCGATCACCAGTGGGAGGCTTGCAGGAGGAAGCCAATGGATGATGTTTCTCCCTCATCGATCTCTCTCCCTTCCTGTCTCTCTAAAAAGCAATAACAACATATTTTAAAACAAAACAAAATTTGGTATCTACAAATATTTTAATAGCATTACATAAACTAAAATAATATTTGTGAAATACCTAAGGTCTCTCATTTTTTTAACATTAATGAATTAAACTCACTATATATGATATTGTCATTGTAGGAACAGTTTAGAGATTTCCTAACCAGAGTGAAATACTAAATTTCTGCGTGTGCAATTTCAGTTAGATGAGTGTTTGTCACATACACATGTCATTCTAAAATCAATTTCAATCTTACAGATATTCGCTGTTGTTTCCTAATATCTGTGTCCTTTGGATAAAAAATAAAAGTTAAAGTACACTTTTTCAAAGCCTTCTCAAGGTTCCATCTGTGGCTCAAATTATAAAGAAATATTTATATTTCAAAGGCATATTATTAGAATTTTCTGTGTGCACTCGTACAGTTTTGATGGTGGTGGAATGCCCAATTGTGTGAATAACAAGCTACTAGAAACTGTGTATCAAGCAACTCTCTGTAAGGTGACACTGAATTTTCAGTGGCTGTCTTTTGATTGCACAGCCTCTGCTGCCTTCATTCATTTGCACTTCAACAAAGACGAATGGATAAGGGGGAAAGGAGCAAAATATGCCTTTAATGAATGGCACAGAAGAAGCAGAACAGTGAAATTTCTTAGTTTCAAGTGGGAAGCAGCGAAAAATCTGGTGCTACATATGCACAGAATACCCTAGCATATTGACTGCCTGCTGTGTTCTCCCAAACTCGGAAAGTTTCCTGGTGGTAGCTCCAGGCACCGCAGTGGTGGGTACTGGGGTAATGAGGGAGTGAGAGTGGTGAGCTCCAAATTGTTCCCTCTCCAATTAGAAACTCCCTCTGTTCTCCTGCCTGATATAATGAAATTCAGCTTAAGATTTCTTTAGCAGTGTGCTGTTGCTGAAAATAATTAAGGAAAACAATCTTCTAGAATATTGTTCTTTTACCTTTTAGATTTTAAAAAATATTTTACAATATTGACAATAATCAGACTAGAAATAACCAAGGGAAAAGAAAATAAATTGTGAAGCAAATCCTGTTGCTTTAAAGATTATCATGCATAATTTTACTTAGAGAAAGTTGTATAAGCATCCCCAAATAACTGTCTTTATCTTATATTTATTTATACCTTTTATAAAGGTTAGAAAATGAATAATTAAGAACAATGCTAACTAAATAAGAAAAAAGAAAGAGAATTCTTGGGACTGATCTGGTTAAAGAAAAACATGAGGTGTTAATAGACATGGAAATATTTTTGTGGGAAGGACAATGCTATAAACTATAGACCAGTAACTAGTCTCTGGAATCTCCAGTTATGCTCTTCAAGTACAGGTTATCTCAAAACAAATGCAACAGAAAAGTTACAACTTGGGATTCCTTCAGGGATAACACAAAATCTAACAGATATAGAAGTCCCCCCTGATTTGTTGGTGATACTTTCCAAGAACCCCAGGGGATGCCTGAAACTACAGATAGTACCAAACTTTGTGTATAGTATGTTTTTTCCTATACAGACATACACACCTAAGTTAAAGTTTAATTGTTAAATCAGGCACGGTAAGAGATTCACAAAAACAAAACAAAACAAAACAAAAAATGAACAGCACATTAGAACACTTGTAACAATGTAGTATAATAAAAAGTGGTGTGACTGTGGCGTTATTAAGTAAAGAGGGGTTACCTGAACACAGGCACTGTTACTTGAACAGGACAGCCACTCTGACAAGTGAAATGGCTGCTGGGTGACAAAGGGCAGGAGCGCGTGGAGACACTAGACCAGTGGTCGGCAAACTCATTAGTCAGCAGAGCCAAATATCAACAGTACTACGATTGAAATTTCTTTAGAGAGCCAAATTTTTTAAACTTAAACTATATAGGTAGGTACATTGTTATTAACTTAATTAGGGTACTCCTAAGCTAGCCTTTGCTAAAAACGTCCTCAATCTGATTGAGGTACGTTCGCTGAGGTCGACCGCTTCCAACTCTCCCATCCACACTCGTCTTGCATACTTGCTTCATCTATCTCCTTTCCGAAACCGACTTCTGCGCATGGGCCACGCAGTTTCAATCGCACTGTACCTGCGCGCCTGCACGTGGTATTTTGTGGAAGAGCCACACTCAAGGGGCCAAAGAGCTGCATGTGGCTCATGAGCCGCGGTTTGCCGACCACTGCACCAGACAAAGGAATCGTGATGCAGGACAGTGGGAGATTTCATCACACGACTCAGACAAGTGTGCAATGTAAAACTTATGAATGGTTTACTTCTGGAATTTCCCTTTAATATTTTTGGACTGTGGTTGAGCACTGGTAACTGATACTGTAGAAAGCAAGACCGTGGGTAACTGTGAACTATGGTATGCAATTTTTTTTAAATATATTCTATTGATTCTTTACAGAGAGGAAGGGAGAGGGATAGAGAGTTAGAAACATCGATGAGAGAGAAACACCGATCAGCCGCCTCCTGCACACTCCCTACTGGGGATGTGCCCACAACCAAGGTACATGCCCTTGACTGGAGTCGAACCTGGGACCCTTGAGTCCGCAAGTCGACGCTCCATCCACTGAGCCAAACTGGTCAGAGCTGCAATTTTAAATAAACAAAAAAATCTAGCAGCTTGGGAAACAAAAATAGCATCCTTTTTTCCCCCTTTTAACAGAATTAAATTGAACTATCAATTGTTCATCTTTTTCTGTTTGATTCTTTTGAGATACTCATCCTAGGGATTAAAAACATATATGCTGAAAATGGTTGATAATTTTAAAGTTTATTTTAAAACAGGAAGAGCAGGTCCTCACTGAATATAGCCTTTGTGTATATAACACAATGCTGCCAAAACACTAAATGAATAGCTAAGCATATAGCCTCACTTCAAGGACTATGTTATTGGCCACAGTTGGTAACCAATACATTTCTATCGTTTTAATAAATATTTAGTTATTGATTCCATATATGGCCGTTTTATCACGGATTAAGACTATCTTTGCAGTTGGAAGAGTGGGGTTCATTTTGAGAAGTATTTGACATTTTATCCTTTCTTTTAATCTTGGCACTGAAGCAAGACTTTTGAAGTTTAAAGATGGTTCTTTAAACTCTGAAGGAAGAATGAAACTTCTGTGAAAAGCAGAAAGTTCGAAAGTAGCATCTCCTTGCTTCATAAATTGTGGTAAAAGAAAATCACTATTTATTAAGACACATGGGGTTATATAAACTCCATTGTCCCTCACAGGTTTTGCCAACTGAGTAAGAAAACAGGAAAACTGAGAGTGAAGTGACAACAGCAGTTCTGATATTTTAAAATTGGTTTTCATCACACATACACAGTAATTAAATCTAGTGATAAATGTGTTAATTAACTTGATCGTAATAAGCATTCATATATATATGTACATATATACTTGTATATATAAAATCAACTTAAAAAATCATATAGTACAACCTAAATACATACAGTTTTTATTTGTCAATCGTACTTCAACAAAGTACAGAGAAAGGAAATTCTTAACATAGAAAATCAAAGCTAATTCAAAATCCCAAAAAACTAAATAACAAAGGTGAAAATGTAACACAAATATTTGCAGAAAAGAGAATTTAGCAGCTTACATTTGAAGCTTTTCTTCAATCTTTTCATTACAAATCGCTTGTCAATAAGCTGAGTAGTCCGTTGCAGTGATTTTTTTTAAAAATGATTTTTTTTATTTATAGATCCTTTTCTCTTAACAAAAACTTAGTAACGCAGGTAAGCTTATACTTCTTTTGAAATCTCTTGTAACAAAAAGCTTTGACTTTCCATTCCTAAAAGTATGGAGGACTTGATACAAATAGACCCTACTTAAAATATTTCTTCTATATTAGAAAATGTGTTCTGCATACACTCATCTCTAGCCTTTTATTTTGTTTTAAATCATTTAAGTTCTAATGAAAGATGAATTGTTTCTCTTGACAGATAGGATTTGCTATGTCATATTTATGTTTCAAAGAGGTGAATGGCTCATGAGAGGTCATTGGGTGAGCAAATGTCTTCTTGCGTTCTGTTTTAATTAATGTTTTCTACAAGAGATAATGTTCACTTGTTTTAAAAAGGCTTGTGATTTGATTGCTTTGGGTAACAGAACTGACAACAGCTTAAATTCTTTGGTGCTCAGTGATTTTACATCCCATGTTTGGTTTTATGATAATGTGAATTCAATTTGTAAGGTGCCATAATAGAACAGAGGTAATTATGAAGGGTGTGTCAGCCCAAGTTAAAATATTGCTACTTTAATGTGCTCATTGAAAAATATTTCTTACCATAATCGTGGTGAACAAAATCATGTTTTTTATAAATCTCTTTTTGGAGGTGAAACATACCTAAAGTGCATATTGTTACACAATAATATGCAAATAATAAATAAAACATGCAAAATAATTTTATACCTTGCCTTATATACAGTCAAAGGACTAGGCATAGCTATATGTTAATCTCACTGGAAATAGGAAACAGAAATGAAAAAACATGTATGCATACTAATTTGTACTTGGTAGAACATCATGTTAACTACAGACGCATTATGTAGAAATACATTTCTGTTTAAGTCCTTGAGAAGTATGGAAAATACCCAATGAAGAAATCTTAACACAAACCACTAACTAAAAAAGTTTAATTTTAAACATAGAGCATCATTTTCAAATGCTTTACTACCTAGAGAAACACATGCATGAAGTTTTTCCTCTAAAATTGTTCTCTATTTTCAATCTCCATTGGCTACAATATGTTTTTTACATTTGTCATACACAAAGAGGAACTAAAGTAAAACCAACATCATGCCCATTGTTAATGGTATATATTTAATGCTGTGAATACAAAATGCTGGGTGTTTATTACTTGTGATACAATAAATGTAATCCTCTGTATCCTATTATTTACGATTTTGTTTTCTAGTTTGATTAGCACAACTTCTATCCATCACTTCCCATGGTTCCTTGAAGTGACTCTTGTGGGGTTTGTCTCCCTTTCCTTCTCTCTTTGCTGGTGCTGGAAGTTAGTGATTCTAAATAGGTGCATCTGCTATGCTAGCCACACTTTCCCTTGGACTGTTCCAAAGTCTGACATTGGAAACCTATGTCCATAGAGTCAAGCCACATTCTCCACTGAAGCTCTATATAAGGTTTTTATTTTTATCTCAATGTATTCTTTTTCTAGTTATCTATTGCTTTGTAACAAATCATGGCAAGATTTAGTGTCTTAAAACTAAAACAATAAGAATATATTACTAGTATATCCCTGAATCTGTAACTTGGGCAGGACTTGGTGGAAATGGCTCATCTCAGCTCCACAAAACATCAAATAGGCAGCTCACCTGGACCTAGAAGATCCATGACAAGAATGGCTTATTCACATCTTTGGTAATTTGGTATTGGCTGTACACTGGGAACTCAGCTGAGATTGTTGGCTAGTTCCTCTGCATGTGGGCTGCTTGCGAATGATTCCTCAGAGTATGGTGGCCACTTCTGAAATAAAGTGCTCCAAGAGACTGGAAGGGAAAGTGTACTAGTCAGGGTTCTCTAAGAAACAGAATCAATAGAATAAATATAAGTTGAAAGATATTTATTACTAGAGGCCCAGTGCACAAAAATTTGTGCACTCGGGGGGGTGGGGAGGGGGGTCCCCCAGCCCAGCCTGTGCCCTCTCGCAGTCTGGGACCCCTCGGGAGATAACGACCTGCTGGCTTAGGTCTGCTCCCGGGTGGCAGAGGGCACGTCTAATCCCTAGGTGCAGCCCCTGGTCAGGCTCAGAGCAGGGCCGATTGGGGGGTTGGGGCACCGCCCCCTGTCACACTCAAGGCAGGGTCGATGGGGAGGTTGCAGCGCCACCCCCTGTCACGCACAGAGCAGGGCCGATCAGGGGGTTGGGGCGCTGCCACTGTCACACTCGGGGCAGGGCCGATGGAGAGGTTATGGCTCTACCCTGTCACACACAGAGCAGGGCCCGTGGGTTGGGGCGCCGCACCCTGTCACACACAGAGCAGGGCCGATCAGGGGGTTGGGGCGCTGCCACTGTCACACTCGGGGCAGGGCCGATGGAGAGGTTATGGCTCTACCCTGTCACACACAGAGCAGGGCCCGTGGGTTGGGGCGCCGCACCCTGTCACACACAGAGCAGGGCCGATCAGGGGGTTGGGGCGCTGCCACTGTCACACTCGGGGCAGGGCCGATGGAGAGGTTATGGCTCTACCCTGTCACACACAGAGCAGGGCCCGTGGGTTGGGGCGCCGCACCCTGTCACACACAGAGCAGGGCCGATCAGGGGGTTGGGGCGCTGCCACTGTCACACTCGGGGCAGGGCCGATGGAGAGGTTATGGCTCTACCCTGTCACACACAGAGCAGGGCCCGTGGGTTGGGGCGCCGCACCCTGTCACACACAGAGCAGGGCCGATCAGGGGGTTGG
>NW_005355584.1:1075637-1108472 GCF_000412655.1 Myotis brandtii
GGCTGGCTGAAGCCTGGCTGACTAACGCAGGTTTCTGGGGTTTTGTTTAGCTTTTATATTTGCAACATAGTTGCTTAGAGTTGCAGCTGAGAGGCCAGCAAGTCAGGCGGGGAATGTTGGAGTCTGCCGTCACTGGAGCAAGCAAGCCTCCCTGTTTGCTTCAGTGCATGGCTGCCGGCCGCCATCTTGGCTGACAGTTAATTTGCATAAGGATATGCTGATTAGCCAATGGGAAGGGTAGCGGTCGTACGCTAATTACCATGTTTCTCTTTTATTAGTGTAGATAAGGAATTGGATCATGCAATTATGCAGGCTGAGAAGTCTCCTGATTTGCCACTTGTAAGCTGGAGACCCCAGAAAGTGGGTGATGTAACTCAGTCAGAATTCAAAGGCCTGAGAACCAGGGGGCTGAGGCAGGAGAAGATGAATGTCCTAGCTCATGCCATCTGCAGGAAAGGCTGAATTCTTCCTTTCTCTGCCTCTGTGTTCTATTCAGGCCCCCAGTGGATTGGATGAGGCCCACCCACCATTGGGGAGGGAAAACCACTTTACTGAGTCCACAGATTCAAATGCTAATTTCATCCAGAAACTCTCACAGACACACCTAGCCTGATATCTGG
This sequence comes from Myotis brandtii, assembly GCF_000412655.1. NCBI lineage: Eukaryota > Metazoa > Chordata > Mammalia > Chiroptera > Vespertilionidae > Myotis > Myotis brandtii. Next base: position 1,076,258 of record NW_005355584.1, read on the forward strand.
GCATCCCATGATCTAGTAAAATTAACACATAAAATTAACAATCATAGGAAGCTACCTGTTCCTTAAGGCCATGACCCGAAAATAGCAAATTCCACCATATTCTGTAGGTCAAGTAGTCCCAGAAGCCCATCCAAAAACCCTGGGAGGGAACACAGACCCCCATTCTCTACTGAAAGGCACAACATATGTAGCCTTCTTTAATCTACCACAGTTCTCAGCTCAGGAAGGGATAAAAGACATGTTCTTTATCAGCTACCTGACAATATCATCCATTATTAATTATGGTATTATTGTAATATAAATTGATCAATGATAAATTAGTTTTATATTTTTCTTTAAAAAATCATAAGACTGGATCATAAATGATTAATTTACTTTACCTAGCTCTCCCAATGACCATGGGTCAAAAACAATTAACATGTTAGATTGTTTCTAGGATGTTTCAGAAGTAAATCATAAATACCTGTTTGCTTAATTCAATTTACAAAAAAACAGCAGCCATATGTTGACACCCTAGCATAGATTTTATGACACATAAGCCAAAAAGACATCTGACCTCAAGAAGCTGGCAATAAAGGGGGACTGCATGTGCTTAGACATTTGTGTTTTCAAGTGGAATACATTCTACAATTTATTTTTATATTTTCATGTGCATGTTGGAGTTCCTCATGACATACATAAAAGAACTTTTCTCCCTCATTTTTATTTGAAAATCTCATTCATAATGCTGCTTCAACAAATCAATAACTCTTAAATTTTTATCTTCAGTCCTGACTCTCCGTCTCAGCTCCTGACAATAGATCCAATTGCCTACTTCATATTTCCACTTAGTAGCCTTAAACACACCTGGGAGACCAGCTTTGCCCCCAAACCTAGTCCCCCACCCCTCCTTATCCTAGTTCCTGTGGAATTGCATAGACCAAAATTAGGACTTACTTTTGACAATCCTACCTCCCTCAATCCCCATACTGTATTTATTTGTCTCCTACACTGGAAACCCCACCAAGTAAACCCCAGGGAGGCAAGGATTATGCTCCTTTTTGTCTATCATTTCACCCCCTGGGCCAGGCACAATGTCGGTGTTCAGAACATTTTACTGAACAAAATAATTGTCCCTGGTTTTCTCTTTATTTTGGAAACATGTTTTGATGAATTCATAAAAGCAAAAGGAGTTCTGAAGGGTAAATAGCAAGAAATAGGTAAGAATATGTCTTCTTAAGTTGTAACATTTATAGAGATGAATCAGCGCAGTAAGAATTGTTAGGGACAAATCATATATTTGTGGAAAGAATTACATCTTACAGAGACTGGGGGAAGTTTTAGGATTCTTTGGGGATTGCACAGGCTTTTTTTTTTCTCCCCGAAAGGAAGCACTAAATATAGGGCATCTCTGAATCCACATCACAGAAGTAGTAAGGAGATTTTATAGTTCAGTCACCACAGAGAGAAATGGCAAAATAGCACAAAAGACTGTTTCTCCCACAGTGTAAATCACGGAGCAAGAATAAGATTTTCTGTTTTCTATATTATCAATATAGCTGAAAGGATTTCCTCCGAGACGGGTAACAAAGAAGTAGACAGGCCGTTCAGATGCCACTGAAACTAAATACTGATGGGCCAGAAACTCTTATTGCTCCTTTTCCTATTTATCAAGTTGCAAGTAACCTCATAATGTTTTTATCACTTTCTGTCAGGAAATCATTTATCCTGTCTCTAGATAAAATTTCTTTACCCCTAACTTCCTCCAAAAGTGGGTTTGACAATCCTTTTTCACTTTTCCTCAGCTCCAGTGAGTTCTAATGATACCTCTAGCTGAGAAATAATTTTGTTTGCTTTTCTGTTTTCTCCAATAAATTGCCAGGGTCTTAAGAGTGAATATGGTGTTTGATATATATATCCTTGTATCTCCGGTGCTTAAGACAGTTCCTGACAACCTGTAAAAGACTGATATATGCCTACTCAACAACAAAATAAATAAAAGGAATGTGGCATCGTGAGAAAATTTGGGACGTGAAAACAATGCTACTCTGAAGGAAAAACATAGAAGTGATAAAGAATGCCAGCATAGGAGAAAAGCAATGGGGAGAATAGGAAGTCAGAGAGCTCACATTAATTCTCTTGCAAATTTCTATTGATTGTTTTACTCTGGTTTTGAGAAAATAAATTAATCTGATCTCTTTTCAGTTCATTAAGAGTAATGTTTTTCGAGCCTTTGGCCCACAACTTATATTTGGATATATATTATGCCTAGAAATCCAGCATTCAAACACACACACACACACACACACACACACACACACCTGAAAATTTTCATAAATTATATGTATGTGATGAATTTCAAGATTTCACCATGATAGTCTCTCCTATGTCTGTTTTGTAAATTGCTTTCACAAGTCATTAGTGGGTTGTGACCTGCAGTTTGAAATAAGAGTAGATGAGGAGAGTTTTGGATGCACAACTTCTCGGCAGCCTGATGTTATGCAGAGCATCTGTAAATAACAGTTTGCAACAGTGTGGTTCTTCATCACCTGTCAGTGGTGAAGCAATAGCTACAAGAGGTGAAAAGGTGAATCTGAGGTCTTTAAATGCTTCAAGGAATCTCTGCCTATGGCAAAACCACAAAAGTCACACAAAGGGACTTCTGGACTCATTTAACCATGTATGTTTCAGGTAAATAGTTTAGCTAAATGACATTTGACTATGTCCATTTTTAAATAAGGGGGTATCTTTCTCTATATGCTCTGTAATTATTCTCAAAGAAAACAAGTGATAATGTATGCTACATTAATTCACCACTCCTCTTAATTTTCAAAACCTGATCACTAACATACCCTTTTTTTTACTTTTATCCTTTCCTGCCGCCTCACTTAGGCTTCCTGGAATCATGTCCCAAATAAAGGACCTGCATCCACGTTCTGTCACAGTGTCTGTTTTAAGGGAACCTAACGTAAGAAACCAGTTTTACTAAATTACCAACATACTTCCACATGGTATTTATATTTGTGTAATGGGCCATTTTCTAATGCTAATATTACACTTTAAGTGGAATCTGAGACTATTCCTTTGTCTCCATTTTGTAGAAATGTCAGAAAAATCTATAGCTGGAACCGTAGCAGCAATTGTTAAATAGGAATTATTTTGGCTGTGGAGAAACTAAGAACCAGAAAATTGAAATTTACATGATACTCAAGGGCAAATACTAATTAGCAATCGAACAAAAATCTTTTCCAGAAGAATTTGTTCGCACTCTCGAATCTGTTTTAACTGTAAATATTTTGTTTTTATAGGACATACACACACAAAAGTTTAGAGATTCTGTTTAGTTTACAAAGAATAACCACTTATTATCTTAATTTCCTTTACTCTTTGGTATGTAGTGCTATTTATAATTTTAAGTGGTCTTTCTCAAAAGTCATTCTTTAATATTTGGAAACAAATTGGTTCACATGAAAGAGTCTATGTGAATATGCATTGCTCTAAATCAAGTCTAAAGCACATGACAGCAGTAAACTATCAAATTTGCTTTGAGAAATAATATTACTTTATTCATCACCTACTCTTTTAGTTGTTTTCTCCTTTCTATTTTTGTTCAGTTTCTTGAATGACAGTCTTTCTAATGTTCCCAAGTTAAATTTGATATAGCCAACCTCTCTCCTTAAGATCTACATGGTGATAAAATGTACTTCAGGGAATGTTTTCAAATCACCTCTGGAGGGAAACAAACTTCTGAGGCCTATTGCCTTGGCTGAGAAACTTCAAGCTCTCTCTTGCTCTGTGGTGAAGCAGCTACAATTGCTCTCTCCTTCTTTCAGCCTTAGCTGGACTCCTTTAATTTTGCTCCAGGAATGAAACGTTTTGGGGTCATCACAACATTTTGGTAGAGTTTATTTTCAGAATTCGAGGATATTACTCTATAGCTTTCTCCTTTCCCATAGTTTTATTGTTACCTTCCAGCTACTAAGTTCTACTTAAAATATGCATTTGATTTCTGGAAACCATGTGAGTTTCTCTCTTACTTGGGTCTGCCCTCACACAGGAAGCCATAACAATTGGAACATGACCTTTCTCTTTGTTCTCCGTGTTAGTATCAACTCCTCTCAAGTTTGGGCCCATTTTTTTCCCCCACTGTCCTCTGCCTTTACATAGTTAATTTTAAAAATATTGTTCCAGCTTTTATAGTTTTCACTGGGAGAATTGGTTTGGTAAGAGCTATCTCTATTACTAGAGGTGGAATACTAATTCCATTTGAATTTTCTTTTTTTTAGCCCATGAGAAAATATTTTTCTATTTGCTGATTTGGATTTGATATTACTAAAACTTTGTTAACTCGCGGCTCAGATGTTAATAAAACTTTCTAATAAGTTTTGGCCCTTCCCTGCTTTTATTATACCAAATTCACTTAACTCATAATAACCCACTGAGCCTTTTCCTTATCACTTACATGTTTACTCATACAGGTGAGTTGGCTCTTTCCATGATTATCCATCAACAAATGTTTAAACTATGCATTTTTTTCGAGCTCTGCTAACTCTTATAAGGACTTATATCAGTAATACATCTCCTTTCCCACAACTTTCCTTTGGTCTGTTATTTGTCCAGTTATTTCTAAGACAAAAATATTATTTTCATTAACAATTTAATAATTTAACTAAGTAACTTACTGTATCCAACTCCTCTTCAGCCCTCAACCCTCGTGCACATATGTTATTCCAGAATAGAGTTTAGGTGAAAATTTTATTTAACATTATTCTAAATTTTCAAAAATAATTAAAACCCAGCCTATCCAAGTATCTCTATTGACCTCCCAGCCAAAAAAAAAAAAAAACAACAAAAAAACAAAAAACAAAAACAAACAAACAAAAACCTCTTTTATATCCAGTGACTCTAACCTGTGGTTTAAAAATTCCACCAGTATATTGAAGATAATTATTTATCTTTATCAGTTTGTTTTAGTGTTCTTTTTTATTTAAGAATACTTAGAGAGCATGTAAGCTATGAAATACCAACTCAGTAGCTTATATCCTCTAAGATGGCATCAAATGATAATAAATTCCACAAAATAAATTATTGACATTATAGTTTATGGAAACAAATGAAAAGTAATAACACTTGTTTTCTAACTCAGAAAATTGATTATTATATAAATTTTTGTGCTTTCTAATACTGTTTTTTGCATCTGTCAGATATCAGAAACTATTATTAATTTTAATAACTGCCACAATGGAAACTAGGAGGCAGAATGAAACAGGATGGGTTGCTTTAGTCAGGAGGGACAGAGAGGCATACTGAGCTGTCACTTACACAGAGCAGATTTGTGATGCATATTCAACCACACAGAGAGGCATCAGTGGGGGAACACTGAAGAAAGGCTTAATGGGAGTCAAAGCATTGAAAACCACCTGTGGCTCAGCATTTTAGAAGGAATTCTTGACAATGCCTGGATTCTAATAAAATGTCTGGGTTCTAGGGAGGGAGGGAAGAAAAGAGGTGAGGGGAGTAGGAATGAAATAGAGGAACTGATTTTGAGGGTGATGAAGATTCAGATCATAACAGGACTCATTGGCTAACATGAGGTATTTCAATTTTATTTTAAATACAGTGGTAAGTCTTTGAATGATCTAAGTAGGGGAATGATAGGCCATGATCTTAACTTATATAGAAACGTTATGGCTTCTGAATGGAGAATGGACAAAACTAAGGATCCCAAGTGAAGTGGGAGATGAGCAGAATAGTTCTGAAATTTCAGTTGTGTGCTTCTTCCCTCACTGAGGTCAGGCATGACCACCCCTGTAGCCTGTCCCTCAAAGAGTCAGATTTATTCCCTCAAATCCTCAGCCATCGGGTCCAGATTTATAAAAGTAAGCTTTTATCTCAGAGGATTGGTAACCACAGTAACACAGCATACAAACTGTCAGTTTGTATGACCACCAATGGTTTAACCTCTCTAAATGCCCACTTTGCTAGAATTAAGCTTGTATAAAACTATTGGTTGAGAATCCCCAGTGGTGTTCTATAATAGCTTATTCTTTAAATTTTGCTGTTTCCTACCAAATGAATGTCAAACATAATTGGAGAATTGCAAGGAGTTTTGAATATATGTAATAGTTACCAATGCTTGACAAGTCTAATGTATTCATAAATACTGTGACCCTGGTTCAGGTTTGGCCTGTCTTGTAGTCCCCACACTGTGACATAAACAATTTAGGGCTTCCTCTCTCAGTCTCCAAACTTCCCTTTATAGCTCTAAAGTCGATTCTTGAGTATTGTTAAGAAAAAAATAAGTTTTATTCTGACAACTCTGATAACCCTTTGCATTTTCTACAAATGAATGAAAGAGACTGTGTGAAGGGATTTGATGTGTAACACAATAGCTATTTTTCCTCTGCTAAACAGGAGAACATGGAACAAATTTACATTAAATGCATGCTCTTATAAAGGAAAAACATACGTGTTTGTATTTGAAATATGTCGAACACTATTTTTATGCAGGCAAAATCGCTCATTCATCTGTGATTTTAGTTCTAACAAAGGCTCTCTTCCAGCATTTAATTTCTACTTCTGCGTGTCTTGTTGGTTAAACTTTAAATCTTCCACATTGTCCCTTCCTTTCCTACACAGTAGATTTCAGACAATGTTGGCTCATGTTAAATTTTACAGCTCGGTGGTAATAAAATATCAAGGAAGCTATTTCATAGCCTTTTAGCAATGTAGATAGATGGATCTAGTCATGTAGCTCATGTAACAAATGCCCTCATTTAATTGATGACAGATCTATTAGCTGCACAATACAAACTTCAAATGGATTTTGTGCCTTCATACTACTGATAGTTTTGGGTGTCATTGTATTTTTTTTTCTGTCAATAAAATATTTGAAAGATACCAAAAGGTTAAACCATTGGTGGTCATGGTTAGTAGGAAACATTTGAATAGCAGATGGTGGAATAAACCACAAATGTGCAGCTGGAGTAGCTTCTTGGGCCCCAGGAGACAGAATAATGGGCTGGAGCATAACTGTGTCTCATTTGCTAAAACACATGTTACCTTTCTTGCTCTCAATGAAAAGGGATTCTGGTAGCATGACTATAACTGCAGCAATAAAAGACAGTTATACATACAAAGATTGTATCATGATCTTATTCTCATTGTCTTTCTACTTGTTTTGATGATTGCCCATGACCCTGAACTCCTTATATGGTATTTGTGTTAGACCAGGAAATGTGGCTACCAATGAAAGTTCTGGCAATAAAAGAAAGTACTTGATATTTAAAGTTAGCTACATGAGACAGTCTGTATGTCAGCATACTCTAGTAATCTGCTCTCAACATGGAGTAATTAGGTTGCTTTTGGATGTAGTAAAATGAAAACTTTAACTCAAATTACTTTTAAAAAAGAAAGAAAATATTGATTTGTGTAAATGGAAGTCTAGATATAGAGTCACCTTTACAGCTGACTTAATTATTGATGGCTTCAAGCTCCATTTAATCACATTTCTTCTCAGCCCTCAGTGTTCCTGATCTTAACCTCGGTGCACCTGCCTTAGCCACAGAAATTCCAGGTGGCACATTGAATGAGGGAAACTATCCCTTCATGTTAATCTCAATTCCAAGTGAAGAACTATTGCAGAAGCCCATCAGAAACTTCTGACACCTCATTGGCCCAAATTAACTCAAATGCTACTTCCAAAAGGATGCTCTTGGCCTGGGGAACACACACTGATTGGCTTAAGCCTGATTCCTGAACAAACCAGTGTGAAGATCAGGACATTTTCATAATTGACTTTAAATAACTAAAACTCATCCAGAATGATCTGGGAATGTGCCCTTATTCCTGGCTTAAAAGTGGGGATTTCTGATATAGATAGACAAGACACCAATATTAGGATGTTGAGTTTTATTGAGCTGTGGGAAAGGGAGAGAATATACAATTTCCTCCTCTGTGACACTCTTTGGTTTTGCTTCTCCTTTATTTTCACTTTCCCTGATATGTGGCATCTTTTATTTACTTATTATTTAATGTTAAGGTGTAACCTGCCCAATCATTATATAATTCTGAGCATTCCTGGTCATGGGTGACACTTACATTTTTGCTAGTTTTTCTTAAAAAAAAAACCAGATAAGTAACAAAATATTGTCAATATAATTGGGTTCCTTTTGCAAAGAATTCATGAGTTTAAATATTATTTTGAACATTGTCAGTCAAGGATAAGTGAGTCAGAACAGAGTGTAGAATTGAGTTTACACTTAAATGGAAGTTTGAACATCTGAAAATAAAGTGTAATAAACATGGGAAGAATTGACAAGAGATAAAGAAAGATGAATAGGGAGCAACACATTATTATACTACCCAAGGTCTTATTTTTCTTATCTGAAAGTAGTCTGTGTAGGTATCTCCAGCTTTAACATGCTAAGAGTCAATGATTGCAACTCCTTCTAGATAACCTTTGATCTGCTATGAACTGAAACAAAGTGAGTTTCCCAAGGTCCCTTGCTCTCCTTTGTGTGTAAATATCTTATCTCATCCTGCTCTTGATAATGTCCCAATTCATTTTTAACATGATATCATGATTCTCTCTTTTTAAAAATGTCTCCTTAAAAAGCCCCTTTTAAGTTTTGACGATTCATGAGCACCAAGATATAATGGATTCATTAACATTATTTCTTTAATCAGGGTTTTGCTTTTCATAGGAACAATAAAGGATCCTAAATCAATGTTTTCCAGTAGAAACAAATGCAAGCTACAGACATTAATATAATAATATAGTCTATTTAAACCGATACACCTATCAATATGTAATTAAAATAATTACTAATGGGATATTTAACTTTTTTGTACCAAGTATTCAAAACTTAGTATGCATTTTTACACTTACAGCATATCTCAACTCAGATACATTTCAAGTGTTCAATAGCCACATGTCTTTGGTAGTCACCCAATTGAGTGAAATCTTAGCTTAACTGATGGTGTCACTGAAAAATAAAGTATATAACAGAATGGGTATAGAACAGGAAGAAAGGGAACTGTCTTAGCTCAGGCTGGCATAACAATACACCATAGACTGGGTGGCTTAAACAACATAACTTTATTTTTCACAATTGTGGAGGCTGGGAAATCTAAGGCCAAAGTGTCAGCATGGAGAGCTTTTCATGAAGATTCTTTTCCTGGCCTGTAGATGGCCACTTTCTGGTTATAGCACTAGCCTGTGTCCTTACATGGGGGGAAAAGAGGGGGGAGCAGAGGGAGGGAGAACAGAAGCTCTCAGGCATCTCTTCTTACAGAAGCACAGGTCCTATCATAAGGTGCCCACCCTCATGATCTCACCTAACCATAAATGAGACCGTTGCAATTAGCTAATTATTAATAGTGGGAAAGGAGCAAGGGAAGGCCAGGCATTATAGGCATGTCATTTGGGCACTTCACCAGGACGCTTCAAATTTGCATTCCCCAGGGAACCACTGGCCCATCTCCTACAGATCACTGGGGAAGTGGCCCAACAAAGGGGAGCTAGACATATGCACAGTGAAGTTGGGGTGATGAAGGAAAGGTACTGTCAGGCACACCTGAGAACAGAGGTCATTGGCCAGAATGGGTGTGGCCATGACAAGCCCTTGAAAATTTAGGAATACATAATCCCCTAAACAAAGAAATTCTCTCTCTTCCTGCTCTTGGCTCGGCTGGTGGGACTCTCTCCTTCCTGCTTTCTTGCATTTGCCCATGTTTCCTTCATAGCCATGTGGCCCTGCAGACCCCACATGCAATGGACTGATGCACTGCAGTGGGAAACACAAATTAAGCTAGCCTGGTGCTGTATTGGACTGTGCAGGCATGGAATGGAAACTCTGGACAGCGGACTGATGCATTGCAGTGGGAAACACAAATTAAGCTAGCCTGATGCTGTATTGGACTGTGCAGACATGGAATGGAAACTCTGGACACAGGCTCTGAAGAGTTAAGTAGAAACATATGCTCTCTTAAAATGTGTTAATGAGAAATCAAATAGAAATTGTCTTACCTAGGAAATAGCCTTATCCTCTTTGGTCTACTTATCTTCTTTAGAGTTTTTAAAGTAGGAACAGAAAAATTGCCTTAATTAGCAAATATTTTAATTATGTAGAATAGATCATTTGGGATAAATTAGCTGACTGATTTGTGATTTAACTTTTCAAACACATTTTTATTCTTAACCTCCCAATCCTGTATCATATCTCTTGTAGTAATTTACTATCTATGGTTTGCAAAAGAAGTTAATGAGATAAAACTATCTTAATATCTGAAAAAAATACCTATTTAACAATAGATTACTATTACTCTGAAAGTAAATATACAGAGTTTTTGTTGTTATATTATAACATAAAAAACTGCAGAACAAATATTTGGTTAATGTCAAACCAATAATTTGGATTGCACCAACACTTAGGTCTCCTGATTCTTAAGGCAATGTTTCTTCACTGTGTAACCCTGATCCATCCAGATCATTGAAATTGAATTGCCTGTCAGTATTGGCATATTGCTGATAAATCACAGCCTAAGGCTCGGCTAGTTGGGTGTGTAGATGAACTCTAATCTAGGATCCTCCCATTTCCCATCACTTCATTTAGAATTAGTGGCCACTTAGATGCCACTATGTAACAAGTGCTTTACAAATGGCTTCTACCTGGCTCATGACGTCACAAGAAACTTGAGTGCAATTAAATGAGGTGAATTTTCCTTTTAATAAATAGGTATTGATATTGTATCTGTTATTAAATGGCATTTTTTATTTTTAGCAAGCATGTTTTCAAAAGGAAAAAGAAGATAAGAAAGAAAAAGAGGAAGGGGAGGGAGGAGAGGAATATAGAGGGTAGGAAGGATGAAAGTATGAGGAAGAAAATATAGATCTCATAATCCTAGTAGCTTTTAGGGAATCTCCAATTCTGTGCAGATTCAGAAGCTGGATAATTTAAGGGCATTTAGGAAGAAACACCAATGTTGATTGATGAACTAAACTAGCAGATTATTCTTCTCAATTCTTTATTTATAAAGTCAGAATCTTCAAAAACACAGTAATAATCTTCCTGATTCACCAATATCAAATTAGCAAAGTATCCATCTGTAGAAAGTATTTTCCAAAATTACTAAATTAATTACTTGAAAGCTTTAATGAAAATAAATAAACCTAAAGTGTTATTTTAATTGTCCCAACTAACTTTCTGTGTTCTTTATTATTTTCACATCTATCATTTAAAGAATTTTCAAAAAGGATTGAAAACAGTTATTTAGCCAAAGTGTTAATAGATTTATCTTTAAAATAAGTCATTTTTTTTAAATTCAAAAAGATATTGTTTTAAAATAAATGGATGATACATTAGGTTAAGGATTCCATTTAATCCATAGCCAGGGGCAATGTTTTGACTATTTCACTGTCTTAAAAAGCACTATAATATATAATTCAAGTTAAGTGTTTATAAAAATGTACATCTTTTTCTACCATTTTAATTTTAATAAGCCAGTGAGAATTGTTGAGAATGGTGTAGCTCTTTTGGGAAACTCTTCTAGTGTAGAGGATCAAAAGCAACCAAATAAAATCAGGCTATATCAGCTAAGAATAAAAGTTATATTTCTAAAAGCCTAAGCAACCAAACGACCAAATGACCCAATGACCAGTTAACAAGTTGCTGTGACACGCACTGACCACTAGGGGGCAGACACTTAATGCAGGAGCTTCCCCCTTGTGGTCAGTGCACTCCTATAGCCAACCTCCTGTGTGGCTGGCCAACCTCTCGTGGTCCCTCCCCCCACCAGGCAACCTCCCGCGGTCTCCCCCAACTCCCCAGCCAGCCAGCCCCTCCATCGGCCCCAATCACCAGTCAGGCCAAGGGACCCCACTCATGCATGAATTCGTGCACCGGGCCTCTAGTTATAATAAAAAACTCACCCAGCTGGCATGGCTCAGTGGTTGAATGTCGATCTATGGACCGGAAGTCGTGGTTCAATACCTGGTCTGGGCACATGTCTGGGTTGTGGGTTCAATCCCTTGTGTAGGGTGTGCAGGAAGCAGCTGATCAATGATTCTCTCTCATCATTGATGTTTCTCTCTCTCCCTCTCCCTTCCTCTCTGAAATAAATAAAAATATATTTTAAAAAAATAAATGTGAAAAAAATAGAAAACTCATTAGGAGGATGAGTTATGAAGGTAAGTCCAGATAAAAGTTCCATTCTTTGTCAAAATTAGTATATACCTAAGGAATATAGGAGCCTAATTAATACATTTCTTCCTATTTACTTATATTGATTTTATGAGTTCACATTTTTCAGTATTTGCAATATATACCAGATACTTTACTTGTATTTTCTCATTTAATCTCTTCAAATAACCAAATTACTTTAGTGCTGGTATTATACTAATTTTATAGATGAGGAAACTGAGGCTAAGGGAGGAGAAGCAAAATTTCCAACGTCACAGAGTTAGTATCTGTTAATTATGACCCCCAGTGAGTGTAACTGCAGAGTTGAAGTTCTTAAAAATCTTGCCAAGTTTCCTCTCCATTTCACCTAAAGCTTAATCATGACTAATTCTTTGGAAAATGTGTTGTTGTTTGCCCAGAAAAAAAAAATGTATAGTAGAATAAAAATGAATTATACCCATCCATTCCTACAAGTAAGAACACAACTTATTTGGAAATGAATTATGTGTGCCATACCCTTTGACATACTAAGAGTACCATAATCTGTCCTCAGTTAAAAAGCAAACATTAAAACAGTTTCATTGTCATGTTAAGTTCTAAGACTTAAAGAAACTAAAGCTTTGCCTTTCAGAATATAGAGATTTATTAATGTTAGAATTTCCATCTTTATTATAAGTGATGTAACCTACACAGAATATTAAACTGATTATAGTTAAGCATATTACAAATAAAATTCTGATGCCTTTCCAAAGTATATCTTGGCTACTTTGATTTGCAACACAGCTAGATTTTTGCCCAAGTCTTTCTGTATTCCCTATTATTTCTACAATAGCAACAACAAATATATTTATTTCTTTGGAATGATGCCTTGTGATTTTACTTTTGAGGAATTGACAATTCCCAAGTGAAATGCATTTTGGCAAAAATAGTACACAAATATTAAAGAAAGTAAAAGAAAAATTAAAAGTATCTTATTTGTAAGTTTTGTATCATTTTTGCCAATGAGAGAAAATAGAAAGGAGGAATAATTCTTTTCTCTATGAACCAGATGTAGAACTTGACCTGAATTTTTTATTGTACAATGAAGAATGAGGCACTGTGTTCAAGGTCAAATGAGATGGAACACAGATAAAACCCAAGCACTTTTTATTTTTCAAGAAGATGATGAATCTCATTTTTTTAAAAATTTCTCAATTAAATAGAAAAATGCAACAGCAAATATTTTTGAGCATTTGTTTGAGCAGAAAGTATGAGCCAGTTTCTGTGGCTCAAGCCAAGTTTATAGAATAAATATGGCATAGCTTAATCTTTGTACAAGACAAGTGATTGCTAAGACCATGTCTTGTAGATGGACCATCTGTGTATGTGTGGTGAGCTAAGGGCTGGCAGAGGCCAAATTATGCCCAACTATCTTTCTTAATGAAATTTATACTACTGACACCACCCTTTTGAATATTGCCACCTTTTTCAAGATGCCAACATTTCTAGGAAGGATTTAAACAGCATGTCTGTGCTCCTCCCAGGAAAGAATGAAGCTAGGAGAACTGGTCTAATATCATGGGGAAAATAAGAATGACAGACATACTAAAAAACAAATGCAATGGGTTTTGCTAGCAGGAGAGCCATTATGGAATGCTTCTGGCAGAATATGCCTGGCTCTTTATTTTCTTTCAGCTTTATTTAAGTTTAATTAACACATAAAGTTGTAAGATATTTAAAGTGCACATCATAGTGATCTGATATAAGTATTTATTGCAAAAGGATTCTCCCCATCTAGTTAATTAACACATCCATAACCTAGTATATTTATCTTCTTTTTTTTTAGTAAGAACATTTAAGTTCTACTGTCTTAGCAAATTTCAATTATATAGCACATAGTGTTTATCAACTCTAGTCACCATGCTTTACATTAGATCCTCAGACCTTATTTATCTTACCATTGAACTATAAATGTTTGTTTTGTGTGCTTTTCTGTACCTGGGTTATATTTTTGCAATAAAATGCTAAGGAAAAGAATAGTTCTGTAGTATTTTGGTCACAGGAAGTAAGACAAGGGATTGAAGACATCCATGGGCAAAATGATATCAGAAGATGAAGAAAAAGTATTGTTGAAAACTCTATCTTTGTTAATGTTTTATAATATTGTCTAAGCTGAAAGAAAATTTACCTTTGTTGTAAACTCTTATAAATTCATGGAAAAATATTTTTATGTCTCTCTCTCTCTCACACACACACACACACACACACACACACACACACACGCACACACGCACACACACGTAATAAATAGTGTAGACCATAGGCTCTGAAGTATGAGTTTGTATTCCAGATTCACCAATCACTACCACAGTGGCTTTAGCAAAATAAATGTAACTTCTCTGTGTCTCAGTGTTCTCACCTGTGAAATAATAATAAAAGAATAGTACTCTCCTCATAAATGTTAGTTATGGTTTCTTCTATATAATATTTTTTTCTCAATGCATTTTTATATAAGAACATTTCTTTATCAAATCAAAAGAATTTTTGTAACCATAAAATTTGACTATAAAAATCTGATATTTATAATTGAATAAAATGCTATCCAGTTGTATTGCCTATATTCACTTAGTTTACTTCTAAGTTACCAATGTTGGTTATTAAAATAAGAGTGACTTCCCTCAGGAATCGTAAGGATTAAACAGCTCCACTTTTCTTGACATGAAATATCAGTCTCCTTATGACAAACATATTGCATTTTTATAATTACAGGATAATTGAAGCATTTTCCTTTGTGGGAAAGACTCTAGGTGTCTTGGTGAAATTTTTGGAAAATCTTTAATCATGTCAGTACCCCATTTATATGTAAACTCTGTGTCACATTATTTCTTAGCCATTGTGTTATTTTTCTGTCGTTACATAACAAATTACCACAAATTTAGCAGCTTAAACAACACTCATTTATTTGTTAACAGTTTTGCAGATCAGAAACCTTAGAGGCTGTGTCTTGGGTCTCTGCTTAGGGTATCACAAAGCTATAATGAAGGTGTTCCCTGGAGTGAGTTCTCACTTGGAGGATCTGCAGAGAAATTTGCTTCCAAGCTCATCCAGGTTGTTGGCAGAAGTCAGTTCCTTGCAGTTTTGAGACTAAGGTTTCCATTTCTTTTTAATATTTTTTGATTTTAGAGAGGAAGGGAGAGGAAGAGATAGAAACATCAATGATGAGAAAGAATAACTGATTTGCAGACTCCTGCACGCCCCCCACTGGGGATCAAGCCTGCAATCCGGCATGTGCCCTGACCAGAATCAAATCATGTCCTCCTGGTTCATAGGTTAATGCTCAACCACTGAACCAGGCCAGCAAGGCACCATGATTGGCAAAAATGGCCCCTTTTTTGAATTGTTCTCTGCTCAAAGTCATGACCACGGGCAGTGTTCCACAGTTCTAGGGGTACATTCTTTAGAATCTCTAGTCACTTTTAACGAAGGATGGGCAGCAAAGTAAAGCTATCAGAAATTTCTGATAAGCCATCTTGTCCAACAGTGAATAGGTTGTTTTGATGTAATAACCTCGTTATTGCAAGCTTATTTGACTGATAGACAATAATCCCTGATATAGATATTAATGTGACATCTGCTGTGAAGAGAAAGACTAGACTAAATGTTTTTTAAGTTTCACTCCAACTCTAATATTGTATGATTCAATGACTTTGAGAATGACTTGCTATATAACCTCCTAAATGTAAATTTCTATTCTAAAATAAAATATTTAAAAAGTCAGGAATTTTCAGAAGAAAAAATCCTAGATATCTAAATTTCTCACATTTTGCATATGTGAAAACTAAGGCCCAAAGATATCAAATGACTTTAGCATTTTTCCTCAATGACAGATTTTGGACTCTAATCTAGATAAATTATGCTGCTATTCACATGAGACTTTGAATATATTTGGTTTCTTCTTTGCCAAATATAGCTATAGAGAAAAATGTCAGGATGAATAATGCCTAATTTTGACATAGGACTTTCTCATTCTCCTTGTAATCTTTACAACTGAAAACTTATTTTTAAAAACCTGATGAGGTTTGCAGATTCACCTCTATTCTGAGTGCACAAAGACTCCAGGAGGACATGTGGACTCTTAATAGAGAGGACAGTAGGGGAATTCTTCACTAAATAGATATAAAAATAATTAAAAGAAGACATATAGGGTTTTTTGACATTCCTGGAAGAAGAAAGAAATTCTATTCAATATAGTCTTTTATGCAAGTATTCTATATGACCTAGGATTTCATAATTGAAAATGATGAAATTGTTTGAGAAAAGAGATGATGCAAGCAGAAGGCATGAAGTGGTAGTTTAGAATATTCATCAAAGTAACTTAGAGGGAAATGTTTTATTGATATTTTTTATAGTATGTCACAAAAGCAAAAGGCCACTGATCCCAGAATAGTAAGTACTAAAAGAAACAAACCGTATGGCATAAAAAGTTAAGTGTCTGTATGGCTTACATTCATGGATATTAATTCAATTCAACAAGCATTTGAGAGGTTACTGTGTACACAATTTCAAATTATGCACTGGGTAATACAAAAAGAAGGAATAAAAAGGAAAGAGAGAAAGAGAGCTCTTGAGCTAATATAAGAGGGAGTAGGTTCACTAACTAGAAAACATTACAGATATAACAAATTCCATAACGTAAATGTAATTAAATAAAGTATTGTGGGATCATGAATGAATATGTCAGTTCAGGGGAGTCATGAAAAAACTCACAAACTTATTCAATTTGAACAAGATTTCAATGGGTGGAAATGAGTGGAATAAAATGCCAGTTGGATGGATAGATGGAATACCATGAGCAAAGCCATCCAGGTGTTCCAAGTGCATCCTCAGGTCAGACAGGGAAGAAATGCTAGGAGAAATAAACAACAATGTATTTTAAACCTAGAGTGAGAATGATCTTATTAAACAGATTGGATCTTTTTCTCTATTAATTACGGAAACATCTGACTCTTTGATCTTGAAGGTATAAAATAATACTATGTCTTAGAATAATGTCTTTAATAGAAGAAGATATGGGGGAGGGGTGGAAGAAATGGTGATGGAAGGAGACTTGACTTGAGGTGGTGAATACACAATACAGTATCCAGATGATGTATTATAGAATTTTACACCTGAAACCTATATAATTTTATTAACCAATGTCACCCAATGAATAAAATAAAATAATGAAAAGGAATAATGTCTTTAGTGGAAGTATGAAGATAGGGTATATGAAGGGTGTAGAATTTCAAGACATGGAAGCCTGCCAGAAACTATTTCAGACTTTCAGGTGGCTTACAATAAGTAATTCACATAAAAATATTCTGTACAATATGAAAAGAGGTTGAAAATGAAAATATTTAATTTCTCCTTTTGTAATTCTGTATTTTTTTTTTTACTTTCTTATATCCAGTTTTTACTTTGAGGTAACCTGGCAAACTTTTTTGAATGATCCTTTATGTTCCCATTGATTTGCAACATCATCCAATACTGGAGCTATCCTTTTCTTTTTCTCATGTTGGCCATTTTTTTTCTGATTACTTTTAGAATCACTTTGTCTAGATAAGTAGCACATTAGAACTTTTATTGGAATTAAATTTGTAATTGAACCAGTTCTACCTTTCTTGATCTCTCTATATATCACCGGACAACCAAAATTTGTACTTTAATATTCCATTCTTTAACCTGTGCCCTATTTAATTTCTTCTTGGTACTCTTCTCCACCTGACATTATACCGCTTATTGCTTAGGATTTGTATGACCAAGTAAGTTTCATTAGGGAAGTCCTATTGAAGCACATTATCTTTAAAGCCTTGAGCAATGTAAGCATGTAGTAGATTCTGAGTAGTTATACACTGGCTTAGGAAATAATTGAGAATTGGGATATTTTGTTTCTATCTGGAATTAGAATTAATATAGGCAGCTGAGCAAGTATTTAATTTACAATTAAAATATTCTAAGCCAGCCCTAGCCAGTTTGGCTCAGTGAATAGAGCGTCGACCTGCAGACCAAAGGGTCCCAGGTTCAATTCAGTAAAGGGCCCCCAGTTTGATTCCAGTAAAGGGCATGTATCTTGGTTGCCGGCTTCTCCCCATCCCAGGCCCTGGTTAGGGCTCGTGCAGGAGGCAATCAATCAATGTGTTTCTCTCACATCGTTGTTTCTCTCTGTCTTTACCTCTCCCACTCTCCCTAAAAATCAATGAAAAAATACCCTCAGGTGAGGATTAACGACAACAAACAAAAAAATTCTAAGGCAAATAACAATTGTTGAGTGAATACAAAATGCCAAGAATATTTCTGGAAGCTGTATATACATTATTTCTCTTTGTCTTTCCAGTTACCCAAAAAATAATATTTATTTAGTTTTAAAGGTGAGCTATCTGAAGATCAGATTCAGAGACAGTATGTAACTCATTCAAGTTTAAAGTAGTATATGGGAGAAATCAAGTCCAAAGCACTTCTGGGTTTTTTTAACCTGTTTAATGTGCAAAAGCATGAAAGAAACTCTTGCAAGAGTTTTCTTGGGGAGATGTGCTAGAGAATTTCACATACATCATCTCATTTCACCCTCATAACAATCCTTAATTACTATAATCTCCATTTTTTGAAAAGCAATTGAAGATAGTTTGAAAATCACATAGTCCTACACACATGAAACTTTCACAATAAAGACTTGACCATATATCTAATTTACATGGTGAGAATTTATAATGAATGATCATTTTAACATTTTCAGGAAAATATTTTTGACCGAATTCTTTTATTATAAAGGATTTTAATTCAAGTAGAATTTCTTTGACGATAAGTTTTATTTTGAAATGTTATCATGAACAATAGTGATAGCTAAAGAAAGTGGAGGCAAAAAAGTTCTTCAATATCACATAGACTTCAAAAATGTTCCAAGTTTCCCATACTTTTCAATCAAAAGGAACCATTTTTAGAAAAATATACAGAAGACAGAAAACCTTGATTTTTGGTGTGCTTCCTCCCAGTAACCATTACATTTTGTGCCACCTTATGTACAACTAGTAACCTAGCCTGCAAATTCATTCAAGCTACAGTAAATTAAAAAGGATCTACATCTATTCATTTTAATTATCTGTTTAATCAGGCTGTGAACAATCCACAGTAGATTTTTAAATCCTACTTGGAACAAATGTTTTTACTAAATTTGAAACAGCCAACACCTGGTGACATTATAGAAACTGACAAACTGACTAAAATTATGTTTGCCATTACCCATCACTTGACTTTGTTTTGATACATCAACAGTTTTCTAAATACAACCCTTGCAATTAATTAAAAGGGGATTATTAAACCAAATGCTGTATTCTTTTAAATGTGATTATTTTATTGTATGTTATGCCAGTTTCAGAATAGACACTTGGAAATGTTGAGGCAATATTATACTGCATCAGAATAATATGGAACACTCTGAATAGTTAAGGGACTGTGTTTTCTATACCCTGGTCCTACTAGGTTTGTGGGTGGAACCAGGTGCTGGGGCTGACCGGCAGACCCTGAGTGACGGATAAACAGATTACTCTGACACACGTTTCTGGAAAAGAGAGGGCTAAGGCACTACTTGGCTGTCGCCACCAAGTAGCCCTACTCGCCTGCCTCCTTTGGCTTTTATTGTCATAACAGCTTGAACTAAAATTAACCTCTAGATACAATCAGCAAGGTAAGCATCCTTGAGAGAGCATATGCTTCTACAAGGTCAGGTCTAAAAGACTAAACATAGAGATTCTAGCAAAACACCTGGGGGCTGTCACCCCCCAGAAGCCCCAACCTTTCAGAGAACCCTCCTTACAGACATTCCAACCAAGTCCCATGCTTCCCCACAACTAGGTTTGTGTTAGTATATTTTGACTGTTCAAGAACTATGTGTAGTCTCACTTGACACTTGAACACCATGGGTTTGAACTTGCGCAGGTCCATTTACACTCGGATTTTTCCCCCCAATAAATTCTGTAAATATATTTTCTCTTCCTTTTGGTTTTCTTAATAACATTTACTTTCTCTAGCTTACTTTATTGTAATAATATAGTATATAATACAGATAATATAAAAAATATGTGTTAATCAACTGTTCAACTGTTTATATTAGCAATAAGACTTCCTGTGAACAGTAGGCTATCTGTAGTTAAGTTTTTGGGGAGTCAGAAATTTTACACAGATTTTCTACTACATGGGGGGAGTCAACCTTCTTGTTGTTCAAGGGTGAACTGTATATAACATTAAGGCATAATTGTACAAGGTGTCTCTAATGTGTGTAGCTTATCCAATGCTTAATACTGCATACTCTAGGGATGGTATATTGAGAGCAATGTGAATGCTAATTAATTTCAACATTCAATATTTAGGAACTAGTCCTTTTCAAAATAATTTTGCCACAACTGTCATTTGGTACTGTAACAAAGCAATTATTTCCAACTACAGAATTGGGAAAGGAAACTGAAGTTCACTCAACACTAGGGAAAATATTAAACATTTATTACAGCAACAGATGATACTGAAGTTCTGTCTTTGAAGGTAATATATTGACTCCCTAGAGAAGCAATAAACAGCTATAGGTATTTTAGTATGATAAAGAGTTGTCTTGTTTTAGTACTTGATCGAGGTAACTACATTTGGAAATTTTATGATCAAAACTCAAAATACAGCATTTTACAGCATCTATTTCACTTCAAAGCTAGAGACTAGATTCTCCAGGCACATTATTTTCCGTGTTATGGAGAACATCTGTTGATTACAAAGAGAAATGGCATAAAAAGAAAATTAAAATTTTAACTCGGGTTAAAAGAAATTATACAAATTTTGTTATCAGGAATAGACAAAGTAGCTTATTAGCTGCTACTGATCAGGGATATTATCTTTTGGTAGATGATAGTCATTATAGTTTCCTAAAATACATTATTATTTAAATAATATAAATCACATTATAACTATATAAATTGTTTTATGTGGTTTACTTAAATAAGCTCTTATATTTTATTAATTAAAATTTTCAATTAATAAAGAGTAGGAAATTATACTAACCTAGACTATATATCTACCTTCTGAAATTGCACATAGTGAATACTTTATAAAATCAACTATGTGTTTATTCAAGACATTTTTCTAGACTTTATATATAATTATCATAGATTTAGCTAAACAAACTGATTTTAATAGATTTTTAAATAACCCTAATGCTGGTTATAAATTATTTTAAATTTGGTATCTTCAGTATGGTTCAGATTTATAATTTTGCTTGTTGTGATGCCTGTAATTGACTTTAATTACAGTGTTACATTATGTGATTTGTTTTGCCTTGTTTTATACTTACCCAAGGAGGTCCACTCGCCAAATCAGAACTACACACTACAGAAGTGATTAGCTAGAGTTAATTAATGAGACCCCACTCACGTATACAGTGTTGGATAGGCTTTCTTTTTCTTTATCTCTAATAAAAAAAAAGAGGACTTTCTAATTAGTAGATATTAAACATGAAACTTTGATGGTGAAATCAGTCTTGTTAACCGCTATAATAAGTTCAAAGTTACTTTAATCAGAATAGTACTGGCATAGGATAGACTGTACTGGCATAAGGATAGGCATATGGGTGAATAGAATAGATTGAGAGTCCAAAAAGAAACCCATACTGTCTAGCTAAAAGATTTTCAATAAGGGTGTCAACATCATTACTCATTATGGAAGTGTACATCAAAACCACAATGAGATACCCTTCACACCCTCTAGGATGGTGATAACATTAAACACAGAAAAATCACAAGTATTGAGGAGAATAACAAGTGTAGAGAAGTTTGAACCTTCATACAATGGTGGTAGGAATATAAAATGATGCAGTTTGGTGGCACCTCGGAAAGTAAATGTAGAATGACCTTATGATTTAGCTATGTCACTCCTGCATATATACCTAAAAGAATTGAATAAAGGGACTCATGTACTTGTAGCACAGTGTTCATTGCAATATTATTCACAAGAGCCAATGGGTGAAAACAACCTAAGTGTCCATCACAAATGGAGTAGAAAAACAAAATGTGGTACATACATAGAATAAAACATTAGTCAGTCTTAAATGAAACTGTATTACATACTACAGTGTGAATGAACCTCAAAAACATAACTGAAAGAATCTAGACTCAAAAAGTTGCATATTTATGATTCCATTTATATGATATATATACATAATAAATACACCCATGATCCTTGGCGACAAAAAATAAGATTGGCTAGTTGTCAGGTTCTGGGAAAAGTTGGGAATGAGTAGAGGGTTTTCTAGAGAAATTAAATTTTGGAGAATTTGACAGAAGTGGTGGTTGTAGCAACATTGCGATATACTAAATACCACTGGATTGTACACTCATGCCCTCTCAACCTTTAGAAAAATATTCAAGAGTCTATAGTTATAGGATTGTCAGATACCAATACCAAAGAAATAAACTAATCAAACTCTAAATCTCCTTTTATAAAAATAGCATCCAATTTGTTATTTTACTATAATTAAACCATGAAATGTGTAAATCTTTCCCTGGATAATGACTTCTCTTGCTTCAGTTTCATTAACAATAAGTTGCATTTGGTATTATCATTTTTTTTCTTTTTATTGAGGTGACACTGGTTAACAAAAGTATACAGTTTCAGGTGCACAATTCAATAACACATCATCTATACACTGTATTGTGTGTTCACTACCCCACGTCAAGTCTCCTTCCATCACCATTTATTCCTATACCTTTCTTTACCTCCCCCAACCCACCTACACCAGCAATCACCACACTGTTGTCTGGGTCCATGATTTTTTTTCTTTTTTGTTCAATCCCACCACCTCCCTACCCAGCCCTCCAATAGCAGCCCCAAACAGCTGTCAGTGAAAAATAAGTACCATATTATTTCACTGATTATAGAATTTAATAAACATAAATTAACATGCAAAATATAGACACTCATAGATAGAGAGCAGGCTGATAGTATAATACCTTAATGAATTTGCTTTTCAACCATTCAGGCAACAAATATTTATTGAGCACTTATATTTTGTGCCTGGAATATGTAAGCAATTATAGGAAGTTTACATTCTAGAAAATGAAGATAGACAAGAAAGAATAAATATAATAAATAAGTTATGTAATATTTTCATAGCGGCTTCAGAAAAATAAGTTTAGAATACTTTAAGAAAACTGTGATTATTCAGTGCATAATTTTAATAGAGTATATTGTCCTAATTGAATAAAACCAGTGTGCTGCCTTTTTCATTTGATTATATAATACTAGAGGCTAGGTGCACGGATTCATGCGCCATGGGGTCCCTCAGCCTGGCCTGCGGGGGATCGGGCCAAAACTGGCTCTCTGACATCCCCTGAGGGGTCCCGGATTGCGAGAGGGCAGTTCTCATGTGACGCACCTTGGAATTAGGCTCCCTCCTCTCTGTTCTGGGTGCATCACCCGAGAACTGTAGCTGCCAAGTCACCGCAGCTCCGCAGCTCCTGCATTGAGAGTCTTCCCCCTGGTGGCCAGTGCATGTCATAGCTACCAGTTGGAGTGTTTGCACCCTGGTGGTCATCACATGCCATAGCTACCAGTCAGACGGTCAGATGGTCGCTTAGGCTTTTATACATATAGATTAAAAGTTTTCATAAATTACTTCCAAAAATAAACTGTTTTCCTTAAACTTTTATTTTTTTACTTACATTATTTGTCTTTTGTATTTTGAAAAATTAAAACCATTTTTTGGTTAATTTTAGCTTCTTTTCATAGTGTTTTTCTTCTTAAATTATGACATAGAACATATACAAACATATACAGTTGACCCTTGAACAACATGAGAGTTAAAAGCAAGGACCCCCATGTAGTCAAATATTTAAATATAAGTGAAGTCTGCTCCTTCATGAGAGCATTACCAACCACAGATTAAAAACACTGTTTTTGATTTTTGGTTGTTTGAATCTGCAAATGTGAAACCAGGGGATACAGAGGGCCAATTGTATATTGATTGGAAAAATTTCATACATAAGTAGACCCCCACAGTTCAAACCCATGTTGTTAAAGGGCCAATTGTAGTTTAAAACACACCACATTGGCATAAAAAAGCACACTGGTATAACACTAAAGTGTTTTAAGGCCATTCATAATGAGGTTGAACTTTAGTATAGGTAGCTAGTTATAAATAAAGGAAAGGAGCAAATGAATCAGACATTAAGCCTACTTCACTAGGAAGTTGCAGCATTCACAGGCTCCCTAGGAGACCACAGTATCAGGAGAAACATCCCAGAAGAACAGCTGACTGGTACCAGAATTATTTGGGAAATGGGGGAAAATTCCTCTGCTGGGCACATGCACAGTAGAAACCAGATGGTGCAGCAGCACTTTGACATGCACAGTAGGAGCCACGATAGTAAAGATAAAGAGGAGGTGACTCATCTGGGAAAAAGACTGGATAGGTTAAGGGGAGTGCCCAGCACAATCCCCGAAGGACTGGGAAACAGACTGCTTAGTTTGAAGGAGTGCTTGGTTTTTCCCTAGCCCGGGGAATATAATCAAAGTTTAACAAAGGCTTCTGTGGATGATAAGGGGCCACAAGCTACCTGACTAGCTCAGGGAAGGCCTGTGTGACAGCCTTGCAAACTCAGAGACCTAAAGTAACCACAAAGAATGGTCTGAAATTAAAAGTTTTTAAACTAAAAAGCAGTTTATGGTGGGTAGTCATATCCTAAGCCGGTATCTTCCCTGACAAAGGTCAATCTTTACCTTAACTGAGCCCGTCTATTGTTTTTTTTGCATCTACAATAACATTGTTGAAATGTCAAAGTAATTTTCTTTTTTCCGGACCCTTCAAAGCGCAGGCAACCCTGTGGAGACCACAAATCCCCTGGCTGTCATTGAGTTCATTGTTGACTGTTAACTATTCTGCACCCACCTAAGTAAAATAATTATGTCTACCATTTTACTTTTTATCCAATTCCAGATGTCCCCTCCTTTGCTTTCTTCTGCCTCCCTAATCTATCACCAATGGATTTCATGTAACCCACATACGTCTCCTCCTTTGATTGTAATGTATAAAACAAGGTGCAAAACTGCCATTCTCCAGAGCATTATCTCAATATGTTGAGATTCTGCTTCCCTGCAATTGTTGACAGTTTGGCCCAAATTAACTCACCTCTTAAGTTAACACCTCTTTCAGTAGCACACATTCATTCATGCACCGGCCCATTAGGTGGCATGTTCTCTCTCCATTCCTCTCTGTAGCAGCCCTGCAGGCAACCATGCAGACTCAAGTGCAGGCTCCAAGCATGGGCCCAAGCACAGGCTCCAGGTGCCAGCCCAGGAGCCTGCCTGGGTACAGCAATGCAGCTCTGAGTGCAGCTGGGAACCAAGACTAAGCTAGCTGGATGGGGACAGAGATTGAACTGTGCTGAGCTTTGGCAGAGACTGATCCGATGGCAAGGGTTTTTGGACCCTGCCCTTCTTCGGGGCTTGGTGAAGACAAGGCTGGACTTCTTCCACAGCGGGTAAAACTGAACCACCTGGCGAGGCACAGACTCAGGGCACCTGGGGAGAGTCCTTTGCGTTTGTTCCAGCTTCAGTACATCTTACCACTACATCCACCACCCTCATCCACCACATGTGGGTCCCCAAAATGCTTTTCTCGTGACACCACCAGAACCCATTTCCACCAGCAACAGAACCAGTCTTCCTATATGCTCATTTGTCTCTTTGACTTCCACTTTTCTGCAGTACCTGCTTATTATTCATCATCAATTATGAGACAGATTGCCTATGAAAACATGTGAATATTTAAATTAACCTTTACTGGGGATACTTGTTAAAATAAATATTTATAAGTAGTTATAGATATGTATTGCTCTTGAGACTCTAAATTACTAATTAGCATATCATTTTACTTTATTTAACACTTCCTTAAAGCAATCCAGTTCAAATATAGTTTACCCACATCTTTAAATCAACATTTCGCTATATAAAGCTCAAATTTATTGAGGCCTTAAATAGAGATTATGGATGTCAAGTTCAGAGGCATTAATGATGAGTTTACCATTAAAAAGCCCTCTTTATAAGACTAACTTCATCCTTTATGGTGATATATTTATGGTGATGCTAAATAATAATAATAGCAACTAAAGAAATTAGACATTATTGACACTTCAGTATGAAGAAAGATAAGGAGACCTATATCCAAAAATAACTAAATTACAAAATCATATTTTACAATAAAATATAGAGAAAAAAATAGAAGCTAACCTTCATTTTAACTACAAATACTACATTAAATTAAGAGCAAGATAAATGAAAGTTGGTAGATGTGACATACTATTTGAGTAAGATAGAAAAGAAAAAAATTCAATAGGTGTTCTTTAATGAGAAACTAGTGAAAAGCGTTGTGCTAGATGCTCTATATGTGCTTTATAGTATTTTTACTATAACACCTTGTAAATTAATTTTCCAGTTGTATCAATAAAAGATTAAATGAATTACATAAAGCCATAAGTGGCAGGACTTACCTTCACTCCAAAAATGAAGCTCTTTGCTGTGTACTATACATTTGAAGAAAGCAGTATTTGAGATTAAATTTTGAGCAGTCTTTACTTTGCAGGTGAAAATGAATTACCATGAAGAATTCAAAGGCAGTCCAGGAAATGTGAAGCATGGCACAGAGCATACTTTGTACTTTCTTTGGTTTTCAAATTGATTCACTAATATAGCATTTTCTCTATAGAGTGGAATTATGGTTCTTTGATCATTGGGAACAACTCATTCAATCATGCCAAGCTTAGACGCAGAAAACCATAAAATCACTCACTTGGTATCTTTCTTAAAATGGAAAATAATTTATCACAAATAGTTGTGCCTATAAGCTGTAAGCCTGGCATTTTATGGTCTTTGGCAAAAATCCAGTCATATGGCTTATGACAATGCTGCCTATATACCACTGGCAGAAATATGAAATTAAACATTTTGCTCAAATGTTCCTTCAATCATTGGAGACAGAAGTAGACGTTTAAGTACCACACTATCTCAGATTTCTTCATGTCTTATTTTTATAAAAATATAGAGAGAATACTAAGCTTTAATATTTAATGGCTGTGGATCATGATATAACCAAGAACTGCAAGAAGTGGCCCAAATACTCCTAGAGACGGGTTATCTCAGAGGAACACACCATAGGATATACATGATTTATTTCTCCTAAATGCCTTCTGGTTTTCTGAAACTGTTTAATAGCTTTAGTATCAGAAGATAAAAATATAACTTAATTCTCTGATAACAGTATTTTAAGTTTATGAAGTTGAGAGGTCATGCCTGAACTAATAAATTAGAAAAATTAAATATATTTAAAATGGTTTCTTTAATTATGGGCTGTAATTTAGAGAATTTGTCCTCAGGTTTTAAAAATATTTGTTGATTCCTCAATATATACTATACAAACCACAATTTTAAAATATTGACTTCCAGTATTGAAAAATCAATATTCTTAATATTAATTATAAAAATATGTATTATTACGTGGTATAATTATTGCACTTCATTAGTATAGAATAATTTTTAACATAAACTGACATTCATAAAAAATAATAATTCAATATGCTTTGTGTTATTCACTACTCATTTGTAAGAAGAAAGACATTAAGACAGAGAATATATTTTGTGTATGAGAAGTGACCCTGTTTGTCCCCAGGGATCAGCTTAGTCTCTTTAGTCAGACTATCATGAATATAAACTCACTATTCAGAGCACTAGAAAAACAAGGCAATGAAAAGAGATATAATCATTAAACTCTAGATTCTTCTTGTAGTTTAGAATATTGATTTAAGCAACAGTAACAAAAAACAAACAAACAAAAGACACAAAAAGCAATTCACACTCCACCGGGTAGCAGGAACTCAAGCAGCTTGGAAAGCTATTTGATATACTCCAGTTGGGGCTTACAGCAGATAATCTGGATGCAAATTTTTGGTTTGGCCAAACTGATCCTCTCCCTTTACTCCTTTATTCAAATTCTTGAGTCATATCTCATCATCTCCTAACTCATCAATAAAAAAGTTACTGTTGCTTAATTTTTATATTTGTAAAACTCAAATAACACTGCTGAGTATTTGAGATTCATGTATATTAAATACCTGAAAAAAATACAGTCATTCGAAAGAGGCTGCTTTCCTCTCTTTACCTGTGTATATGAGGTTGTATCATATAAGTACCTATTTACACAAACAAATACCAAAATAAATATGTTGCTTTATAATCTTGAAGCTTGATTAGTTATGAAACATATACATTTTTTGGTCAATTTTTACTAACATGAATAAACTATAAATTAATGCAAACAAGTATAATTTTAAATAAATGAAACCTTTGCATAAAACTTGACACTTTGCCAAATACTTGCACTAGCATAAACTCATTTAATTGAACCTAATATGGATTTTATGTTTACTAAAATTCTAATTTATGACATTATGAGATTATGGAAGTTTAACTATATTGAATGACTTGCCCAAGATCATGTAGCCAGGTATTAAATTCAACAGCCACTTATGTCAGTGAATTCTCTCTGATTTTCATATCTCACCTCATACACACCTGCATGAGATATTACAGGTATGGATGATGACATTATCTCATTAATACTTACGTTGTTGCCTGCTTGTGAGTAAGGATCACAAAAAACTGAATATAGGGAGTTAGGCACATATTTTAAAAAAGGAAATAAATACAAAATTATGATGATAATTTCCAAATAAGGCCTCAATGATAGAAAAGAAGCAGAGAGCAAGTCTGAGATGCTTTATGGAAACAGAAAGGGAGGGTTATGGTGCTATGAATAAAATGTTCTATGTTTCTGACTTGAGGATTTGAATAAAGAGGAAAAGGGAAGATTTATGGCAGAAATTTTTACATGAGAATGACTTGGCTATATTTACTTATTTAATATTTTAATGGTATTTAGATATTTTCTTTTAAAAACATTGGGATATAATTAACATGTAAAATGCTATACATATTTAATGTATACAAACCATTGAGTTTGGGGATAAGAGTACAATCATAAAATCATTTATTTATTTGTTCCTTTATTCATTCATTCATTCATTCATTCATTCATTCATTCTACCTGTCAGCTTCCCAGGTGCCTGGGAATCTGATGCAGTGGTTGGTTAGGGCAGAGCAGGGACCTGCAGGTTTAGCAAGAGCTCAAGGTGAGTCTGGTACAAACCAGAGCACTTGGAGACACTGCTTTCAGTCAGTGGTGTTAAGTTGGTGAAAAGGTAAAGTTGAACATTCAGAGAATTTCAGTAAGCAAGTTTGAAAATAAGCAAAATTCTAGGTTCTATAAAAGCTGAGGTTTTATATCTTTTATGCAGGAAACATGGTTTAATATTTTACATAGTGTTTCTCACCATCTCTATATATAAAAGCCCAGCGACCGAAATGGCAGAATGACCAGAGTGACTGATGGCTATGACGTGCATTGCGGCCGCCAACCAGCCTGATCTGGGCCCCTATTGCCCGCCCCCCACACACAGCCGGCCTGGCCCTCGATCGGCCCCCAACACTCCACTGCTTTTCACAGCCAGATGTTATGTGGGCACCTTTCTCAGTTTTGGTGTTCTGTGCTGGGAGGCCCAGCTTGGGGATTAGATCCCAGAGTTCTTAGTGGCAACCCCCCACAGCTGAGATATCTTTCCAGGACTTCATCTGCTGTGTGTGGGCACCCGGCCAGTCCTTTCGCTTCTCTTCCCCTCCTACCAAATTCTATGCGGTCTCCACTTTAAGACCTCAGGTGTTAGGTTTCTCTCCTGCCTTAAATGCATTCTGAATTCACTTTCAACCCTTGCAATGTTCAAAACAGTGAAAACATCTTTGGAGTCCTCTCTGTCTTTCTGTACCCCACAATGACAGCTTCTGGTGCTCAACAGTCAGTTGGAGATGGAAGGCTTATGAAGACTTGATTCAGTTCCATAGCTGGGAAAGCAAAGATGAGTAAATTTCTATTTCCAATCTTGAGTTCATATACTTATTGAAAATATCTACAGGTCCTGAAATATCTCTGATATGAAGCAACATGAAGAACCATAATAGGGGAGCACTGATGAGGGGGGAATTAGTGCATGTTCACTATAGGAGTTTATCCAGACACAATATCCTTCAGGAAGCCCAGAGGAAAGAAAATTCAGGTTCTTATCAATTAGATAAGAAGGAAGGTGATAGTGAACTGAGAATAAAAATAACAAATTAAACATTGGATAGAATGTATCCCAAAATCCCTAGAACAAACCAATATTTCACATGAAAAACTTCAAATATTTCTACTGAATGGATAAGGGAAATTTAAAAGAAGTGGCTGAGTCCCATGTATATCTCCTTATCAATGTATCCACAGGATATTGAAAGAAGTCAGTCCTTCTGACGAGGTTACTTTCTGTGCACAGCACTTCTAGAGGATCAAAAATAAGCCATGTAAACACATTCCTGTATTTGTGGATCATGCCTGGGTTGTGGGCTTGATCCCCAGTGGGGGACATGCAGGAGGTAGACAATCAATGATTCTCATCATTGATGTTTCTATCTTTCTCTCCATTTCTTTTCCTTTCTAAAATAAGTAAATATATTTATATAAATAATACACATACAATATTTCAAAGTAAAGTTTGCTATTCTACAGCTGGTTTAAGGATGACTAGGAACTGAGTGTTGCCTGTGATAGTTTTGGATATTTGAACTAAAACAAATATTGCTCTGTGTCTGAGATAGATATATACAGAGGGAAAAGGCCATGATGATTGAAACAAAACATTATACCTGATTTCATTCAACAAAGCAAGAGAAGGGTATTTAAAAATGTTTGGGGTATGTGAAGAAGATTAATAAAGAAATCCTTGAGGTTTAAGGAGAGAGATCTTTAAGCTAGCTGAGCTACTGTCAATTGGACAACTAATGACAAGGGCTATAAAATGGGAGATAAAAAGACATTTAAGCTTAGATACCTATAAAAATACAGTGTAATTTACTTATAAATGTTTCATATGGCACTTTTGCAATTGGAATGATTCCAAAGCAAGTGACTTTAAACTGAAAAATTTCATCTCTAGAAGAAAGTGACACCTCCTTCACTTGAAAGCTCTGCCATGTTGATAAGTAACAAATCCCTATCAAAGCATCATTGTGAGATTCAAACTAAAAACCCTTAAAGAACTATCTGCAGATATTAAACTAAGATGCTTCTTTGGTAATGTTAAAAACTTCAAGTTCCCCTCCAATATGCCATACATCAGGCGTCCTCAAACTACGGCCCACGGGCCACATGCGGCCCACTGAAAACATTTATCCGGACCGCCGGGTGTTTTTGCGGCCGCTGCCTGTCCTGTTTAGCAGCCGACTCGTCCCAGGCCCGCAGTGCGCATGTGTGGAATGTCTGAGGGACAGTGAACTGGCCCCCTGTTTAAAAAGTTTGAGGACCTCTGCCATACATAATGAGAGAGCAAAATCATTATAGTCAGTAGTATATATTTTTCTCTTTTTCTTCTTCCTATTTAAACAATTAACATTCAATTATTGAATGCCTTCATCATGGTAGGCACTGTGTAAAATAACACATAAACACACACACACCATACTGCACCATACTGCACGATACCACACCACACCATACATACATAAAAGAACAGAATAAATTCACTGAAACTATATTTTGATTTAGTCAGGAATCAGGTTTTTTTAATGTTTTTATTTTCTTTATTGATTAAAGTATTACATATGTGTCCTTATCCCCTACTGGTCCCCCTGCCCTTCCACTCATGCCCTCACCACCCTGGAATCTGTGTCTATTGGCTATGCTTCTATGCATGCGTACAAGTCCTTTGGTTGATCTCTCCCCTTCCCCCAACCTCCCCTGCCTTCCTTCTGAGGGGTTTGACAGTCTGATCAATGCTTCTCTGTCTCTGGATCTGTTTTTGTTCATCAGTTTATGTTGTTCATTATATTCCACAAATGAGTGAGATCATGTGATATTTATCTTTCTC
>NW_005355584.1:1110743-1160534 GCF_000412655.1 Myotis brandtii
GAAGATAAAATAAAATACAAAGAAGAAGACAGTATAAAGACATAGCAGAAGCAAGATTTTATATGAAAATAAAATTATCCCTCAAATGAGACAATTGGGAAAGAAGAGGACATAGGAATGGGGCTTGCGTTAAAGTGTAATTTTTAATGTAAATATCCTTTATTTATTGGCCTTAAGAGTATATTAGTCAAAGTAGATAGACATGTGGATGTAAAATCAACCCAAAAATGGTTTTTATTTTTGAACTCATGTTGCATGTACAATGTGGCTTGGTGGGGCATGAGATCCATATATTAATCAGGGACTCAAGATGATTGAGGTGTTAATATCTTGTAGCTGTATTGTCTGGAAGAGAGGTCTTTTTCAATATCATATAAACAGAAAAAGAGAGAAAGAGAGAGGTGTCCCCAAATAATACATGCAAAGACCCAAAAGTGACACAGGTCACTTATTCTCAAAGCCCATTAGCCAGAAAAAGGCACATGCCCCTAACTACATGAACGAATGCTGAGAAATATGGGGAAGCATTAAAGATATTTCCCAATAAGGGATAGTTTAAATTAATTAAGTACAGAAATGAGAATACAGAAAAATCCATTTATATTTAGCTACAGAACTGTTTTTGGATAAAATATGTAAATTATATTTAGCTATCATTATCTAAAAAATAATCACAGACATAAACATTTGAATACTCACATGTTGGAACTACAGATTGGGCTCTACAAAAAAAAAATGTAGGTT
Organism: Myotis brandtii; assembly: GCF_000412655.1. Taxonomy (NCBI): domain Eukaryota; kingdom Metazoa; phylum Chordata; class Mammalia; order Chiroptera; family Vespertilionidae; genus Myotis; species Myotis brandtii. Next base: position 1,111,488 of record NW_005355584.1, read on the forward strand.
AATTTTACCATTTAGTTGTTCATTATTATTACCTTCTTCAAACTATTTTGATTGCTAGTTTGTTTCTGAAATTGTGTGTTGGTTTGGTCGGCTAAACAAGAACAGAATGCTAAAGGAAGATAGTTTTATGTTACAGCTATTAATTACGCACACAGAAAGGTGTTGTTGATAGCCACATACATCCCTTTTCTTTACTTCCTGAATAAGTACTGTTATATTAACTTATTTGGATAAATGCTTGAAAATCAGTTTCATCTGGCATGATCCACCAAGCAGCTGTACACTTCACCAGAGCTGTTATGAGAGACATACTTTTATATTGGATAAGAAAAAGCTAATAAAATTGTCAAACTGTATTGGGGGGAAAAAAAGAAAGGTTTGTTCAAGATGTTGACCTTTTGATTTCTGAATCAGAATTGCTTACTGAAAAAAACACACACACAAAAATGAGATTTCAAGACACACAAGAAATATAATACCCAAGATGAGTAAAGAGAATTGATTCCAAACTGAGTAAAAGCACAAAAGAAAAGTCTGGTGAGGGAACATGTTAGGCAGTTGCAGTTGGAGAGTCTCTTTATATTTGCTAGGTTGTAGAGCTGATTAATACTCAAAAACAGCTTTAATTTTTTTTTTTTTTTGGTTTTGTATTGATGAAAGTTTCCCATGTATGAGGATTGATAGTGGTGTGTGGGAGATGGCAAATTAAGCTGATTTCTTATAAAATGTACCATCTTAAAGGGTAAAAATTTCTTCTTATGAATGACTTTCAAATATCATCCTTAGTTATTCTCCAAGGAAATATTTTTCTTTTACTTACCAAATATTCTGGCCTCTCTCTCTCTCTCTCTCTCTCTCTCTCTCTCCTCTTACATCCATCACTGTTTCAAATGAGAACTGTTACTCTTTCCCAATGTTACTTGAACAGTGACCTAAATTTTGATTTGATCTACACATCATTAAAGTTTAAGTTCTATTATTACTGTTTGAAGAGTTGTGGTGATCTTACTAAAATGTATGTATGTTAAACCCCAACAAAATCTGTTTTCCTGAATTATTCTTTGAGTGTCACTTTAAATCCTTTCAGGTGCTGTCATGGTTTATTGCAAAAAGAATGACATTTCAAGTGGTGGGTCCTTTTGAAATAAAATATTAGAGATGACTAAATTAGGATTGTGTTCCCTTATGCTGAGGTTGGAAATCTCAATGAAGGTGGCTTTATTTTACATCTTCAAAAAAAAAAGTCATGTTTTTCAGTAGTAGTAATAAATAAATAAATTTTATCTAGTAGTACCAGAACACAAACACCCTTCAACAAAAAGGGCATCAATTTGTGAAATCCTCCATTGATTTGAAAGAAGTACATACTAGACAGAAATAGATTTTACCAAAATTATGATTCTCTTTAAAGTTGTACTTAACCACTTTATTTTATTCTTGCTCTCTGCCCTTTATTCCCTGGGTCCTGAGGTGAATGCCATATTCTCAACAGTTTTTAGGGACAGTGAATAATAGTAGAAAGAAATATGGTGTCTGGGTATGTTTGACATCCTACAGCTAGTATTGGTCTACATATTCCATTCTCTTTTAGTCCTTCCCTTCAATGGTGGACTTCTGAACTTCTTCACACCATGGAAAATATGACTACTGAAATCTGTTTCCTTTAAACAGGAGAGCAAAGGCCAAAAAGGTTATTATAGTAAGAAAGCATAATTGATGAAATAAATGGAATGCCTAATCTTGGGTGGGAATTCTACAGATTTACTTCTTCAATTCTTAAAAAATGAGTGACTAATCTTTAGTGTGTGTTGTTTCAGATATTCACACATCACAGCACTAGTATTTACTGTCCGAAGGCATTTTTGGTTTTTAAGATGGTTGAGCTAATTCTTGAATTTCTCTTCTATAAATTCTTATTAAAAATAAAATTTTAAATTTTTATTGAAATTTTATTTTCTAAAAATTCTAAGTAAAAGATTACTATCATAATACCTAGAATCCCTCCTTTTCATAAATTCAGATTATAGTCACAATTATGCAAGAAATGCTTTAAATAAGAACCAAAAGTTTGCATAAATACTTTCACTTAGAAAAGTGGCATACTTGGAGTTAATTGTACTCAATGTTAGTAATTCACATGGCCACAGACAAGGCTTCACATTGTACGTGGCCTCAGGTTGTGCTGTGTGACTGGGCAGGACTCAGGGTGGGCCCTGAAATTGGGTAAGGCTGCAGGCTTGGCTGCATGACTAGGCAGTCAGCTGGCTATGCTGGCCTGTTAGGTCAGGCCTCTGGGCAGGCTCCTCAGTCAGGTGGGACCACCGGCTATGCTTCACACTTGGGCAAAGTCCCTGGCTAAGCTCCCTGCTTGGGCAGAGCTGCAGGATGTGCTCTGGAATCTGGCATCTGGAAGGGCCATAGCCTGAGCTCCGAGGCTGCTTGGGTCACTGATCTGGCTCCGTGGTCAAGTGGGCAGAAGGTAAAGCCCTCTGTTGAGCGAGGTGACTGGCTAGGTTCCTTTGAGGGGCATGCGATGGGCTCTGGGGCTCCCAGACTCTCAGGCTTGGCTTCTTGGTCTGGCAGGGCTGGGGCGGTGCTGCAGCCCTGCATCCCTGTCTGGTTGGAATTGCAGATTGGGTTCTACAGTAGGGATGACCCACTTGCTGGAGGCCCAAACTAGGCCAGACTGCCAGCCCAGCTCCCTGGGCCACTGGCTTGGCTGTGCAAAGCACAGCCACAGGACCAGGGGAACACCGCCCGCAGACACCTCTCTCTGCATATGCACTACAAGCCCCGCCCTTCCCCTAATCTAGTTGAGCCCCTGCAGTCTGCCCCCATTCCTGTGCCTGTGGTCCTGGTAAGGAGTTACCTTCGTGGGCCTGTGGGAGCAGCCTGGATGCTAAGGAAGTGGTTGTCCACCTGGGAGTAGCTGTCACCTGAGAACCGATAGGCCAGGGGACCTGTCAGGCCAGGGACCCATCAGTGCGGCTCTGTCCTGGCTGGGGGGTTGGGGGACAGTCTTATTACCCTTCTGATGCGAGTTTCCTGGGTTTTTTAGCCCAAAGGGGTGCTTGAGCCTCAACCCCAGATCATGGGAGTATCATATAGACATTCTGTCTATGGCTAGTCGCACTTGGGTCTTTCTCTGAGGGGGACGTGAGTCAGAACTCACCTCTTCTGCCATCTCGCCGAGGTTCTGGGCTTCAAGTGATTGCTCCAAACCTCCTTCCACTAAATTCAAAACTATTACATTTATCCATAGGCTGCTTTTCCGGGGCAACATCTTGAATTTTACCAGTTTTAATAAAGAAATACTTCCTTCAGAAACCTCATGGCCAGGAGGTAACTTGGGCCAGATGTCCCTTTTCTCTCTCTTAGTAGGTGAGTGATGACTGTTTCCACACCTTCCCACTGGTGTATTTTACTCACATTCAGAAACATATTCTCAAGCATTTGTTTTCACCCTGGAAGTGAGCTGCTTGCTGCTGACTGTTTCGCACTGGGAATTTACATATGCCTGTTTGAAAAGCCTCTAGGGGAAGGTTCTAGGTGAATCTTCAACATTACAGAAACAGCTTGAACAGAATTTGTGACATTACCAAACCTGCTTCCGTGGTATTTTTATTCGATTTCCATGAGAATCTGCCATTGATCATTTAGATGCCCCTCTGCAAAGACTCAGAGAAACGAAACAAAGAGTAGTTCTATTTAATTAATAGATGTAATAACACTGATGACTGCAGGTTCGGTCAATAAAATATTCAGGAAGCAAATTGGTTTTCTGCCGTTGCAGTGCTTTTGGAAACTATTTACAAATATTGTGGGATGAATTCAAGCTAATCTACTTCCTATTTTACCTGTGTCTCACTGTCTGAGTCAGTTACCATCTGTGCCATGATTTGTCAATTGGATTCTCTAGAATCATATTTTTACATGTTTCCATAAGAATAAAAATGGAACTATTACATCAGTGAAAATGGAAAGTTTCTAATTTTCTGGTTAGTTTTTTTCAGCAGAATTGCAGAAATAGTCAAAGAAACAATAAATGACATACATACACTTCTATCACAAATATAAATTCATCCAATTTCATGATTCACACTAGCCAAAACTTAATATCAGGCTTGGGAATTTCTGAAGTCAACCTAACCAGGCCTCTTACTAAAGCTTGACTCCATTTACATTTATGATAATAACTAAGTAATCATATACATATGGAAGTTCATTTCACTTTTTAATAATTCCACTTATTAGAATTACTCTGCCTTAATAATGAGTACAGTTTTTCCCTCTTAGGAACACTTCCGTATACTTGATAGGGATTATTCCCACAATTTTGCAAGATGTGTTTTGTTACTCTATTATGCAAATGAGATGCTGAAGTTTAGAACTATTGATTTTCTTGCTCAAGTTCACAGGCCTAGTAAACAGCAGAGCTAAAATTCCCATCCCACTCTACTTCACCCCATATGTTCTTCACTTTGTTGGTTCACTAACCATAGTTCCATGGGTGAGTTTCTATACCTTTAACTAACAGTGACGTAAGAGAAATATAGAAGGCACTTGCTGGGAAGACAATACCGCATTTATTCATAGATTACACATGTAGGGCCCAGTTTCAATACAATTTCTAGACTTGACTTGTGCAGTTCCCTGATGGCACTCTCCTGATCACCACTAATAAAAAGTTAACTTTGGATTTCCATCAGAGTGAACTGATGAGAACAAATTGGAATAGGAAGCTAATAGTTGTTACCTAATGCATATTTCCATACAATAAAAACGAAATACAAATCACATTATTAGCTGATGAAAATGGCTATTTTGTACTGAAGATGTTATCAATTGGGGTTACCAGCTGGGACCTTGGTTATTCTCTTCGGTGCAGAAAAGATTTTAAGGCCAACAAAAATGAAAGTAATGTAAAGTGGGATTTATTGAAAGTATACTCCAAGCAAGAAGGGGGCCAGTGGAGAGAGGCAATGGCCCCAAACTCCTGAGTTATATAATTTAAATGAGAGATTTTTCTGGGTGGAGACTTTTATTTGCATTCAAGGATGATTGACAGAAAAGGGTTATATAACTATATTTCTTCTGCACATGCCCTTACCTGTAATGCATACAGAAAAATGCACAGGGAGGCAGTCAAAACTGCAATGCAAATTTTATTATAATTAGTCCAGGGCCCTAGTAAAGTGGCATTGAGGTCATGTCCTTTTCCTCTGAGTTTGCAACAAGAACTGGCTGATTCTGAACCTGCCCGCTGGCGGTCAACTGGCTGCTGGACCACCCATAGAGAAGGGGTCTGAAGGCATTGTTGGTCCAAACCATCAAGACCCCAGGGCAGGCCCTACCCCAGTTGCTCATGTCTAACTTCCTACCTAACAAAAGGACTTAGCTATTGAGTCATTTTTTGAGGTACAAAGGATCAAATATAGTATTATCTGTTTTATCAAACATTTCTCAACTTTCATTCTTTATTTGAATTACAGTGACCATTCTTAAATGTGTATAGAAGAATAAACTGCTGAACTATGTTGAATAATGGAAGCTGCCAAGTACATTTCAATAAATAATCTTGATAAGACTTGCAAATTTTAATTAGTTTAATCAGCACTCATGGAGAATGTAATGATCACAAAGGACTCTCTTTTGAACAGTGTCCCACGTTTATACATATTTTTGAAAAATGCCTTAAAGGCCATTTTTAATTAAATGTAGACTCTTCTCTTTAAGAACAGCTTCTACGGCAAAAAAAAAAAATGTGTATATAGTTTAAAATGAAGTAAATAGATTCTGATATTCAGTACTGTTACCAAAGAAGTGGTTTAGGCTATAATAAAAAACAAAAAAGCATATTGACTTTTGAGACTTTTATGGATATAATATCCTATTGAGGGGGAATAGGCATTATAAAAACTGCTTAAATTTTGAAATATGCAACATGACCCTACAGTAAAAGTTGTAGCAACTCATATGTGCTATAAAATAATTTTTGCTATACACATTAATTAGAGGTTTCCTAGGTATTTACCACGGTAACAAAAACAATTATTTAAACTTGTAAAACTCTATTGGTAATGTCTGGTAGGAACTTTCTCTGAAGAACGTTTAAAAAATGTTAGTGATAATGGAGAAAATAAAGTGGAATCGTATTGCTAAAAAAGTCACAGAAGACAGAGTCAAAAGGTCATTGAGGAAGGAGGACCTGTGCACATCTCAGACCTCAGTTCTCAGAACTGCTACTAACTGCTAACCTGTTGCTAAAATCAGCTCAAGACTGACCGCCAGAAACACCCTGGAACAATAACTGCTGTGGACTTTACTTCCTCTTTGTAATTTTCACCTCCTTCATTTGCACATTGGAACAACCAATCCTTGCTCACCTCGCTAGAATCCTGCATTTACTTGGAGGACCAAAATGGAAACCGTAATTGAAATTTTGCCTCTGTAAAACCTTGCCTTTTTTGTTGTTGTTCTCTTTGTAGCACAATTTAAGTTTCTGCCTGAATTTATGATTCCTGGATTGCCATCTATACTATGTAATTCCATTTATATAACATTCTTTAGATGAAAAAATTATAGAGATAGAGAATAGATTAGTGGTTGTCAGGGGTTGAGAGAGTGGTTGGCAGAAAAGAAGTGGATATGGTCATAAAAGTTCAACAAAAGGGATCTCTGTGGTAATGGAAATATTTTGTATCTTGATTGTGCCTATGTCAATATCATGGTTGTGATACTGTCCTATCATTTTTTTCATGAAGTTACCATTGGGAGAAACTGAGTAAAGGATACAGAGTACATACCTCAATCTATTCTTATAACCGCACGTCTCTCTATAATTACCACAATCAAAATATTTAAAAAACTAGGGGCCCAGTGCATGAATTCGTGCACGTTAAAAGGAACTGTGGTCCACAAGGTTGTGGTAGGCACAGGAGTGAATCTCAGCCCATCCTCCACGTCCCCACCCAGCCTCTCCCACCACGGCCCCCCGGTCCCCTGTCCCCTGTCTGCTGGCAGCCCTGCTCCTGCCACCACCGCTCCCACGTGCTGACAGCACTGGCCCCCCTTGCACCTGCTGACAGCATGGAGCAATTGGGGCTGATTGTGCCTCATGAGCAGGGGGAGGTGGAGAAGCCCTCAGGGGCAATTGGGACCGGCGCCAGGTGCCAGCAGTGGGTGCGAGTGGCAGCTCCGGCGCCGGCTGCGGTTACAAGTAGGGCCAGTGCTGGCAGTGGGTGTGAGTGGTGGCTCTGGTGCCAGCAGCGGGTGCGAGTGGGGCCGGCGCCAGCAGCAGGTGTGAGCGCCAGGTGGGATTGTGGCACGAGGGAGCAAAAATTTTCAGTAACCACCAGAGGCTCGCCCTGATGACAGCAACTGGCGCCCTGCCTTGGTCTGGCGCCCCTACTCACCTGCTCCACCATCCTGCCACAGCTGACACCGGCCATGTTCCGCGCACGCCCCCTGGTGGTCAGTGCATCTCATAGTGACTGGTTGTTCGGTTGTTCAGTTGATCCGGTTGTTCTGCCATTTGCTCTATTTTCATATTAGCCTTTTATTATATAGGATATTTTTCTCTTCCAATCTGTCCATTTATGAGAACATTTAGAATTTTTGCATTAGTATTTATTTCACTACGCCTATAGAATAATTTGGGGGAGGTTTTCTTTCTTTACAATATTCAGTCCTCCTTTCACAGGTTCACCATGTTCTTAAAATTATTAGTGTTGATTATTATTAAATGAGATATTATTTGTAAAATGCTTAAAATGGTGCCTAGCTCATAGTTAACCTTCAATAAATTATCAGTTATTATGTGACATAAAATAAGCATATGGTTACTTGTTGATTTTAATAAGTCTGATATAATAATGTGTCAGGCTTTTATAAAGTACAATTTTATACCAAGTAGAAACCTTTTATTAAAAAACACACAGCTTTATTGAACTATAATTGATATATTAAAAACAGCAAAGCCTTTGACTGTCACTGGGATGGGCAGAGCTGCACTTTTCTTTTATAGTTGCATTGTGTTGACCCTGGCTGAGCCTGGCACTGTAGATGACAAACTGACAGTGAAGCTGGGAATTGGGAAATTTTAATGACAAGAATGCTTGAGTGGAAATGACTGATTTGTGTCCTACCACTGCCATTTATTTAGCTATATGTCCTTAGATAAATCATTTGGTCTCCCTCTGCTCTGGTTCCCTTATTTGTAAGACAAAGGGGTGGGATGAATTGATCTTTTGAATTTCGTTTTGTTCTATAAATCTATTATCCTATGATAACTGACTTTATGTGTCTTTTGCATCCTCAGTGCACTCATTGCTTTTTCAAGTTGATAAACCTCCCAGTTCCAAAGTCTCTTTAGCATTACATAGTTCCCAATGCAAATCATTGGACTGCGGGACATTTTCCAAGGATCAATACTTCTAGCAATCCTACCAAGGAGACACTGTGAGATATTTTATATGTTCACTGAGCACAGGTTATCTGTCTTGCTTACTCTTATGTGTCCTAAAATTTGGTTCATAATCTCAGAGGAAGAAGAGCACAGCGGATTTTAGTATGACAAGAATTTTGCACAACTACCTTCTGAGTTTTTTATCTTTTTAGACTTTAAAAACAAATCTTGCTCTGCCTTCTGGAGTGTGCTATATATGTAATTATCATCTAGCCAGTGTGCTGAAATACACAAAAAAATTTTGGACAACTGCCTAAAGTAGATAATGCAGTAGCGTAGGTAATCAAAATATTATTGAAGCAAAGGAAAATACTGCCTTTATATTGAAATTGATAATCCTCCATATAATTTTTTTAAGCCAAAAATTTGCATTAGTTACAGAGCAGAGCTTTCTGGAGCATTTTCCTATCTGAAACTATTATCTGGAATTAAGAACAAACTATAAACATAAAGAATGTCTTTATTTTTGTGATTATTTTGAAATGCGTACTGACACCCATATATTTAGTGCTTTTCTGCCTTATTGAACCATAGAGTTCTACCTTGATTCTTATGGGTATAGTCTAGTTATAATCCACACAGGACTCTAAAGATATGAAGACAACAAAGTCTGTATTTTCTGTGATGTTTGACAAGACCATACTTACTATTTTTTATCAAATATGTATAAATTACTGATTAATTATTAAGAAGTTATTTGACTAAGGAATGTTCCAACCCTTCATTTCCTATAGCAACTTCAGTGAACATATTCTTCTCCATCATTCATACTGATTTTTAATGGAGATTCTGGCAAGGACACCATTTTTTCAAGAGTGACTATTATAAAAAAATAAAAAGCTAAAAATTGACAATTGTTCAAAGAATGGTACAGAACAAAATGTTTTCCATTCAAAAAATATTAAAAAGCCTCATTGATGCCATTTGAGGCATCTTAGAATGAAGAAACAATAGCTTTCTTTAAAATTGAATGCCAAATTACAGAGCTTTTAAATCAGCAAAAGTAGATTCACAGTATTCCTAGTGTGTTAAAAAAAACTGCCTGACACAATATAATGCAGCATGATGCTGGCCAATCACCCAGGGGACCTATGCTACAGGGCTATTTCACCTGGAACATATTTTCATGACAGAGACTCCAAAGGCAAAGATTGAGAAATGAGTGCATTTAGTGACAGTAAGTGATTAAAAATAGTGTGTTCAATGATTGAGTTTTATTTTGCAGGCAACTTTTCACAGTTGTCATTTGGTTGATTTTTTTTTAACCTGTTGTGCATTCTTCTCTCTACCCTACCCTAACCATGGATAAATGGTTATATCCTTATTCTCTCTCTCTCTCTCTCTCTCTCCTCTCCTCTCTCCTCTCTCTCCCTAATCACGTCACCTTTCTCACCAGGCCCCGCAACCCTCCTCCACTCTGACAACTGTCAGTCTGTTCTCTGTGAATCTGTTTCTATTTTGTTACTTAGTTTATTTTATTCATTAGATTTCACATATGAGTGAAATCTCTTGAACTATACAGTGACAATTCTTACACTGAATCATTAAACCATTAGGACCTTTGTAGGGTAATTGTGTGAAAGAGATCTAACCTTATTTGTTTCCAATTGTTTTATATCACTTATGAAATAGTCTCTTTTCATCTTTTGTTTTTCAATGCTGATAAGGCTTATTGGTTATGTGTGAAGGCTCAAAAGCAATAATTATCAACTATGACATTCCATTAGACTCAACTGAGAAGCTTTAAAAACACATCAATGCCTGAGCCCCACCTCCAGGTATTCTAGGTTTATTGGTCTGGGGCTGGGCCCAGGTATCAACATTTTAATCTCCTGTATTATTTGAAGTGTGGCCAGGCAGAGCCCTGCTTTTTAGGGTTAAACTGCTGGAGTTCGAAGCTAACTGTAACATTAGGATGTTTCTTAATGTCTCTGTACCTCAGTTTCCTCACCCAGAAAATAGGCATCTTAATGGTTTCTAAAACACGGAGATACTTTAACAATTAAAATGTAGAAGTTATTAGACCTAATAAGGAAAGTGGTTGTAAATAAAAGGATATAGATGTCCCAGAGGAAGGGACACAGTTGAAAATTATACCTTAGAAGAACTCTTAGAAATATTTTGTGACATTAAAAATGCAAACAAAAATAAAATGTTGGAATTTGATCCAAACTTAGAATTGAGACAATTTGCCTAGCTTCGTGTTGCAGGTTACACAATGAAGAGGTGGGCATTGTTCAAACTGCTCATAATTTTTTTTACAGAGACATAAAAACACTTTAATTCTCAGTGTTTCTCATGTCTTTCCCTAAAGTGTACTAAATATATATGTTCTACTATTTTTGTTCATTTTCCTAGTCATTGACTAGGGGACCACTAACAATAAGGCTATTTGATGTATTCACAAATATTTTCATAAGTCATGAAACAATTGTAACTTTTCCCACTTAACTATTAAGATCATTTTTTAAAATTTTGATAGTATGTGATTGAAAAATAAAAATAAAATATATTTATTCAATTCTTTTCTGAAATTATTTTTCTCAAGTGAATGGAAAGAAAGGGGAGGATAAAAGATCCGCATACCCTTCACCATTTTGTCATCTAGTACCGATAATGGTGACTTCTAATTGTGAGTTAGTTTAGAATGTTATGTAGTATTAGAAATCTAGTAAGCATTTTTATTTATCTACATCTAAAATTACCATTTGGATTTGTGTGTGTGTGTGTTTAAAAATTATATAAGCTGACCTACATTCTGGTTTTCTTACCATCACAGGACTTACTTATTTTTTGAGAGAAATTTTTTATCCAGCTACAATTTTATTGCTTTATTTAAGCAATAAATATCCTAATATGCCAGGCATTTCTTTAAGAGCTTTGTTTGTATTAACTAATTGCATCCACATAATAGTTCTCAAAGGTAGTATAGTTGATTCCCCTTAAACACAAAGGAATTCAGCCATAGAATGGTTAAATAATTTGCTCAAGTTCACACACCTAAAAGTGTTGGAGGCAGAATTTGAAACAATATAGTTTGATGCCAGAGTCAATATCTTATTAGTCTAGCTGCCTACCAGAATTATTAAAAATACTAAATATTGAATGCTAAACTCAATTAAGACAACCTATCCTATTAATCTATAATTATGTTCATTAGAGGTTTCTGATGATTAAATAAATATTTTTATTATTTATCCTATTATAAAAATCCTAAATCACATAAATTATTTTCATATGGTTATCATTTCATATTAAAAATTGTAGTATTTCATTTTCTTTAAATATAATGTTTTAAGATAAGTGATTTCTTACTGTTTTAGCTAATAGGTAAATGTGGTAGCTGATACATGGTCAGAGTGAAAGAAATTCTGCTTCTTAGTCTCATTTTCATTTTGCTAGAAGCAAACATCTGTTGATATCTGTCATCAGTCATTTTATGAATTTTTCCTTGTTTTAGTATTTCCCACGGTCACCACTAATCATATGATGTCCATTATAACTTGGTTCTGATGCCCTGTTAATCTTTTGTTTCATTTCTGATAATCTTTTGTTTCATTTGTTCTCCTTTATTAGGGTCAACAGACTGTTGATGTTCAGTTGATGTGTCACCACACAACTGGCCTGCTAGTTCTTATCTGTGACAGTGTCATATTGTAAACTTTCAACAAGGCCCAAAATATGACCTCTGCATGGTCAAAGGAAACAAATTAGGGCATATTATGAAAATAAATTAAAAGCAACAGAGAGAGAATGATTTAATTGAACTGTAAAGAATATTATGCTTAATGTACATAGGCCCAAGGTGTAAATCTTGTAGTCATTATAACTAATAACTGCAACTCAAGTTTATTAAATATTTACCTCCATGATGCTCATATATCTATTCAAATTGTGAATTAAAAATAGCTGAGAAATTACACAAATCCCCAAAGTGAGATTTTTTCCCCCCACTTGGTCATAGCTATCATGGGGAAAATATTTAATTTATTTTAAAAGTTTTGCCTCTATAGAATGTTTAAGCATTCCATATATTCAAGAATGTCAAATTTTGACTATAATTTTCTTTGGTACTATCATCAGTTATTATAATGTTTTTGAATACATATCAATCAAATGGAATCAAACTCTAAAGTTTTATGTCAAGTTTTCATGTAATGCATTAGAGTTTACAAAATGATTTGAAGCAAAAAATTAGCAACTCTGTAAATGATCTCTAAAATGTCACAAGATTTGTGTAACTCAAGTATTGTGAGATTTATATTGTAGCCTATTTTTAGGTTCAATGAAAAGAAAAAGAAACTTTAAAATTTAAATTGGGGACTTCTTTCAGGCTAGGTCAAATAATAGGAATTGGGTATATCCTTCCATCTAAAACAACTAAAAATAACACAAAATATATCAAACAGTTGTTCTCATTCATTAGATTTCAGACAAGGCAGAAGAGTGATCCCTGAGAGAGGAGAAACAGATGAGTTGAGCACTATGATTGCCCAAGGTTACTGCCTGGATAGTTATGAGGCTGGTAGGCAGGAAGTGAGAACCCAGGCCAAGTTTGTCACTCCCCAGAGTTGAGAAGGGGACCTTAGGATCTAGAGAGGTCAGGAGGACATAACCCACAGAGGACAGTACTAAAGGGAAGAGAGAAGCATGGGGAGAAAGTTCTTGAAAAGAGCAGAGGGTCCCTCTCCAGTTTTCAGCTGACTACTGTTCAACAAAGGAGCCTAAGAAAACCCTGGCGGCCAGAAAAGAATTGAAAGTAACAGAGCGAATTCCAAGGGTCAACAGAGCCAGGAAAAGTTCAGGCCCCCAGCAGCTGAAGCGGAAAATCTTAATAATCCACAAGGTTTCACGTAGAGAGTTCTTAACGACAGTGCCTCTGTTGGGAGTCAGAATAGCCCTGGACTAAAAGTTCCCATAAGCAAAGCCTAAAAGCTATACTACAAAGCATCAAACTGTTTCCAAGCAGGTTAGCTTTGCCCCAGAACAAACTCAAGAATATTTATAGGATACAAAATTATGTGCCACCTCAAAGAGGCAAAATTTTCAGTGTTTGGCATCCAATCAAAAGTTATATATGGGAGGCAGAAATATGAAACATATTAAGAAGAAAGATCAGTGAATTCAAAATAGCTGAGAAATTACACAGATGAAAAATACTATAAAGGAAGGCGAAATAGTTATAACTTTTAAAAAGGTAGGAAATGGAGCATTTAAATAGAAATGTAAAATATATTTTAAAATACCAAACAGCCCGGCTGGTGTGGCTCAGCAGTTGAGCATTGACTCAGGAACCAAGCGGTTGCAGGTTCAATTCCCAGCCAGGGCTCATGCCCAGGTTGTTGGCTTGATCCCCAATGTGGGGCACACAGGAGGCAGCAGATCAGTGGTCCTCATCATTGATGTTCCTATCATTCTCTCCCTCTCCCTTCCTCTCTGAAATCAACAAAAATAGATATTTTTAAAAATAACAAAACAAAATCAATCTTCTAGAGGTGAAAAATACAATATCTAAGATAAAAAAAACACACACAAACTATCTATACACTATGTATAAACTATCTATACACAAGGATGATCTCAAAATAATTAACATGAATTTTTAAGTCTAAGATAAAAAACACACACAAACTATCTATACACGCAGCAACAAGGATGATCTCAAAATAATTAACATGAATTTTTAAAAAGCCAGACAAAAAAAAAGAGTGTCTATAAAAAAATTAAAATTCTAGAAAATGAAAACTAATTTATAGTTACAGAAAATAGGTAAAAAATGTTTGATATGAAGCGGCGATATGGGGAGAGACCACAAAGGTATGAGGAAATTTGGGGAAGTGTTGATAGTGTTCATTATCATCATTTTGTCAATGATTTCATGTATATGTGTCAAAACTTATCAAATCATACTTTAAATATGTACAGTTTATTGCATATCAGTTATACCTTTTTTTGAGGTTGAGGAACATGATTAGGTATTACTTTTTTTATTTATTAGGTATTACATATGTGTAATACCTAATTGATTTTTTTATTGATTAGGTATTACATATGTGTTCTTATTCCCCCATTGCCCCCCCAAACCCCAATCATGCCCTCAACCAAAGGACTTGTATGCATGCATATAAGCATAGTCAATGGACACAGACAACAGGGGGTGAGCTTGAGGGCATGAGTTATACCTTTATTAACCTATAAAAAGTAAATTGGAATAGGTTTCATTGTAAAATCAGAGTTTACTTATATAAAGAATTAATTTATACCTTTCTAATCAAGTTATTCTGGTGTACTTATAGTTGTCCAAAATATGGTAGTTTTGAGGGGAAAAATTCAAAACAGTGAAAATAAAACCTTAAAAAAATCTAGATAAGTAAAATAGTAGTTAGGATTCTCTGAACAATTAATGTTTCAATAGAACTTCTTTAGCTTATCTCTTTTCTTTGTAGTTGATATGTATTTTTCAAATAAGATAAAAATAGAAATATAAATTAAAGAATTTTCACTCTGTCTTTCAATACCTATGTAATACCAGAGAGATTTTTTAATCCCTTTTTTATTAGTTGGCAACATCATCCAAAAATGTAACTGTCATATTGTCGAGAGAAAACTTTTATTACTTTATTTGCTAGGAACATGACTTCCACACATTATACCTATAACCTTTTTCTGCCCAAACATATTAAAATTATTACACATAATTAAAAGCACCTGTAACAAACAAAATATGAAATTATCTTGTTCCAGAAATGCTTCTGTGATTTATGTTTAACAGTGAAGAAAATATTTTCCATTTAACTATTTTCCATTTATGTGACAACTCTAATGGGATAAATTATAAGAAGGGGAAACAGCCACCTCTGCTTTGCTGGTGGCAGAAAGGGCCTTGCTCATAGTAGGTGCTCTGAATCCTTCCCTGCTCGTGGCATGGGCTTGAGGGTGGCCACTGTACACAATTCAAGCATAAGAAAAAAGCATCTCAACATCAGCTTTTCTTTTTACAGAGGAAAATTATGAAGACATGACATTGAGATTGAAATATTTCTCACATCTATCATGGAAGAGCTACAGGGAGCCCATATAATGATGTGGCCCTAAAGAGAAAGAAAACTTCATAGCTAGGCGTGCTCCATTTGGCATGCTCCTTCAGAGGGCCTGCTTCCTCCAGAGGAGCTCAGGTGCTGTCTGTTCATTAGTTGTAGGGTGACATGTACCTCTTTATTCCACATGCCCCCTGGATTTCAATAAAATGCAAATATTGTATTATCCTTTTTTTCTGAATTAATGTGGAGAAAAAAATATTTAAAAATTGCTATTATCTGGAGGGGAAACATTGGAATGAAACAAAATTTCTTTCTCTTTACAAGTGATGACTTTAATTTTTTTTAAACACAGAGCCAAATCCATTTGCTTAATATAATACTCCCCAGTTATAGATGTGTTTTACAGCAAAAGCCTTAAGATTGATTGCAGTGGAAATAAGAGGCTCTAATTAGTGAAATAAAATTAATTTCATAAATATTGATATATACAATGAGTCTTGCTTTTAATTCTTACAAACCAGTTTGGGATATTGTTGTTTTTTTAGAAAGAATAACAGGGTATTTAAACTTGTAGTTTGTCCTGGCTACATGACTACCATAAGTGGCAGGCTCAAAATCATCTTTAAACACTGCCTTCCAGTTGACCACTTCTTAGTATCCTATATAATAAAAGCATAGTATGCAAATTGTCCCCTTGACCGGAGTTCTTCTGGGAGTTTGACCAGGGCTTGGGCTGGCTGAAGGAAGGGAGGGAGGCTCCTGGCACTGGCAGGCGGCCTGGGAAAGGGAGGCAGGCCCCAGCCAGCAGCCGGCAGCTGTTAGGGACTCTACCAGTGCACAAATTTTGTGCACTGGGCCTCTAGTTATTCATATAAAAAGCTAGGAGTTCTAATCAGTTGCATTCCATTGAACTGGATTTCTTTTTCTTCATCTTAGATCGAAGTGTTTAATAACAATTGAGAAATCTTACCACCTTCCTCATTCTATATTTTTTCTAAAAGAAGTTAATATATTTTCTTCTATAATGCCTGTAAGAATATTTTAGCAGCTGACTCAAATATTACATTTAATAATATTAACAGAATATACATTTCAAGCAAATGTAAACCCAAGAGAAGTAGAGAAATATTTTTATTGATATAATAAGGCCATATGTATTGTAGTATGTAGTTTTTTAAACATCACATATGCAACACATATTTCTGTATAACTTAATCTCTTTTGTATATTAATTATGCCAATAGTTTGGTATACTTGAACTATGACTGTGAAATCAAATAAGTTTATATTTAAGTGAATGCATCTGTCATTAGATAATTTTTTAAATAATACTTTAAAATAAATGTCTATGTAGAAGGCATTTAGTGATAAGGCATTTAGTGGCCTGGTGCATGAAATTCGTGCACATTAAAAGGGAAGAGACCCAGACCCAGCCAGCCCCACCCCCATTGGACAAGACCCAGACCTGGCTGGCCCCACCCCCATCAAGCCCCGCCAGCGGGGGACGCAGCATCAAGTCCCCAGCTGGTGCCGGGCGGGGACGCAGTGTCAAGTCCCCACCCACCTGCGCGCACCTCACCGCACTTGCAGCCCTCCCCACCCGTGCCTGCTGCACACGCAGGCTCCTGCTGATCTGTCGTTACAGTGTAAGGGCATCACAACCATTAGCATATTAGCTCTTTATTATATAGGATGTACATGAAACTGCACAAACCAGACTATACAATAAAACTATTAAGATGAAAACATTCACTGAGGTTATTTTTTTATTAATTTATTTTATTTTATTTTATTTTATTTTATTGTTAATCTTCACCGAAGGATATTTTTCCATTGATTTTTGTTTTTGTTTTTTTAGAGAGAATGGAAGGGAGGGGGAGAGATAGAGAGAAACATCGATATGAGAGAGACACATTGATTGGTTACCTCCCTCATGTGCCCCTAAATCATTGATCCTAACTTGAAAACTCTTAAAACTGAGAAAGAATAGGAGGCTGTATCACTATTGGAGAGTAAAAAAGATAACAATGTGAAGTGACAACAAATCAATTTGGGACTTATAAGTAAATGAATGAAAGAGACTGAATGGCTTAGCTCCTATTAGTTCCTACCTGAATATTATTGTCTTTAGCAATGAATGAATGAAAGAAATAAAGATGCAGAGCAAAAGACAATAGCATTGTTTTTAGCACTTAATATATGCCAGGCACTTGCCTATGAGGTTTTAAAATTAGATTTTATTTTCTCAAATGATCCTGGCAGATATAATTGAGCATATTTTCTAATGCTTAAATATGAACCTTAGCTAAGCTGAGTGTTATTAGACTTTGTTGACATAGCTAGTTAACTGGCAAAACATCACTGGTGCACCAAGAGGAAATATACTATGCAATTGGAGGAGAATCAGGTTATAGTCAGGGCCTGTGATATCTGTTTTATTAACAGCATTCAAAATATGGTTGCTAAGTCAATTGAAATGGTATGTAAGACCTACAAAAACTTATTTCTGTTGAAAGTCTTTGAAACCCTAACAGGGCAAGATTTTGCTGTAGAGTAATAATTCGTCCATTAGCCAAGCAGTTACATTGGCTTTTCAATTAGTAACGGTTTTTGTTTGCTTGTTTTCCCCATTCCGATTTATGTAAAATTATTTGTTGCAAAGGTTGGGAAAGAAAATTAGATGATTAAAACAGCTCGCATTCTATTGGAAATGCTGATTGGTAGAAGAGGTCTAACAAGACGGGTGACAAAGTGCTTGGGGACCAATAAACCCTGCATGGTTGCTTCTTTTAGGCAGGCGGCTGCACAATTCTTACGCTATAAATTAAGGGAACAGTTGGAACTCACCTTTAAACGTCAGCTTTCCTGTCAGAGCACTGACAAGGTGATCTGTGGCACTGACTTTTAGCAACTATTCAAAGGCATATTTTTAGAATCAGATGCTTGCTACAGAGTTGTAGCCTCTACTCAGTTTCTTCTCTGATGTCTGCCTTTATAAGTTGAGCATTCCTTTGGACAGAGAGCTTGTGTTTTGGTGTAACATATGAATTGAGATTCGGGGCCAAAACAATTAGAGGACTAATAAAATAACAGTGTAGAAGATGTGATTTGAGCCATAATCATTCAGATGAAAGTGCAATTCCTTTCTAAGTATTTTATCTTTGTTTTCATTTTTTAGGGAATTGAAACTTGCTATTACTTCACACATTCATGTGTATTTTGTATTTATAACATACCATGAATTTTTCTAGTTGATAAACAAGTCTACATATAAGTATATTGGATATTTTTGGTAGATCAAACTCACTTGCATTTGAGCATTTCATGTGTCTTTAGAACTTGAAAAAAATTAAACATACTTAAAATTGGCTCTGCCCTTGAGAAGCTGTATAACTTAGGAACTCCATTTTCTTACCTGTAAAGTGATGATAACGCCTAACTCTCAAGGATTTGTTAACTAGATTGATACATGTGAACCCCACATATATTGGCATATATTGAATCCCACTACCTAAGGATGTATGGTGTAAACACAACCAACTAAATTAAGCAGTATTTAGCACACTGGCACATAGAAAATACTCTATACTTGGAAGCAGTGGTAATTTTTATGATTATGTTATAAGGTATTTAATTATCTACTCAAATAAATATAGGATAGATCTCTAAATCGTAAAACTTGTTTATATATTTGTTAGTTTAACTTTTTACTGAAATTTGGTTAAATGAGTGGTCCAACCTTAAGTGAGTTGTACAATGGGTACAAGTAATTTAGACAATGAATAGTGAAACATAGGGTGTCCCCCCAAAATGTATACAAACTTAACAGCTGATGGCTCAGTTGATGTTTCTTTCTTTTCAGATCTAACCCATTGGAATTAATAATTATTCAAAGTGTGTATACATTTTTGGGGACACCCTGTGTTTAATGAGTGAACTTTAGCACTAACTGAAAATTGCAACTGAGTACCTAGAGGGAAGGATTGGAGAGCAGTCAGCTCTGAGAGCCAAGTTGGAGAGTCAGCCAGGTGAGAAAGGAAAATTACTTCCTTCTGATTAGAAATAGAGAGCCATGGGAATTTGTTCTGCTGACGAGTAGACACAGAACATAATGGAGATCCTTTTTCTTTCTGCACTACCTGGAGAGAGAAACAGAAAAAGTCTTATAACAAACAGTAAGAGGAAATAGAGCAAGGACTTTCTAGATGATTAGGAAAACCAGGAAAGCAAGAAGGATAACCATTTCCCTAATAGACTTGAGAGACTGAATGGAGGAAACCACCAGCACAAAAGTCACTCATAAATTCTTTTACGCCTAGTTGGCGTTGGAATCCCCAAGAGGCTGTTACATAAATGATCTGAAAGGTTGTTTTGGTCTGAAGTTATCTCCTGGATGCAGCTTGGTGTTGTGAGAAAATAAATGGCTTTGCACCCCGGCTGACCTGGGTTTTGATAACCTTGTGCAAATTATTTAACCTTCCTGAGGCCTGGCTTCTTTTTCAGCATAAGGTAGATAGTAATAACATCTCCAAAGTAGTATGGTAAAAACAAATAAAAACAAAATGTATGTAAATAGTTTGTTGCAGAAAATGCTAATTATAATCCAATATCTAAGACTATTCTTCCTTGTTCTCTTCTACTGATTCATCTTTCCCCTTACTTTTCACAAGATTCTCTCTTTCTGCTTTTTAAAAAATCATTATTTGTTATTCTTTGCCAGTATCTACCTGTCCTATGTCTTCAGTAATGAAATATGTAATGATGTCTAGTTGCATAGATTGTTCATAATCTCCAGATCTGCATTTAAACTGCTAACCGAATTGGGAATGCCATGTGTATGTTCTGCAGACAGATTAGATTCAACGTGTCCCAAAGTAACAGCATCAGATCACCTCTTAATCTCTTCCTTTTCTCCAGTAATTACTAGCTCAATTATTGGTTTTACAACAATATTTATTTTGAAAGCCATAAACCAGAGGTTGGCTCCTTTATTTGTGACTTCCAGCTTGGTTAAAAAAAATGTTCTTTCTAATATTTGGAAGCTAAGCCCATTGTCAGGGCTGCTGTTCTCATCTGAGGCTCTGGATCTTCTTAGCACAGAGGTTTGGGATAGACTTTATTTCCCTCTCCCGCTTTCTGAGTGTTCTCCTTCATCTTTAAGCACATTAAATGTTTCACTTCAAATCTCTCCAACTTTCTCTTCTGGTTTTAAGAGCTTAAGTTATTATTTTGGGTTCACCAGGATATCCAGAATACTCTCCTTATCTTAAACTGAACTGATTAATAACCACACTTATACTTGCAAAGTCCCTTTGTCAGATAGGAATATATTCACAGATACAACACCAGGAGACAGAGTTCATGAGGCGAAGATTCTTTCAACCACAACATACGTAAGGCCTATGTTAGTCAACACAGCAGAATAGAAAATGTATTTCACTATGATTGCAAGTGTGTAAAAAATACTAGTGGGCTGAGTCAGGAAAAAAAATATTCCAAATATTAAGCTTTATATGAATTATTTTTTTCATTTTAAAATGTCCTTGAGTCATATAATTTATATAATGAAATACATAAAAATATAAATATCAACATTAAATCTATAGTTAAAAATGCAACTAAAATGTAGTAGTACTAGCCCTGGCCAGTTTTGTTCAATTGTTAGAGCATAGGTGCTCCCCCCCTCCCCCAGAGGATCTTGGATTCAATTCCCAGGCAAGGGCACATTCCTGGGTTGCAGGTTTGATCCCAGCCCCAGTTGGAGTATGGCAACCAATCTATGTATCTCTCTCACATTGATGGTTCTCTCCCTCCTCTGTTTCTCTCCCCCTCTTTCCTTCTTTTCCACTCTCTCTGAAAAGGAATGGAAAAAAATACCCCCCGGTGAGGATTAACAAAAAACAATAAAATAAAATAAAATTTAGTGGTAGCAAACTTAAATTTCTAACTTTATTACTAAAGGTTGAAATTTTTCCTTGATGTTGAAAAACTTACTGGGTTATTTTTATTGGGTAATGATAAATAATCCATTGTCAGAATCATCCAATAAATCAAATGTCTAATTGTTTTAGCTAAGGCAGACTTTTTTTTTTTTAAATTACAGTGCTAATGGAAGAAATGCAGTCATATGACTCTGCATATGTTACCTGGAAAGAGAATGGGAGATACTGCAAAATGGCCAAAGATATCTGTGAGTAGGAACAATTGACTTCCATTCCAAGCTTACATTCTAACGCAAATTTTACAACTGATATTTGGTTAAAGCTATGTCTAACAACTATTGTGTAGAAATATTTGATTTTCCAGACTTCAACTCTAAATTCTTTAAACTTTTAGTTTTGTTAGCTATTATTAACTAATGGAGGGTAGCATGTGAATCCAGAGATTAATCTGAGAATCTTCTAAATGAAATGTATCTTTCTAGATGGCGTGAAATAGCATAGTAAAGTAGGGCAAAATTCTCAAATCGTTTTCAACATGGTATAGATGATCACACTCAGTAAAAAGTAGCTGTTTCTACCTTTTAAATAAACTCTGAAAATACACATGAATAAGCAAACAGCCCTTGGGATCTGTGTGACAGTATGTGTGTGAACAGATTTTAAAATAACTTATTTTATAATAAATTATTTTCTAAATTTTGTCTTCTTTCTTCCCACCTTTCAATAATCAAATATGCTCCATGGTTTTGTGTAAAAATGATGTGTAGTTCTTTCAAGTGGCTAAGGATGAACAGACTGCATTGAATCACGAGAGATGGGATTTATTCTCCTAGCTGTTTGGAGCCCTGAGGCAATGGGAGGAGCCGACAGGGGATGATACTTTGTAATGTAACTGGAGATAATCAAGAAAATTTTTACACATTATTTACACATTGTTTCTATCAGTTCAAGGGCACTCAAAAGACCCTACCCATTTTATAGGATGCTATTCTCTGACTCTGCTAGTAAGGTTCAAACAAAATATAGAAGAAATTGTGTGAAATTCACATTTTCATTTTTTAAAATTTAGTTTTATTAATTTCATAGAGGAAGGGAGAGGGGGAGAGAGAGAGATAGAAACATCAATGATGAGAGAGAATCATTGATCAGCTGCCTCCTGCACGCCCCACACTGCGGATTGAGCCTGCAGCCTGGGCATGTGTCTGACCAGGAATTGAACCATGATCTCCTGGTACATAGGCCAATGCTTAACCACTGAGGCATGTCAGCCAGGCACATTTTCATATTTAATGTATCATGATTTTAAAATACTATAGACTACTGTTTTTATTTTTAATTGTAAAAATATCATTATAGGTGAGCCACTTTCTGTTCTACATACAATAATTGCTTGTTTCTATTTATAAAATGCTATTTTATCCTTATATTACTTTTATGTAAAAATAGATAAAATAGAAAAATTAAAATTATTAAAAAGAAACAAAAGAAGAGATAAACCAAAGAACTTATATGCATAGTCCATGGACATAGGGCAGTAGGATGGCTGAGAGGTGGGGGAAAGGGGCAGAAAATGGGAGACTGCTATAATACTATCAACAATAAAAAATATATATTTAAAATTTTTTAAAAGAAAGAAACAAAATTTATATCACTCAGTCACTATCTTTGTTACTGTAAAATTTATCTTTACTCAGTTTCTATCAACTAAATCTTTTCGTATTTAAAAATTCCATTTAGAAGGTTGGCAATGTGAAAAGCCAACATGCATGCTAAGAAGGTGCTGTTGAGAACTCGTTTGAAAAACTGTGAGAAAGAAAAAAAAAAGAAAGCATATGTTGAGTAAAATAAAGCATCTACTGCTTTCTTAGGTGGCAGTGTGATTAAACATTGGAATGATCAGCTACAGTTAACAAAAAATTAAAATCAGGTAATGAGATAAAACAGAAATTAATAATGCAGCCCAGCCGGTGTGTCTCAGTGGTTGAGCCTTGACCTATGAACAGGAAGGTCACGGTTCGATTCCTGGTCAGGGCACATGGCCGGGTTGCAGGCTTGATCCCCAGTGTGGGGTGTGCAGGAGGCAGCCGATCAATGATTCTCTCTCATCATTGATGTTTCTATCTTTCTCTCCCTCTCCCTTCCTCTCTGAAATCAATAAAAAATACATTTTTTAACAAAATAATGCAGCCATGTATATTGGTTAAGGAAACATTTTTACTAAGTAACAGTTATAATTGCCTTTGTCTATACTTATTATGGACATAACTCTTCTTCAGTTCTTCATCTATCTCTTCCTTGATACGTATGTAGTTTATTATTCATTTTTATCAACTTTTTACTTTTTCTTTTCACATATATGAAATACATTTATTCTTAATATATATTGAAATCTTTCATATGCTAGGTTTGGGGCACATGAAGATCTAAAATCTAGTGGCCAAGTTGGAACATGTAGTCAAACAAATACATAAATAATTACATAAATATGTGTAGAAAGTGAGAGAAATATAGGAGTCCCCCCTTATCTACCATTTCTCTTTCCATAGTTACTGTTGGTCAACTGAGGTCTGAAATATGAAATAAAAAATTCCAGAAATAAAAAATTCGTAAGTTTTAAACCATGTACCATTCTGAATAGTGTGATGAAATCTCTCACTATGCTGTGAATACACAGATTGTTACTAATATTTTTCCTTACAAATAAATATAAGCTGCTATATCTTGAAGCAGACCATCAGTTAAGGTAGTTTAAGTGGTGAAGTAAAACAACTGAATAAACTCAGTGTGTTACTTGTCCAGTTTCCTTGCCAAAAAAAAATGTATTTTAAACATATTTCTACAATGATCAAAGTCTTAAATTCCACTACCTCCCCAAATTAGATTGTTAAATTAAGAGGGACTTAGTATATTTTAACATCCTTGATTCAAAGAAAACTAGTAATATTCACAAGCCTTAATATGTTTAAGGTTTCAGTTTATACTTTAAAAACTAAAGTAAGGAATCTCAAAGTATATTCTTAAATTCTAGAGGAATTAAAGACAAGGTCCCTTTGGGCTTTTTACAACACTCTGGAAATCGCATGATTATTAGAGCACAGCTAAGAAGCAGGCAGGAGGAGGACCTAAGAGTGGTGAAGTCTCCTTAGAATCATCGGAGTCGGGCCAGGAAGCTACAGACAATAGTAAACTGAGAATTTAATAGTAGAAATGAGCAAGGAGACAGCAAGTATGTAAAAATAGAGTGATAAGTTCTGGCAAAATGCATGTTAGGGTCTTGCAGCTGTATTTCTGGACTATAGCAGGACAATTAATGAGGGAGGCAAGAAAGTCAGCAAGTAATGCATTATAATTATCAATCAATAAGTGCAATAAATACATTGATCAAAGTCTAAATATATCCTGAGTTAAGTAAAGGGCATAATGGAGCTATAATTACTAGTATCAGTGGAACCCCAGAAAAAATTCTTCAGGGTCAATCATAATATTGAAATGTGGAAATGTTGGGCAAATAGCCCAATTAGAGACATTTATAAATTTGAGATAAAGGAAGCTCCAAGACAGCTGAGTCAGTTAAAGATAGCAAGATTTTCATGCTCAGCCAATGTTTAAACTGATATTAAAATATAACTAAAGGAGAAATCCATATGAAATATTCTTGTTTATTAAGATAAAATTATATATCACATATGTGTATCTATATAATAAAAGCCTAAGTGACCATTATGGCGGAATGACCATAATGACCGGTCGCTGTAATGCATACTGACCACCAGGGGGCAGACGCTCCATGCAGGAGCTGCCCCCTGGTGGTCAGTGTGCTCCCACAGGGGGAGCACCGCTCAGCCAGAAGCTGGGCTCATGGCTGGCAAGCACAGCGGCAGTGGCAGGAGCCTCTCCCACTTCTGCAGCAGTACTAAGGAAGGAGCAGCAAGCCGAGCAGTAAGGAGCAGCGAGCAGGCGGGCAGTAAGGAGTGAGGAATGTCCAACTGCCAGCTTAGGCCCGATCTCCATGGGGAGGAGGCCTAAGCCAGCAGATGGACATCCCTGAGGAGTCCTGGACTGTGAGAGGGTGCAGGCTGGGCTGAGGGACTCCCTCCCCCAGTGCACAGATTTCATGCACCGGGCCTCTAGTATGTATATATGTGTGTGCATTTGTGTGTGTTCAGAATATATATACAGAGAAAGAGACAGAATATATAGAGGGAAAAGAATATATATTATACAGGTACTATAATTATATTTATAGTGTTTTGTTATATAAATAATATTTGTTTGCATTACATATGAAAATAAAATATTAAACATATAATCATATGTGATTACTATATATATTACATATATGTTATATAAAATATATTACTTATCTAACTATGTTATATTTACACTTTAATTATATAAAACTATATAAGTATTACATAAATCATTTATCCCTCAAATGGGACCAACAACAAAATAATTTAGATGATATAATTGAAGAGAACATTAAAATACATAAATATTACTTTAAATTTTGCTTATTGTCAGGAGCTTAAAAAGGAAAGCTTATTTTACATTTTAAAATTTATATTATTCCTTGTTTTTAAAATTGCGCTTGCGCGCAGCTCTTAGGTGTGTCAGTATTATTGATTAGATTAGATTTGGTTTCCTTCAGGATGCCACAAACCAATTTAGTTGGCTAGCCTTAAGTGTTCTAGCTGACAGATTACTCTTCTTCGTGTCAGTTAAAGGGAATTGCAATGATTTTTTTGAACTCTGTAAAAAAGTGTCATTAAGGATTTCCTCTATGCTAGGCATGACTATTGCCTTCAACCCTGCTTTGACATTTCATTTATTCAAGAGTGTCCTTGTTGCCTTTCCCTCATCTAAACTCAATAATTATGGTGCCACATTATTTCGCCTTAGAGATAAATTTACAGAACAATTCTGGATAGTTCAAAACTCAGTGAGGTATCAATTTATTTGCTCTAATAATGATAAAACCACTTATACTGTAGACTTCTACAGCCTTGTGCAGCAGTATGAACTCAAAAGTAATATTTTTACCAAAAATTTAAAATATTTTCTCTTTTAAAAAACTTCTAACTAATCAGCTAACAGTGATGTATCTCAGAATTTTCCCGTCAATATGTATTAAAAGTACCCATTTAAAATGCACTACACAAATGAGAGTTTTAATTTTGCATCAATACTGACAAATTGAACAATAATCTGAAATGTTAAATATGAGTTAACATATATTTCTTAAACATTTCCATTCTCCAACTTCTATGTATTTTTAAGTTTGTGACCATAGATTGTACAATTTGCTACTTTTATGCATTACTTTTAGCTACAAAATCAACCAGTTGTTTTTTCTCATGTATTGAGTTGACTGGATTCCCTTCCACCACTTCTGGGATCATTCCTGATAACTTCAACATCACAAATATGATCCATTCAACATGTTGTGTGATTCCTAACCACTCCCATGAGAGTAGCCTAGATCTTTACATTACTAATAGCTTCATCCCCAAATTGAATATATCATCCTATTTTCCTGCCCCGGGAACTCAGTTGCTCTTACCTCAACACTCCAGTACTTCAGAAAACTTTTCAATTCATTGATCTTATAATTTTTAGAGCAGTTTCAACTGAGTGCTGCATCAAGATAAAAAAGAAAATATTTAGGGTGTCCCAAAAAATGTATACACACAATTTGAATAATTATAAAGGCAGTGTTTATTAAAATATATTTTATTTTTTTAATTGAACTATCAGCTGTTAAAGTCTGCATACATTTTGGGGGGGACACCCTGTATATCAAAGGAGAAGGAACATTAAAAAATCATAAAACATGTCCAATTTCAGAGTTTAAGAGTTGGTGAATGATAGGTCATTTATTAAAATGACTGATGTGTGAAGTACTGAATAGAAACATATTTGGGCAAGAAAATCAAAGTTTTGGCAGGCTAAATTTTAGCTACTTATTAAATATTCACATGGAAATATGAACTAATCTTTGCACTATATTGAAAATTAGAGGCCCTGTGCACAAAATGCATGCACGGGTAGGGTCCCTAGGCCTGGCTACCGATCAGGGCCAATCGGGGCCTTCCGGTTGCCTGCTGGGGACTCCTTTCCCGGGCCTATATTGAAAATGTGTGTGTGTGTGTGTGTGTAAGGTGATCAGGACTGCCTCTATACCACCTCTTAGTTTCTTAGAACTTGTCACTGCCTGATATTATCATACTTATTAATTTACTTTTTTCTTGTGTCTCTTTTTCCACCTGAAGTTTATTCTTCAGAAGAAGGCACTGTCACTATTCCAGATTGTTGAAGCCTCTTCACCTAGAACGCCTAGTACATAGGATGGGCTCAGTGAGTATTTACTGAATAAATCACATAAATGAACATTGTTGTAAATAATTTATCATTCCGGAGACTAGTTAAAGTTTTTTTCCTAGGGTTTCAAGGTCATTTCTTTGTAATTTTTAAAACTTGATAAGCCAAATTAAGGGTAAATGAATAGATTCAATGATTCCTACCATTTCCTAGAAAGTCAACAAGGAAAGGAGAAAAAGACAAATTGCGGGTATTAAGACCAACAAGCTGATTCTTGCATTTCATTTCCAAATATAGCTCAAGTTGCCTACATTTCTTAACAGTTGTGTAAATATTCCTTCCCAGAGATAACCTGAGGCATTGATTCTCAGCTCCTATTGGCAGTAAGGCTCTATAATTGCTGTCATCAATGGCAACTCTCATTCCCTTACCAAAACCTCTTGTCATCTGTAACTCTTAGTCGTGCTGGACAATGCTCATGGTTTCCCTGAGACTTTCTCTCACCTCATTCCACCTATGGCTACTATATCGTCTTTGAATTTCTCATCCTTAGCATCATTGCCATCTAGAGTGGATAATTATCCATTGTGGAAGGCTTTCCTTTGTGTTGTAGGATGTTTGGCAGCATCCCTGGCCAGAAGCACCCTCCCTAGCTGTGACAACCAAAAATGTTTCCAGATTTTGCCCCTAGCAGGTAAAATCACTGTCCTCCCCGCACCACCTCATTGTCATGTTGAGAAACACTGCTCTAGTGGACAACTCACAGGAGGAGAATTTCTAGAAAATAGTTCTTCCCTTGACTTCCATATTCTCTACCTGTCTGCTCCTTCTTTATTTTCTGGGGGAAATGATGTCCTCAATTTCCTCATGGTTCCACCTTGCATTTTTTCTATTTTCACCCTGTATACCCTAGGAAATCTGGTCATCTGGCTTCAACATTAACTTAAAGTCTATTTTCTCGGGAAGGATCCCAAAAGCTCCAGTTGTAGGTCGTGGTTCTTTGTTACACACTTATAAGCCTGTTGCTTTTTTTCAGAACAATTATCTCAGATTGGAAGTCTTATGTAATACAGCCATAATTATGGCCTTGTTGTTGTTAATGTCTGTCTCCCATACAAGGCTGTGGCTCTCAGAGAGCTGGAATTTTATGTGCCATGTATTCCAGTAGAGCTGAAAGATTAACTTGAGTCCTAGGAACAATTTGGACTTCCCCAGGCTAGACATAAAACATACTCTATGAATAGCCATCTTAATTAAGATTATTTCTGATAATGCCTACTTATTTTTAATAAAAACCAAGAAGTTCCAATTCTTTAAATTCAGTCTTCTCTCAGTTGCAAGATTTTTCTTGACTTAAAGCATTCAGTGCTATCAATAACTTCACTCAGGAAAATGTGGCTACTGTCTGGGTTAGGTTGAGCCAGGTTTGTGAACCACTGCTCATTTGTTTAATTTTGGCTCCTCAGAATATGGCCCTTTTTCTAAACTCTCTTTAGGTTTATTATTTTTTTTGTATACTAGAGTCTCTCTCTCTCTCTCTCTCTCATATTCTCAGGAACTAGCTTAATTTTGGTTAGTTTTCTCTTTTTGGATCTGAAGTCTTCTCTATAATCTGCTGTTTGTGGGCAGACGTTCTAGTATGCTCATGGCCTCCATTAGGAATAGGCTCATCCCTTAACAGCATTCTAACCTATTGGGGAACATTTATTTTCTTTTTTAAAATATTTTTTATTGATTTTTTGCAGAGCAGATGGGAGAGGGATAGAGAGTTAGAAACATTGATGAGAGAGAAACATTGATCAGCTGCCTCCTGCACACCTCCTAGTGGGGATGTGCCCACAACCAAGGTACATGCCCTTGACTGGAATCGAACCTGGGAACCTTCAGTCCGCAGGCTGATGCTCTATCCACTGAGCCAAACTGGTTAAGGCAATATTTATTTTCTTATGGTTCAAACTGTATGACTTGAGCATTTGACCTTATATTTAATATACTAGTAAGCAGAAATGATCACAGTCCCCAAATGCCCTTATAAGTTGTAGTCAAGGCTAAAGGATAGTCCTGAATCTTCCCTAATGCCTTGTATGTAGGACTACAAGGAAACAGATGTATCTCAAATAAAATTGAAAAATATGAAAATTACTTTTACATATGTTATTAAATATTTACCATTACTAACAGAGAGAGCAATGGAAATGAAACTTAACCAAGCATAAATATTATTTTATCTATTTAACAAATGTTAATTGAGTTCTGATTATTTGTGAGGCACTCTTCCAGGTTTTAGGATACATCAATGAACAAAATACAAAAAAATTAAATATAAAAATGTTTGCTCTCAAGGAGTATCTCCACCAATAATTCACAGTAAAGTTGTAGTTGAGTGATTTTGTTTTCTAATCTTCAGTTTTCTCACTTGTAAATACCTAATTTGCATTTTATGGGAAAGACTAAATTATGTATAATATATTTATATATGCATATACATATATACTTATGTAGCAAAAAATATGTAAAGTATCACAACAGGTATAGTGCTTAGAATAGGTCAGTAAGTGGTAGTATTTTTTCATTTATCTAGTATATATTTTATTTTTAGATGATTCTTAAGTTCTCTTCTAATTCTAGGAGATGCAAATGTGAGCTATGCATTAAATGTAGGAAAATATCATGACCCTAACAGTCTTATGTACTATTACCATAAAAAAATATAGGTAGGGGAGGGTGGGGGTAAGAGGGAGAGAACAACCAAAGGACTTATATGCTAGCATGTAGGCCTAACCAATGGACACAGACAACAGGGGGGTGAGGGCATGAGTGTGTGTGGGGGGGTAAGGACACATATGTAATAACTTAATCAATAAAGAAACAAAAAAAGCAAAAAGAAGAAAATTCAAACTACAAAAGGATATCTAATATTTGAAAGTCTCCTCTCTGCCTGCTTTCTTTCCTGAAAACATTTTAGACATATACAATAACTTAATCAATAAAAAAAATTAAAAAAAAATGTAGGTCAAATGATGAGAGCCTCCTTAGAAAATTTGACATAGCTATGGTTTTATTTAAACCTGATACAAACTGATAAATGTAAGAATTATTTTACTACTAAAGATTTTTAAAGATTTTTTTTATTACAACTGGAAGAATTAAAATTCACTTGTAGGAATGGCTGCACTTATCGTATAGGGGACTAAGCTAAAAATGATCTTCTCACAACTAGGTTAACTGGCTCCTCCCTTTTATGTTCCCGCTTTAGGGAACATACTAACTGGGAGCATTTTGTAAGTAAGAGTCTGCACTTGAGAGCAGTGAGTGCTTCCTTCAATTTTGCAACCTCAGGTGCTTTGCCTACCTCACCCACTTATTTTTTTTTAATTGATTTGAGAGAGAGAGAGAGGAAGACAGAGAGAGAGAGAGAGAGAGAGAGATGGATTTGTTGTTCTGTCCACTCCAGCATTCATTCATTGGTTGCTGCTTCCTGCATGTGCCCTGGGGAATGGAACCCACCACCTTGGTGCATGGGGAGGAGGCTCTAACCAACTGAGCTCCTTAGACACTGTTAATGTTTATTTAACTTGGTGATTGGAGTCCTTACTAGCAATGAAGCAAGAGCTTCAAAAGAAAGTTACAAGAATTGGAGAGGAAGGGTATAACTTTATTTTCACCAAGCATAAAAATTATTTTATCTATTTAACAAATGTTAATTGAGTTCTGATTATTTGTGAGGCACTCTTCCAGGTTTTAGGGAAAATACTAACTGTGAGCATTTTGTAAGTAAGAGTCTGCACTTGAGAGCAGTGAGTGCTTCCTTCAATTTTGCAACCTCAGGTGCCTTGCCTACCTCACCCACTTATTTTTTTTAATTGATTTGAGAGAGAGAGGAAGACAGAGAGAGAGAGAGAGAGAGAGATGGATTTGTTGTTCTGTCCACTCCAGCATTCATTCATTGGTTGCTGCTTCCTGCATGTGCCCTGGGGAATGGAACCCACCACCTTGGTGCATGGGGAGGAGGCTCTAACCAACTGAGCTCCTTAGACACTGTTAATGTTTATTTAACTTGGTGATTGGAGTCCTTACTAGCAATGAAGCAAGAGCTTCAAAAGAAAGTTACAAGAATTGGAGAGGAAGGGTATAACTTTATTTTCAGATGATTAATTTTGTTTGTAGGGATTCATAAGAAATTATTATGAATAATAAATTAATTAGGTGAGTTTGAAAATTACAAGGGCTACAAAATAATAGATTGTGCTTTTATCTAATAGCAATATGCAAATGGAAAATGTTATAAGTATATAATTTATTTTGACCTCAGAAATTATAAAGTAACGTATAACAGTATGTAGTACACTAAAGACTAAGAAACATTGTTGAGAGAAATCAAAGAATACAAATAAATGGAAAATATGTCACCTTTATGATTGGATGGATTAATGTTAGGGTATAGATTACTTTTTAAATCTATAGTTTCAATGAAACTCATGTCAAAATCTCAGCTGGCATTATTTGAAAAAATTTATAGCTATATTAAAAAAATTAATAGGAAAATAAAAAGGGACTGGATAGTCAAAACGATCCTTGAAAAGGTAGCAAATCTATAGAACTTATTGCCTGAAATAAAGACTTTCTCAAAATCTACAAAAATTGAAAGACTGGTATTTGTGTAAAATGTGATTTATACCCCAATAAATAAACATAAAAAAAACTAATGAATGGGGGGGGGGGGGGAAGACATCTAAAAGAGCAAATAGTAATTAGAAATAAGAGGCTTAATATTTCCTTTTGAAAATAAAGGAAGTGATTTCTCCCTACTCTCTCTTCTTTTAGAGCATGTACTTTAGACAACTTATAATTTCTTTCTCAGTCTCTTTGAAATGTAGGTAACACTCTCTTTTCTTTTAGAGCATGTACTTTAGACAACTTATAATTATAATTTCTTTCTCAGTCTCTTTGAAATGTAGGTAAATCTTTTCAAAAGTTAAACAAGCCTTTCGCCAGTTTAGCAACCCAGGAATATTTTTTCAAAGATCTGGAAACAGTCTCTTTGAAACATCCTCATCAAAGAAGATATCCCAGTTTCTGTGGGAAGATAGGCACTGACTTGAGCTGAGGCCATCCTCTAACACTACATATTGTCATAAAATAGGAGAATAAAAGTGAATTACATTTAAAAATCTTTTATTAGGTTAAGAACTATGGCTCATACATGAATATAAATTGCAATGTACTGAGTTCTCCTAAGTATACAATTGAAGAATGTAAACTTCCTTTCAAATCCCACCTGTCTTACCCTCCATCCGTTCTGAAGTAAATTAATTATAGAGTAGGGTATGTGAGGGTGTTTCAGGTGACCACGTAAAACCAAGGTCTTGTCTGCTGTGTGGATAGTAAACATCCCCTGGCACTCTTTTACAAAGAGGGTTAATTCTGGTGTGACCTTGATCAAATTTCTTTTTTCTCTTCCATTTGTAGATCGTAGCAAGCTCTGATAGCAGCATGCCACTGTCACTTTCACACAAGTTAAATAGCCTTAAAAAAGATCTAGATACCAATTGCAATTAGAAAAATGCATACACCTGCTTAACCATGTCAGATTTTTATTTCCCCATAAATGGAAATTGTTATTTCATAGTTTTATATTTAAAAAAATTAATAATTCATTATGCTGATTTGATTTATTCAAGTACATACAGTTAATACATATGATCTAATAAGAATAATATCCATATATTGAAAAAAGTAAATCCTGTAGAGTAATTAAATATCTTTCTTAGAGGATTTAAAGGTAGAACATATTGAATATTAAATAATCTCTGATTTTAGGCACTATCCACATTGAATTTTCCCAAATTGAGAAAAATATAAGTACACTACCTGCTTAGAACAGAATAAATTTCAAAAGTATGCCTGTAATTCATGAAAGATGATATTCTAACAAGCTCCATTTTGTTTAATGGCAGTAAATCACTAGTTTTCAGTTCACCTATTTATTTGCCAAGTCATATTAAAATTTTTCATAATTTAAAAGACATGCTACTGTGAGTAATTATAAATTGTATCTATAAGAGAGAAAATACAACTTTGAAAAAATTAACATCATTGAACAATGGCTTTTAATTAATTTTTACTTGAAGCTATTAGTAGAAATTGAAAAATTGCAAATACCTGATTAAGAATAGTAAGATTTTTTTACAGTTACTTCATTAGTGTTCATTCTAATGTTTATTACAAGATTTGGGGGGATTAAAAAGTTGTTAATTTGTTTATAAAATGTGTGCTTCCTCATGTTGATTAAATGTCTTCTAGTGTAGGTGATAAATCCTAGGTTCAGTAGAATTTACCTTTTCTTATTTGAAATATTGTTACTCATTACTCTTAAATCCCTTACAATTTCTTACATTCCAGTTCTAAAACAGCGTTCAAAAGAAGCATATAGATGAGTTATAGATTTCCATTGGCAACTTTACAAGGACCTTTGCAAATGGTAATATAGTGAAGACTCAAACTTTATTCTGTTATAATCTCTATAATTTGTATTAAAGATCAAATTGAGACTATTTTGTGTTAAAAAATCATATTATAAATGGCATTTGGTCAAAGACAGCAAAACTTTGGTCCAACCTTTTATGATAAACTAAAATGTCATATAATTATAGTATCACAGTTTGGAATTAGCTAGAAAAAAAGAAGAAAAAAAAAGAAAGGTGAATCCTGGTTATTTGCTTCCCATCTCCTGAGGCACTCAGGTAACTCAGC
This sequence comes from Myotis brandtii, assembly GCF_000412655.1. Taxonomy (NCBI): domain Eukaryota; kingdom Metazoa; phylum Chordata; class Mammalia; order Chiroptera; family Vespertilionidae; genus Myotis; species Myotis brandtii. The sequence continues at coordinate 1,146,011 of NW_005355584.1, forward strand.
AAGTTTGCAAGACCCAAATCTCTATTCCATCTACCTAAATCACCATATGAATCACCGGCCTTGCAGACTACAAGGTCCACGCGGTTTGGCTGTCATAAACCACTGTGTGCCATGAAGCACATGTACCAAAGCACTGTGTGTGTGAGTGTGTCGCATTCTTAGATGAAGCCCTGGGCCCATACACATTGTGAAATCATATTTTGAAATGCAATTCTACAAACACTTACTGGGAACCAGTAGTTTTATTCTGAAAGTTTCATGTATTGTTATACTTAACAATATAGGTATTTACTATGAAATACTACAAACATTTCTAGATGCGCAAATAGGATCTGATATTGCTTTACTACTTTCATTAAATTACCACCTCTCCATCCTCTTAAGAGAAATACTAACAGAGACAGAGATACACACATTTTTACTCTGGTGTATGTATTTGCATATTCTTATGGTACTGTTTCGTACACTGTAAAGTAAATCTTTACAAGGGTATTTGTTTGGTAAAATGGTGCATTGCAAAAATTGGAAAGTGAAAACTGAATAAGAAATTATATTGAAAAAAATCATCGCAAACATTAGGAGCAAAGTTTTGCTGAAATAGTAGTTTTATCTAATTAAGAAAATCACATTTTATTTAATTAAAAATATCCAAGTGCTAATTTGGTGTTTCTGTCATTTACTGAATTATACAAAGCTTTAATTTTCATTTTGTTCACCAATATGTTCAGTGTTAAAGAAATGTCAAACCAAAGAATTTTCCAAGTGCTAAAATCATTTTACCGTGTGTAAATCCTTAATCTGCTTTGAAAGGGTGAGTTTAAAATGTTAACATTTCAAAACGTGTCCTGTGTCTGCTACTTGGAGCAAGACTGCAAGCTGAAAATGACCAAAGGCTAAAACAAGTCTTTTTTGTTTGTTTGTTTGGCGTGCTCCTGAGAGTTCATGGTTTCTGTTTCTGCAGATGGTAGTGCATCTAACTTCATAACCACTTCAAAAGTGAAGGACATACCGCCGGGTTTCACTCTAGCAAATATTTTCTAGTATAACTAACTAACTAATTAAATAAATCCCAGCTCTGTTTCTTACTCGTTTACCCCTCTGGCCCACCTAGTATAGGTGGATAGTATAGGTGGTTAGGTGGATAGCTGCCAACAACAAAATTAATAACTCTACCTCCTACTACCATAGAATAAAGACGAATTACTACTGTTTAAGAGAAAGAAGACAGAATTAAAGTATTTTTCACTGCTTTCATAGCTTGTCGGTAATGTTTCCAAATGTTTCTTATTAGGAGACTCTTCTCTAAGAGAACCAGGAAAGACTAACAGGGGCCCGGATCTGAGAATGCGGGAAGGATGTGGCCAACTTTTCTAACAGAGAATTTGGGCTTTCTCTACATGGTTTAGTTTTTATTATTTTGATGAATTGTGGAATTTTATGGCTCATTATTGCCTATAAACCATGCCAAAGCGGAAGGAAAAGGAGTCTGTGGTTGGTGGTAACACAACCTCAGACAGCTTATAAAAGGTTAAAATATATCCTCAACAATGTAAGAAGTCAGTTTTAGAACCTATCGCTGTCTGATTGCTGAGCTTTATTGGGAAGATTGATGGGAAAAAGGATGGTGCCCATATACATTCTTAGTACCTAGAATATTTAGATCTACATTAGTGTTGATAAGATTAATATGTTAACTCATCTGTAAGTACATGTTTTCTAACAAGGACAGAGATATTAAAAGGCATTTGGGTTATAAATTAATATTCTAATATCAAACTTAGGATTGTTGAGTTGTATGAAATCCATGGTATTTATTGATGTAAAAGCAACAGAGCTTTCTTTCTTTTCTTTTTTACTTTATTTTTGTTTGTTTGTTTTCCATTGTATTTTAGAGAGAGCGGGAAGGATGGAGGGGGAAGGAGAGGAAGAGAGAGAAACATCAATGTGAGAGATAGACATCAATTGGTTGCCTCCCACAAGCACCCAACTTAGGTCGGAAGTCAAACCTACAAGTGAGGTGCATGACCCTGACCTGGAATCGAACCCATGACCCTCATAGGATATGGGTTTCTAGGCTGGAGATTTCCTACCTGAGGAGAGTGTTCAGAGAAGCCAAGCCCCATGCTTTGGAGCTCCCTGTGGAACAGGACAGCTTGGTGGGTGCCCAGTCATAGCAGGATGCTCGGAGTCAGACTGAACCACTGCAGGCTGCCATTCCATTGTCTCAGAGGGGTGCTCGCTGCACAAGCTGCTCTTTGTGGAAAGTTTAGTAGAAACTGATCACAGGCCATGGCAGCCGGGCCACCCTTTTTGTCAAATATACACTTGGTGAAAAGTATTGAAGCTCTAAGGTGAGATTGAATAGCATGACAAAGACGGTGAAACACAGCCAAGTTGTCATTCCCAAGGAATGACAAAAGAACACGTCCTTCTGTTCTTCTCAAATTCCTAACACAATTGTGTGGGAAGCATGCATTCTTTGTGGACTATCATCTCTAGGGCCACTCTTTTTGTCAAATATACACTTGGTGAAAAGTATTGAAGCTCTAAGGTGAGATTGAATAGCATGACAAAGACGGTGAAACACAGCCAAGTTGTCATTCCCAAGGAATGACAAAAGAACACGTCCTTCTGTTCTTCTCAAATTCCTAACACAATTGTGTGGGAAGCATGCATTCTTTGTGGACTATCATCTCTGTCTCTTAACATCTGAGGACAAAGTAACTTCTACACACGCAAATTATACAATGTGGGGGAATATAGTGATGCTGTCAGGTACAGAGTGACAGGGACTAAATAATTCAGAAACTAGTTTCTTGTCTTTAGTCACCTTATAAAGTGCTTTTGGCATGTGATTGATAGATATTGTGTTAAATCCAGGGGGGAAAGTTCCAGTCAGAAACAGATGTAAACTCTTATCTTTTTCTTCATATCCAAGTCATACCCACAAAGACAAGCAAATGAAGTCTCAAGGTCATACTGCTTCAGCATACAAGACAGAATTCAGTATCCTGTAATGTGCATATGCCTTAAACCCATTCGGGCATCTGCATTACGTGAGGCACTGGAAGGATATAGGATGCTGTCCTTCCAGTTGTGCTAATGAAACCCAAAATGTGGTGGGGGGGTCCGAGCTCTTTGTCTCATAAAACCCAAGAATGGATTCAGGGACAAAATGGTGGGAAAGAAAATTTATTGGGAGGAAAACAAAGCTTAAGGAGGATAGACGGACTTTCTGATGCAAGAGGGCAGCAGGAAGGGGGCCCAAAAAGTGTTACTGCTTAAGCTCTTTGTCTGGGGATATTCCTATACTCTGCTACCTTCTAATTGGTCCCTTTAAGGAATTCTGTCAATATCCAATGATACCAAAGTTCAAGTTCCCGACTGTGGGAGAACCTGATTGAAGACTGCCCTTAAAAGTCCTAGGTAACATCTTTGCTCCTGCCTGGCCAGGTCAAGTGTCAGATTCTCCCCGCCCAGCCGTGTTCCTGCCCAGCTAGCTCTGGGTTCTTTGTTTGCCTCCATGTCTGACTGACTTCCCCCTACCTCCACGTGGTCCCTGTCCCTGACTGCCTACCTAGCCCTTTTTTTTTTCTATCTCCTCACTAGTGCGTAGGTAGAATTATATGTTAAAGCCAATATCGTGGTTTTGAATTAAAATTTTTACATCCATTTGTATTTCATCTGTGATCATTTTCCTTTTGTTTAATTAAGGTCTGATTATGTTTGCTAATATTAGAGCTACTCTATCATTTGTACTCACTGGCATATTGAGTGATTTTTCAAGTAGTTTCTGTCTGTGTGTTACAAATCCTCACCTTAAACTTTTTTAAGGCCTCCCTCTTACACAAAACCACATACAGCGTGTATTCAACAAACAATATCAATTAATAACTTAATTGTGCATCTATAATTAAACTATTCTAATCTATTACTTAGTCTCCTTACTAAGTCATGTAGAAGGCATGATGTTTATTTTTGTATCAACTTGACTGGTCACAGGTGCCCCGAGTAAACATTATTTCTGGTAAATCTGTGAGGGTGTTTCCAGTGAATTTAGCATTTGATCCATGGAATCAGTAAAACAAAGCCACCAATAACAATAGGCATCATTGAATCCATTGAGAGCTGGAAGAGAATAATAGGTGAAAAAAGAAGGAATTCACCCCTTTTTCCCTGTCTCTATGCTTGAGCAGGACCTTTCATCTTATCTTTTCCAAACCTCAGTCCGGGATTAACCCCATATGATCCCCTGATTTTCAGGCCTTTGAATTCAGATTGAATCACACCATCAACTGTTCCTCAATCTCCAGCTTGCAGATGGCAAATCGTGGGACTTCTCAGCCTCCATAATCATGTGAGCCATTTGCTCATAATAAATCTTTTTGTTTTCTTTTGGGTTCTGTTTTTCTGGAGGACCTTGACTAATGCAGAAGGCAAATCATTTTGATGTGGCCTAGAGGAAGAAGGGGCTCCTCAGCAGGTTTGGTTTACAATGTAAGCTGCCTATCTCTTGGGCCATCTAACAAAATGCAAATGATGCTAGAGATACCTTCACTGTTAAGGATGCTGTGTAGGATCTCTGAGAAGCCCCCATAAAAAAGTTGCAGAGCAGACAAGTAAAGCTATGACGCATGACCATGTCATTCTGTGTCAAGGGTTATTCCTCTTTAACACACTTATGCCTGTTAGTGTGCTATTGGGCTTTCATAAAGACTGAGTGCCTGACCATGGGACTCAGGTGATTATCCATTATAAGCTATGCATTATCTGATTATTAAATCCACCAAGTATAATGTCAGGGAAGCACCCCAGTATCCCTGTGTGAAATGGAAATCGTTTATTTGGAATGGGCCAGGAAAAATTGAGAAAGCATATATAAGTAGCATGATCAAGTAACTATTCGTCTTGTCATCAGATCTGTGGATAAAAAGAGGCCACACAGGAAATATTCCAAACTCAAGGAAGGCTTGTGTGGTGGCCTTGCAAACTCAGAGACCTAAAATAACCACCAAAGATGGTCTGAAATTAAAATTTTTAACTAAAAGCAGTTTATGGCAGGTAGTCATGTGCTAGGCTGGAATCTTCCCGACGAAGGTCAATCTTTACCTTAACTGAGCCTCTTACTGTCTTTTGCATCTAGAATAACATTCCTTTAGAATGTCAGGGTAGCTCCCCTTTTTCCAGACCCAGTGCACCCAAGTAGAAACATAAATCTTCTTATTGTTTTATCATGTTAATTGCTGACTATTAACTATCCTACAGCAGTTTATGCAGGTAGTCATGTGCTAGGCTGGAATCTTCCCGACGAAGGTCAATCTTTACCTTAACTGAGCCTCTTACTGTCTTTTGCATCTAGAATAACATTCCTTTAGAATGTCAGGGTAGCTCCCCTTTTTCCAGACCCAGTGCACCCAAGTAGAAACATAAATCTTCTTATTGTTTTATCATGTTAATTGCTGACTATTAACTATCCTGCACCCACCTAAGTAAAAGGAGTATGTGTCTATCATTTTACTTTTTATCCAATCCCAAAGGTCCCCCCCACCCCTGTATGCTTTCTCCTACCTCCCTAATCTATCACTAAGGGATTTCATGTAATCCACTTACATCTCCTCTTTTGACTATCCTATATAATAAAAGGCTAATATGCAAATTGACCAAACGGTGGAACGACTGGTCGCTATGATGCACACTGGCCACCAGGAAGCAGACTCCCACAGGGGGAGCACTGCTCAGCCAAAAGCCCTGAGCCAGGCTCATGGCTGGCAAGCACAGCAGCGGTGGCAGGAGCCTCTCCCGCTGCTGTGGCAATGCTAAGGATGTCCAACTGCTGGCTTAGGTTTGAATGTTTCCTACATTGACAACAGAAGCAGAGAACAAAACTGATTTCTCAATATAGCACCATTTCTACAGGAGACCATCAGCCATCTCTGGTGGAAATTCAGTTACCAGTACATTAAATCCTGAAAGGTTAGCATGGTGGTGCATGCAGACAGGCTAAATAGTCATCTCACATGGTGACTTAAGAAAAACTGAATTTATTTAAGGTAGGGGTAGGGGAATAGGATAGCCAAGGGGAAGGGCTGCATAGCGCCAAGCCAAGGGGACATTGGACCCCTGATGGTAACACCCAGGAGCTGGAGTTTCATCCTTTACTCTTTTTTTTTTTAATATATTTTATTGATTTTTTACAGAGAGGAAGGGAGAGGGATAGAGAGTTGGAAACATCGATGAGAGAGAAACATCGATCAGCTGCCTCCTGCACACCCCCTACCAGGGATGTGTCCGCAATCAAGGTACATGCCCTTGACGGGAATCGAACCTGGGACCCTTGAGTCCGCAGGCTGACGCTCTATCCACTGAGCCAAACCGGTTTCGGCTGGAGTTTCATCCTTATATGCTGTCACTGGTGGAAAACTTTTGCCAACAGTGGGTTTGGGGGCTAAGTCGGTGGGTTTGGAATGCAGATGGAATGAAGGTATGTGATCAGGTATCTGCAGGACAGTTTCAGTTCCTTGTATGGTCTGACTCCTGGTGTCCAATGAGTTTTTCCTGGTCTTTTGTTCTCCTGTGGGCGGAAGCTTACAAATGGCCCTTAAGGACTGTATTGCCCTCCAGTCCTAACCCCTTGTCCCTTGGAGGAGGCAACAATGTGTTATTAATAGAATTAATACTTGCTCTGGATAGAGATGTGCTTTTCTGTTCACAAAATATCATTTCTGTGCACTTAATATTCCACACTACCACCTCAGACCAAGAAATTCCTTTTTTGGCAGATGACAATGAGATTTACTAGTCTTACTGAAACCAAAAACGTTGGGTATTGAGGCCAAGTTCATTGTCTCTCAAAACCGAAGAATGGATTCCAGGGACAAAAAATGGTTAGTGGAAGCAAAGTTTATTGAGAGAAGCCAGTCCTGGAAAAGGTGCAGCTATGGCTCCCGTAGAGTAATAAGTAGGCCAGTGTCCAGAGCTTCTGTTCCATGTTACAATAGGGAGTAGTTCAGCATCCAAGATAATTAAAATCTATTAGTCCATGTGTGGAGGCCCACATGGCCATAAACCACAAGGGCACAGGGGAGCACATCTCTGCCCATAAGAAAATCAAGAATCCAGCGTGCAGGGGAGAGAGAGGAAGAGCACACTTTTTAATCTAGGGCAGTGATGGCGAACCTTTTGAGCTCGGCATGTCAGCATTTTGAAAAACCCTAACTTAACTCTGGTGCCATGTCGCATATAGAAATTTTTTGATATTTGCAACCATAGTAAAACAAAGACTTATATTTTTGATATTTATTTTATATATTTAAATGCCATTTAACAAAGAAAAATCAACCAAAAAAAATGAGTTCGCGTGTCACCTCTGACAAGCGTGTCATAGGTTGTCATAAGTTCGCCATCACTGATCTAGGGGATAGATACAGCCTTGCTAGCTCCTGATTGGTCCTTTCAAAGAATTCCACCTTAGCAACATCCTTGGGATTGGTTTATATGCCTTACTGCCTTGTGATTGGTTATCTGCAAGCTGCTTGTCTTAGCAACACCGTATGTTTTAAAGCTTATGTCTCCCACCTTTCTCCATCCCCACCCCTCACCTGGGTTGTTTTAGTAACTCTGCCAGTTGATTCCAGGTTCTACTTCCTCCCCTTCCCCCTTCCCCCATGGACCCATTCCGATCTACCTAGCTTCCTTCTCTCTCCTCATTATCATGTGCTACACATAGCCAATCTGAAAACTCAGCTAAAAATACCAACTCAGGGAAAATAGCTTGTCAATTTGGGACACTGCTCTCCATTGTGAGGTATATTCACTGATCTAATTACTGATATAAAGTACTACAAAGTGCAATATATACAGCATACAGGTACAGAAACTAATGGGTAAAAGTAGATACGGCCCCCTCTCATCACCACATTAGGATTCAATTATGGGATTTATGCTTCCCAGTCCACAGTATTAATCTCTGCCAAGTAGAAATCCCAGTTTCCAGGGGGAGAAAGCTATCAGATTCCATCGACCTGAGAGCTATGACTGTTACCAGATCACTTAAGTTTCCTTTTGCCCAAGTACCAGGAGGCAAGTAACTGAGTAACAAAGCCAACAGCCATAATGGACTCTGATCTTCATCGGCTTCCAGGGATGCTGCTCCAGGAGTAGAGGAGTGTGCCTGGACCAAATGCATTCAGTGGGGTGTATGTTGGTGCTTCCCTGCCCTGTGATAGCGATAAAATGCCTAATTTTAGCAACCATGCCCCAAGAGTACAACAACTAAGGACTCAGACCCTTCAGGGATTAAGATTTTAATCACACAACCAGATAAGCAAACCAGACCAGCTGAATTGCTGTCCTGGTGAAAGAAACTGAGTTTGTTGGTAGAAGAGGGACAAGCTGGTTATCAGTGGCAGCCCTAGGACCAGCCTGCAGCACTTCTCAGTTCTGGTTAAGAGATGGCAGCACTTGGAGGGATTCTACCCCCACCCTCACACTTCACTTCAGAAAAATAATCATTTTTGATTCCTGGAAAGATCTAGGTATTAGTAGATGGTGCAAATTGGAGTGAGTGGCCCACAGGGTGACTATATCAAGTTTATAATCTGTGAAATTCCCTTGATTTGGGACTGGGGATTCCCTTGAAAGAGTTTGTACTGTTTCCATACATTTGCTCCACTGCAGCTGCTAGAGAAAGCCACAGGTTACTAGGGCAGGGGCTGGCCCCTCAGCTGGATAACAGGCATGTCCCTCAGATACCAACAGGGCCTCAGGTCCTGCCATGCAACACTTGATAAATTCTTCTTCTTCTCCCACTGCAGATGCGGTTCAGTGATGCAATAGTTTTATAGAGCCCCAGTGAAGACAGCTAGTGAGACTGAGCAATCAGCTTATCACAGATTGCTCTTCTGCCTCTCTGGGAGGGCTCTGCACAACAAAGCATTCACACTGAAGCTTTAGCCTCAGGCCCTGATTTCTAAGAGCCCTTGGCCATGAAAGTCCTTTTCCTCTTTCTCATCCTTCCCTACAGATTTGGTCAAAGGCTGGTATTATCACCACCTTTTGAGAAGCTGTAATTGAGATTTGGAGATATTGAAGTATAAGGGCAGCTTATTTTGAAATACTTTTGTCAGCTCATGGGTTTCATTGTAAATACAGATGGTGGGAATGTAACAGAAAACAACTTTGTTAATTTTATTATTCTCAAAATTGTCAATTAATTTTAAATACCTTCAGTATACATTTCATATAACCTCATTATTCTTTCATGATACACTGATCTTATTATTAATTTATTTTTTTATTTAAAATAAACAATCTTGTGTGCTAGGAATATATATTATAGCTCTGAACATCATAGACAAAATTGCTGTCAGTGGGAAGCTTATGATCTATGGAAAATAATAAAGGTATAACCCTAGAAAACCATTAAATAAAATAAAATAAGTAATAATAAGTGAATAAATAAATTTATATATATAAAAGCCTAAGCAACCGTTAAGACCGGATGACCAGATGACCGGCCGCTAACTATGACTCACACTGACCACCAGGGGGCAGATGCTCAATGCAGGAGCTGCCCCCTAATGGTCAGTGTGCTCCCACAGCCAACCTCCCGTGGCCGGCCAATCTCTCTCGGTCCCTCCCCCTGGCCAGCTGGCCCCAATCGGCCCCTATCAGGACTGGTTGAGGTGGCCCCAATTGGCTCCAATCACCAGCCAGGCCAAGGGACCCCACGTGTGCACGAATTCATGCACCAGACCTCTAGTAATAAAATAAAAAGAATAAGAGGATAAAGTGATAGGGGAAGGATATAACCAAAACAGCCTTAACATTTCCCTCAATTTGATTAAATTTTATGCAGGTGTCTTTTCTTTTTTCTTTATTAAAAAAATATAGACTCATTTTTTAGAGCAATTTTAGGTTGACAGCAAAATTGAGAGAATGGTCTAGAGATTCCCCATATACCTGTGTCCACACACATACACACCCTCCCCATCATCATCATCATCTACAAGACAAGTGCATTTGGTACAAACAACAAGCCTACATTGTCACATCACTTTGAGACCAACATGTGGGGGTTTTGAGTTCCAGTTCGTTTTCTCATGAAATTGAAGAATGAAGTTGCAGACAAAAATGGTACTGAAGTTTATTGAGAGAAGCCATTCCTGGAAAAGGTGCAGCTGGGGTTCCAGGAGCAGGCCAGTGTCTAGAGCTTCCTTTCCATGTTACAGTCGGGAGTAGTTCAACGGCCAAGCTAATTAAATGCCATTCGGCCACTCCACGTGGGCAACACAGAGCTCATCTGCCATTAACCTAACTCCCAGGAAGAGAGAGGAGTGCACACACTTTTTTGTATATGTGCTTGGTAGCTCCTGATTGGTCCTTTCAAAGAATTTTGCCTTAGCAACATCCTTGGGATTGGTTATACACCTCACTGCCTTGTGATTGGTTATCTGCAAGCTGCCTGCTTAGTAACATTCATACATTTTAAAGCTCATGTCTCCCACACATGGCCTTCCTTCCCTGCCCAGTGTGGGTGTCTTTGTAACTCCATCTAGTTAGGTTTTCTAATTCATTCCTCTCCCTGCATGGTCCCCATCCCTGTCTACCAACGTTTTTTGTCTCCTCAATTTCAACCAGAACCTATAGTTTACATCAGGGTTCACCATTGGTGTACATTCTATGAATTTAGACAAATGTATATGACATATACCTACCAATATAGTATTGAAATGCGGAAACCAAACTGAAACGTGTGGTTTTCCTCTGGGCAGGATGCAAAGGTGATTTCTTTCTCGGGTTCTTGTCCAGGTGGATTTGAAGAATGAAGCCATGGATAAAAGGTGGAAATTTATTGGAAAATAAGCACAGACTCCCACATAGGGAGGGGTCCCAAGGGAGTGAACCACTAAGCCCCTTTTTTCTAAGGTTTATAAAGGCTGCAGTTCTTTGTCTTTTGATGCTCCCTTCTTATTGGTCACTATAGCAGCTTCAAAGCTCAAACTCCACGTGGCCCCCCTTTATTCCTCCCCCTTTCAGTGGTAGAATTCTCTATCCCCTATGAAAATCTGTTTCCTCTTTCTCGCTTTTGTTTCTCTACTCCCTGTGGCTTTCCCCCTATCTTCTGTGAATGGGTGTCTTTCTCTCCCCTTATTCTGTGGTGCCTTCTGTTCTTTGTGAATGAATGCCTTTTGCCATCTCCAAGTTCCCAACCAACTATGCCTCTCTCCCCCTTGGACCCCTTAATTCCTAAGACTCCCTAAACCTGCCTATTTTACCCCTAAAAACTCCTTTCAGTATCATACAGACTAATTTCACTGTCCTAAAAATCCTCTGTGCTCTGCCTTTTCGTGTTTCCCTTCCATCTATCCCTTGGCAACCAATTTTATGGTCTCTATAGTTTTGCCTTTTCCAGAATATCACATAGATGCAATTTTATAGTATGCATTTTTCAGATAGGCTTCTTTCACTTAGTACTATGCATTTAAGGTTCATCCATGTCTTTTCATTACTTGACAGCTCATTTCATTTTAGTGCTGAATAAATTTTTGTTTGTTTGTTTGATGTGTCACAGTTTACTTATCCACTCACTTACTGAAGGACATCTCAGTTGCTTCTAGATTTTGGTACTTATGAATAAACGTGATATAAACATCTGTGTGCAGGTTTTTGTGGGGACATAAAGTTTTCAACTCATTTGGAAAAATAGCAAGGAGCACACTTGTTGGATCATATGATAAGGATATATTTAGTTTTGAAAAAATAGTCAAACTCTCTTCCAAAGTAACTGTACCATTTTACATTCTCATCAGCAGTGAATGAGAGTTTCTGTTGCTGCACATTCTTATCAGCATTTGGTGTTATCACTGTTCTGGATTTTGGCCATTTTAACAGGTGTGTAATGGTATCTCATTGCTGTTTTAATTTTCAATTCCCTGATGACAGGGAATTATGTAGAGTATATTTTTAAGTGCATAATCGCCATCTGTATATCTTCTTTGATGAGGTGGTATTTATTAAAGTCTCTGGCCTATTTTGTTTTAATCAAGTTGTTTTATTGTTGAGTTTTAAGAACTTTTCATATATTTTGAATAACAATCCTTTATCAGGTTTATCTTTTGCAAAAAAATTTTCCCTGGTCTGTGGCTTGTCTTTTCATTCTCTTGACATTGCTTTTAATTTTAATGAGTTCTAGTTTATCATGGATCATGACTTTGGTATTGTATCTGAAAGTCATTGCCATACCCAAGATCATCTAGGTTTTCTCCTATCATCTTCCGGTGTTTTAGAGTTTTACATTTTACATTTAGGTCTGTGATATAATTTGAGTTAATTATGTGAAGGGATAAGGCCTATGTCTAGATTCATTTTTGTGCATGTGGATGTCAAGTTCTTCCAACACCATTTGTTCTAAGAGACCACCTTTGCTCCATTCTATTGTCTTTGCTCCTTAGTTAAAGATAAGTTGAGTAAATTTATGAGGGTCTTTTACCTGGCTCTCTATTCTGTTCCATTGATCAATTTGTCTATTTTTTTTTACTAATAGTACACTGTCTTCATCACTTTAGCTTTATAGTAAGGCTTAAAGTTGAGTAGTGTCAGTCCTTCAACTTTCTTTATCTCCTTCAATTTCTGTTGGCCTTTCTGGGTCTTTTGCCTCTCCCTATAAACTTTAGAGTCAATATTCACAAAATAATTTGGTAGGCTTTTGATTGCATTGAATCTGCAGATCAAGTTTGGAAGAACTGACATCTTAACAATATTGAGTTTTCCATCCATTAACATGGAATATCTCTTCATTTGTTTAGTTCTTTGATTTTGTTCATCACAGTTTTGTAGTTTTTTTCATCTTGATATTATATCTATACCTAAGTATTTCATTTTTGGGGATGCTAACATAAGTGGTATTGTGTTTTGAATTTTAAATTCCACTTATACATTTAGTCAATGAGATATCATGACTAGTACATGAACTTGGTGTAATTGGCTCTAGGCTTCCCAACATTCAGAATAGAAGCAACGAGGAGGAGGAGGCAGCAGTGAAATATGGTTCAAACAGTTATAGGTAATGGGGGAGATAAATCATTCAAGGAGATTATCTAGATAAAATTATAGGAATAAAATGTTAATAGAGTCACTTTTTATAGTATATGAGTAAGAAGCAGCCAACTCTACCTTTTTTTCCCTAAAATGAAATATTTTTATGAGAAAAAATGAATATAAAATGTATTTTAAAAAACACTAAAATTTTAACTGGAAAGAAAAATAAATGAATTTCTATTTCAAGTCTATCAGTATGAAGTATTAGTTTCATAAATGAAATGTTTTTGTATTAAAAACTATCTGGTAAATATTGTAAAATATAATTAATCTCCTCTAAACCAAATGTTTATTTTCCTATCAAATTTGAACTTTTATTCCTTCTATGTCCACATAAACAGAATTGTAGACATATTTGAGCATTAATAACTTCTTGAATCAGTCTTTTAAAATTCTTAGTATGTGAAGAAAGAGGCTAAGCCTTTACCAGTCTATAAAGAATAATAAAAAAAGAGTAGAAGAACCAAGATGGCGACATAGGTAAATGCCTGTACTTGCTGCCTCCCACAACCACATCAACATTACAACTAAAATACAAAACACAACAGCAATCATCTAGAACTTCGGGAAAGCTGGCTGAGTAGAAGTACTGCAACTAGAGAGGTAAAGAAGAAAGCACACTGAGACTGGTAGGAGGTGCGGAGGCGTGGAATGGGGGTGTTGCTTTTTTAATTGGGACGGAGATCACCTCTGCAGAGGCTGCCCAGAGGAACAAGGGGTCCCAGCCCCACCCCAAACCCCCAACCCAGGGTCCCAGTGAAAGACTGCTGGAACCTCCCTTCCCCTTCTTAACTAGCTTTTCCAGTAAATGATCTGTTTTAGCTAACCTTGCTAAGTGACACACAGGCTGCTATAGAACCAGCTGCTTCTCTTAAAAGGCCAGCACCATGAACTGAATATACAAGCTCCCGCTTGCTCTGAGCTCCAGTGCTGGGAGAGGCTCTGGGGGACCCAGACACATACCAGGAGAAACTGGACTGTCTGGCACCGGGCCAGAAACTTGGGGGCAGCTTTCTTCCAGACCGAGGTGCTCACAGAGGTCATTGTTTCTGTGCGGGGACCTCCCTGGTCAGGGCTGACTGGAAGGCATTTCTGTTTGCTCAGCCCTGGAAATTCCCTGAGGGCACCCCCACCTCCAACCAATTTACAACCCCACCCAAGCTGTGCCCAGCAGAATTTGCATATGAATAGCCTGTCCTTTCTCAGTCTAAAACCTGTCAAACAAGCTGCAGGGAGCCCCAAAGCTATCAATAAAAGGCCCAAGGCCAGCACCAGCCCCAGCCTGCCTTGCTTCACAGCTGGGCCTAGTCTGGGCACTTCCAAACCTGATACAAAAAGGAGGAATCTGTAGATCTCTCTGTAGCTCCTGCTGGGTGGCCCCAGGCAGTGGCTGACTTTGCACCTCCCTGGAGACCCAAGAGCCAGT
>NW_005355584.1:1162071-1179176 GCF_000412655.1 Myotis brandtii
TCTCAACAATATTGAAAAAAAAATATTTTCTTAATAGATGTCATGTCTCCAATTATTTAACCAGCTTGAAAATCTGTACGTTCAAAATTGCATATTTTTATCAAACAAAGGCAGATCACTTGGGATTGACCATATTATAGACTTGTACCAGAAAAAGTGTTTTTTTTTCTCTTTAGCATATTAGTAAACACTGGAAATAGGTTTGAGTATAATGATTTAGAATATTTATTCTAAAATATTGAATTCATTTTTGGAAACTATTCATCTAAATATAAATCTCCAAATATGGTGCATTTTGGCAATCTTAAAAGGGTCTTTCTCACTGTATTATTTCCCACCAGATTTCATTAGGAGGAATAAAGTATAAATTATAGATTTTTATGATGTTATACTAACAAAACTGCTTTTAGTAAATCTGGTAAGAGAATAGATATTAAAAGTACTCATCACAAGAAAAAAAAGTATTGCTAACTGGTGATGGATGTTAATATATATAAATATCAAATCATTACATTGTATACCTGGAAGTAATAGGGTATATGTCAATTATACCTCAATAAAAAAATCACCAAAAAAATATGCATTTGCCTGCATAATGGAATCCTCCACATAAACTTCCTGCCCTAGTATAATTACCTGGTAGAAATCCAGAGCTCTACAATGTCAGGGAACTCTTAATATCTTCTCAGAGAAGCCTTAAGTGAATGTGACAGTTAATAGTCATTATTGACCTAGAATTGAAGCAGTAATTAAGCAATGCAGTCTGGGTGGGGAGGGGATCTTGCCTAGTCTTGCTCCATGATCCTTTTGATTTAAAGGTTCCTAATCTGACATTATTAAGCTCATTATTATTTTCTGTCAGAGCTTAAGATTTAAATCATTACATAGAACATTTTTTATACTTTATATACCCATTTTATTTCAAAGCAGATTTATTATAGACTTAAACTCTAATGAAAGAAAGGAAAAAAGAAAGAAAGAAAGAAAGAAAGACCAAAGCAGATTTATTATAGACTTAAATTCTAATGAAAGAAAGGAAAAAAGAGAAAGAAAGAAAGAAAGGAAAAAAGAAAGAAAGAAAGAAAGAAAAGAAAGAAAGAAAGAAAGAAAGAAAGAAAGAAAGAAAGAAAAAAGAAAGAAAGAAGAAAGAAAGAAAAACAAAACAAAAAAAACAGATTTAATTCAAGTTTCAACTACTTTTATTTATAGTGGATAGCTAATTCCATAAATGGACTGGAAACATAAAAGTAAATGTGTTCTTTGCTTTTGAGGTCCTCCATGATTTTAGGAGGCTTGCAATTTTCACTGTCATCAATATATTTTGTCTCAGAGCATTTAAAATTTGTATATGATGAGGAGGTAAAAGAGCTCAAGGGGATATTTGTTAAGTGCCTTTTAAGTACTATGTGCTCTTCTTACTCCTTTATTCTCATTGGCCTATTTAATTCTCACATCAATCCTACTTTTACTGTTATTTTAATGAAAAAGATAACTGAGACTCAAAGTGTTTATCTTGCTCTATCAAAATTACAAAACTTTCCATTTTACAATTCTTTTTCTCAATGTTAAAAAGAAATTTACTTTCTCCAGTAGCCAATGATAAAAACAGAATTTCCTGGATAAAGAGATATTGGACACAAATTATAATTTCACTATAAATAGTTGATATCAGCTCATCAGAAAGGAAACCTGCCTATGGTAAACTAATCTAAGTAAGCATGAGTTATTAAGCAATTAAGACATATTGTACTCCTAATTTTTGTAATCAATTTCTTACAAAAGCCTATAAGAATAACAATTATGACTCATTGACCCCACAGATATTTGTGGAGTACCTCTATCAGGCCAGACCTTACTTAGGAACTGGAGAATTTATTATGTCCCTCACAGGTGGCATTACAACATTTAACAAATAAATTGTTATTTCTTTAAGACTCTTTAGCTTCGGATTTCTGTTATGTAAACACAAATGTACTACTAAATAATACAGATGGATCTAATATAGATGTATTCTTCTCAATGGAACGAGAACTATTCTGAAATATTATTGGGTCACTATTTTTATAAAATTTCTAGAATAGCAAAACATATATGATTTCTCACAGGTGGTCATTTAAAAAATGTCTATTACCTTTTAGAGGCTCCTTAAAATGAATAATTGGCTAATAGGTTTCAAATATTAAGGCCATCAGTTTTTCTTCAAAAAAGAAGCTATGTACATATTTTAACATATGGAGTAACCAAAAATAAAGCTATTGTTTGACAATTTATAAAATATTATGTTAAAAATCATACATTAATAAAGTAACCTGTGTGTCATAGGGTATAGATACTTACTATTTCAGAAACTTAATATATAACTATTTGAACTTGATAAGACGTTGTAACCTAATTTATTTTATGAAGCCATGCACTCAATCTTAAAGAACTTTGAGGCACAAATAGTCAGGGCTAAATTCCTTTAGGCAATATAAATACTATTATGAAACAGGAAGAGGAAATCAATTTTCTAAAATTGGAATCAGAGACTCATTAAAATATTCATTATGTATATGAGATATTCTTGTGGTCTACAGAGTACCCGCCTGAGTGACAGAAAAGTTACTAAGGCCAAAAACTTGCAGCATTGGATAAATGATTTTTGGTGACAAATGTTAGCAGTTAAAGTTGACTTCTGTATAACATTATACCACATACTAAAAAACAACAACAACACTGTCATATTTTATTTTTCTAAAACTTTTAAATAATCTTATCATCATGGGAAAATTACATTGATATTGAATGGAATAATAAAGTGATCTATATTTGTATTTTCTGTCTATAATTTATGGCAAATTTTCTGAACTGTTCTTAATCTACAAACAGTGAGATGCATATATAACTATACAATGTCATAAAATATTTCTGTCATAGGAAAAATTATTTCTTGAAGAACTTCTACTTTGTTTCTTAAGTTTTATTCCATTTAGCATTCCTAGAAGAGAAATGAAGTTGACTACATTATAAATAGACAGACCTGTGTGCAATATGAGAATAATTTTCTTCCCCTAGGTCCTTTAAAAAAATCACTGTGATGGATTTTGAAATAAAGGAATGGTTTGCCCTTCTCATGATGAAAGTCAATGGAAACATTCATGAAAATTATAGGTCTTTTCAACAAATGGTGCCAGAACAACTAGACATCCACATGCAAAAAAAAAAATAGAGACAGACCTTACACCCTTCACAAAAATTAATTTAAAATAGATCACAGAACTAAATATAAAATTATAAAACTCCTAGAAGGTAACATAGGAGAAAATCTATGTAACCTTGGCTTTGGCGATGCCTTTTTTGATACAACAACCAAAGGCATGATCCAAGAAATAAATAATTGATAAACTGGACTTCACTAGAAATTTATGCTCTGCAAAAGACACTTTCAAAAAAATAAATGGCAAGAGAGCAACTGGGAGAAAATATTTGCAAAAGACACATCTGATAAAGGACTGTTACACAAAATATGCAAAGACTCTTAAAGTTCAATAATAAAAAAACAACTCTATTAAAAAATGGACCAAAGACCTTAACAGACAACTCACCAAAGAAGGCATGCAGTTGGAAAATATTCACACAAAAGATGCTCCATATCATATGTCATCAGGAAAATGAAAATTAAACCATAACAAGATGCAACTACATGAGTATTGAAGTGGCCAAGATGCAGAACACTGACAAAGCCAAGTGCTGATGAGGGAATGAGAAATGTACAGCCACTTTGGAAGACAGTCTGGCGGTTTCTCTAGGAAAATCTCATCTCTCTTTTTAGACTTCCTAAGTGAATAAGTGAATCCCATCCAAGATTATTTCTCTTATTTAAAGTCTCCTGTTTAGACACTAATTTCACTTACAAAATTTCTTTACAGCAGCACCTGGAATCATTTTTGATGAAAACTGTGGGAACTATTGGTCAGCCTAGCCACAATTACACATTAAACACAAACAAGAATAATTAATGTTCTTTATATATTTTAGGATAAATTTGAAATTCATAAATGTATCTAAATGTTTAATTAATCTAAGAACCAGCATTAATAATGAAGTTAAAAAATTTTACAGAGAAAATGAAAAAAAAAATGTAGATTCACAATTGGGATAAGAATGGCAAATAAGGAGCGATGAGGCCTAAGAACATTTTATATTGGGCTGTAGTGTCACATAACTTAGGAGCCTTGATAAGATTATGTCTTTGCCTGAAACATTTCATACTTTTTTATTACATCTTTATTGTTGAGAATATTACAGATGTCCCTCTTTTCCCCCCATTGCCTCCCCTCCATCCAGTTCCCACCCTGCCCCTTGCTCCTCACGGGAGGCCTCCGCAGCCAAGATAACCCTCTTGAATAAAAACACACCATATGTGGGTATTGGACCAACCCTCCGCCCCTCCTACCAGTCTGGATGTGCTGTCTTCTTTAATTCTCTAGTTGTAATACTTCCATTCATACAGATTTCAGGCAGTTCTGAATGATGGTTGTTCTGTATTTTAGTTGTAATTTTGGTGTGGTCACATAGGTGATACTTTTTATGGAGCAATGTGAATATAAAACATACAAATGTACACACACATCACTTGAGTACACACACATGGACATATCCATGTCTTTAGTCTTTTATCACGCCCATACCTTCATCTTCTAATTTTCTTTTCAAATGTAGCCCAAGACCTAGAGAATTGTAGAGTTCTATTCTGTGTTCCATATTAGTAAGAAGTATGCAAACCAAACAGGAGCAGATGGTGGGTTATTTTTCCTGAAGGAAGGACCAAAATGCATAAAATTTTAGTCTACGATGTTAATTTTTCAGGTGTATGAGCCTTAGTTGACAGTGTTCATTGTTATCCTCCCAGAGCTAGGTCTCTGCTTTTCCCATTACTGAAAGCAATGAGGATTCAGCCTTAATCACCTTGGTTTCAGTTTGACAGTGTGTGTTATGAAGAGGTACTTCAGGAAATAAATATTTGTATTCTTAACAAAAATTTTTAGACTGCTCTTCCTTTTTTAATTTCATTTTTGTTCTTGAAAGCTGCACCCGAAGGTCAGAAATGCTATCAATACACATTTCTTGCATGAATGATTAACTGAAAAATAAATAAATATATATATGTGTACATATATATATATTCAAAATAGTTTGTCTACCATATGTGAATTCAATTACTTTCCATAATAGTGAGGATAATAGTCAACAACATTGCTATCCTTAGCAAACTTCATGTTAGATATGGTCTTTGATTTTGAATTTAAATTTATTGACTAAATTCCCCAAATATGTTTCTGTACCCACCTAATGTCACCTAAGTGACTATCTACTTGGACCTTTACTTAGATATTACCAAATAGAACACAAATGATGCTATTTGGTCTCTATTCAAATTAGAGAGATGGTTAGAAACATAATATTTAATAGGTTAGAAGAAAATAGAATAATAGTGACTAAAAGACCAATAGAAAAGGTCCTTGTTTTTACTTGTCTTTGAAAGTACATTTGGGCACAGAGTCCTGAGTTTAAGCCTGTTCAACTTGTGGCTTAATTCTCCCTGGTGTAATTCATTTCACCCATGCCAGAAGTCCAGTTAAAGCAATGTAATGCTTTTGTTTATTTATTTATTTATTTATTTTAAATATATTTTATTGATTTTTTACAGAGAGGAAGGGAGAGAGATAGAGAGCTAGAAACATCGATGAGAGAGAAACATCGATCAGCTGCCTCCTGCACATCTCCTACTGGGGATGTGCCCACGGTACATGCCCTTGACCGGAATCGAACCTGGGATCTTTCAGTCCGCAGGCCGACGCTCTATCCACTGAGCCAAACAGGTTACGGCAATGTAATGCTTTCAATTATTATCTTTCACATGTAAAATTTGCAATAATATCCTACAAATGATACATATAGAATAAAGTCAAGCTAACAAGTAGAGAAAAATAATTTAATTGTAAGCCTAAAAGAGATTGCAGTTTATTTCTATTTAGTTAATTGATGCCTAACACTTTAATATTTAATTCAGAGAGATGTTAATTATTTCCTCCTCCTACATAATATGATTTCTAAAATGTTTATTTAAACTCATTTACATTTTCCTTATAAAGATTGTTTTGTGTCTCTGGGAAAAAGAGGAAATACAAAGAAGTAGAGACCAAGGAATTATGAAGTAAACCAAGAGATTTTTGTGTTCTAAAACCATGTAAGAAAGGTTTAAAGAGGAGGGGATGTCAAACACTGAGAAGAAACTTTACAGCTGACTTTTGGATTCATGGTGATCAAGACAATACCTGTTTGTAAAAGCCCATCTGGAACTTTTCAAGAGAGAATGAGAGAAAATCACAAGCTACTTAAGATGTATTTTTGTGACATTTTACTATGATGGACAGAAGAGAATTGTGTGATAGCTGGAGGAAATAATGAAGCCAATAGATTTTTAAAGTGATATAAATACAATTGAGTGTGTATTCTGATGTGAAACATCCAGTAGTGGTGGGAGAAAATAATCTACTTGAAAGAGGAAATAATTGCTGGAATATAATCCTTTAGTAATTGGAAGAGGATAGAATCAAGTACACTGAGAGGGCATCCATACTGTAGGAGAAAACATAGATTACATCTATGCACACAAACGCTACAGGGTTTATGGAGGTTGTACTCTGATTGTTTCATTTTCTCAATGAAGCAGAAAACTAAGTCATTAGAGGAGATGAAAGATGGGGGAGGAGATATTGAAGATTTAAAGAGAGAGGAGATACCATTTGTGAGTCCAAATGAACTAGTAAAACATTGTGTGATTGTCAGAGATTTTAAAGACGGAATTAGTAGGATCCTGAATTTAGTAAGACCAGCCAGTATTAGTGTGATTCCTTCGGTCACACTCAGCTGCACAGTTTTGGGCTCAGATGCAAAGTGGGTAGAGACTTAGGTTTGATCAGGGTTAAAGTTTAGCCAAACAAGGACAAAGGTAGGGAAGGACAAGAGAGTTGAGGATGGATTCAAGAAAACATTTATGATAATTGGACTCTTTAAGCTTCAAAGGAAAGAAATGAGAAAGTGAAGAAGGTGAGACAGTGAAAAAGCAAGTCTACAAATCCTAAATCCTGGTCAGATCTAAGGATTTGTTAGCATCAGAACAGAGGGAAAAGCTCTGGAATATGAACTGATGGTGACTAGAGAATGGGATGCTCTTGCAGTTGCTGATAATGACAAGGTCTAAAGTACAATTTGGGGTTGAGAGACTTAAGGTCTGGCGGAGGACTTCAGTGATGGTGAACCTATGACATGTGTGTCAGAGGTGACACGCGAACTCATTTTTTTGGTTGATTTTTCTTTGTTAAATGGCATTTAAATATATAAAATAAATATCAAAAATATAAGTCTTTGTTTTACTATGGTTGCAAATATCAAAAAATTTCTATATGTGACACGGCACCAGAGTTAAGTTAGGGTTTTTCAAAATGCTGACACGCTGAGCTCAAAAGGTTCGCCATCACTGGACTAGATCATTAATGAGAGGAAGTTAGATGCTAAAGAGGCCCAGGGTACTGGAAGGCTCATACAGGTACATATTTATTTCACCATGAGTTACCACAGGCGTAGCATTATAATAAGAGGGTATATTTCAGTTAAGTCAGTTTACTAAAATTTATTTAAGATTCACTGCATTCTATTTTGGCTTACTCTAAACCTTTAAATACAGCCACAAGAAAGGAAAGGAATCATAGTTAAGATTATGGCCTAAATTAGGCAACATTTTTACCAAATAAACATCAGATGATGTATTTTCACTTATTGGAGTTGTCTGAAAGTTATTAAAATCAGGAAATTTAATATTTTTAAAAATCAAAGACATATTAATATAATTTGCAAAGCTCTTTGTTACTTGTTTATAATAAACCTGTGAGGTAAATGTTTTTTTACCCTATCATTTGTTGAGAAACTGAAGTACAATTTGAATAAGTTTGAATTGTTATTTAAGGCTTAAGAGCTAGTAAGTGAAAAATAGGGATTTTAACTCCCACTAACTCCTGAGATCTTACTCTGTAGCCCATGACCAATATAAAGCATGTATTAATAGAGTTTATACAGACTATTATTCTTATAGTGAGCTTTTCTATTTCAAATTTCTTTGGTTTTTCAAATTCATTAAATCTTTTCAAATGGTATCCTTTATTTGTCTGCCCTTAAATGAAATCATTTTATAGGATATATTATCAATTATGAAAGAGATGAATTGCTGCACTACTTTCCTAAGAGCTGTTCTAGCAAGCTGTCAAGTGTAAAATTTTCTCAAAAAGTGCTAAGGTCACGGATTGTCTTTTTACAACCCTAACAAGGACTGTTCCCTTGCTAGTGATGCAATTAGTTGTCAGGTCTCGTCATATGTTGTTTTTTTCATAATTAATTCAAGTTGCATGGAAACTCATACTAAACAGGATTCGAGAGGTCTTTTGAGACTTATTAATTGAAGTGTAGATGGTGGGCAAAACAATGTGCACTAGGTATTCTTTAATCCATGTAAGTGCCTGGAAATATTATAAAAGTCAGCAAATTAAAACCAAATAAGAAAGGAGGTGGTAAGTATATTAAGAAGTAGGCATAACTTTTAAAACATTCAAATATTATTACAGACTTTGAACTTGCTCTTTCCCATATATGACTTTCTTCCTGGGATTTTTTATTATTGTTCATTACTGCCTCCTCATCATTCAGTTATAGTATTTAATTCTCATTCTCAGGGAGGTTCTCTCACTACTTTTCCAAAAATAGCATTCCTTTCTTCCACTATGCTTTATCATAAGACTCTGTTTATTTCATTTATTATGATATGTTATGGATTGAATGTTTGTGTCTTCCCCAGAATTCATGTTTAAATCTTAACCACCAGTATGATAGTATTGGGAGGTGGGGGCCTTTGGAAGTGATTAGATCATAAGGGTAGGGCCCTGGTGAATGCATTAGTGGCCTCAAAAGACACCAGAGAGCTCTCTCACTCTTTCCACCAAGAACCAGGCAGCAAGAGGGGCCCTAACCAGACACTGAATTTGCCAGCTCCTTGAATGTGGACTTCTCATACTTCATAAGAAAGAACGAGGGAGAGAGAGAGAGAAATATATAAGATGAGAATCATTGATTGGCTGCCTCCTGCAGGCCCTCTACTGGGGACTGAGCTGCAACCCAGTCATGGGCTCTGATGGGGAATTGAACTGTTACCTCCTGGTTCATAGGTCGACACTCAACCACACCGGGTGGGCAATATTTATTCTTTAGGCCATCTAAACTATGTTATTTTTGTTGTAGGGGCCCTAACAAACTAAGACATATACAGTCAATAATTATATTTATTCTATTTTCCTCAATCCCCCCTTTAAAAAGAGATTAAGGAGGGTTGTTGAGCATTATTACGGCAGGAACATAAAAGTGCCTAGCACAGCAAGCATAGGTATTTTAGAACATTCGTACACATCTGGATTTCCTGCACATTCTTACAAAGTCATTTAAAAAGGAGCCATTAATGTTTAACATCTTTTTTGCAAAGACAAATCTTTTATATATTTTTTTAAGAAATGGCAGTCAGTAAACCCATTTTGGGTTTAGTCAGTGTTGTTTTGTGAAATCTCCAGTTTGAAAACATCTCACACAGTTGAAAGCAAAAGTGTCCTCTTTGTAGATTTATATATTCTCACTGCATTCTCCTTGTTTTTAATATGCTCGGCTAAGCCTGAAAAATAGGCAAAGGCAAATGCAAATCCAGTTTTGTGAGCACTGAAGCGTTTATCAATTCAGGGGTGAGCGAACGCTTTATAAAAAGGAATGGAAAATTACAAATGCAAACCCAGTAATAAAATGAATAGTTAGGTTGCGAAGATAGATAGCAACAGATTAAGACTGAAAGCTAGCAAACATGACAAACCTAAGAAAATTCAGAAAAAACAATATATTTTTAATTCCTGACATATTTTTATAATATTTTTCCTCTACATTTTTGGTTGATGATTCTTTGAATGCCTCATTTGAAAACAAATTTGTAATATTTTCTATAGAGAATATAAGGTAGTTCAATATTTTCTTTAGAAGAGTTTAAGAATTTTTTTTACTATTATTTATAATTTCTATCAGTTCCTCATTACTTGTAAATTGTATATTTTAGAATTGTGATCAAATTTGATAAAACTGCTCCGAGTGTCTTTGACATCTAGGATGCAGAAATTCAGGGCACTCCAAGTTTGCTTCTGCAGAACCTTTTCTTAAACACTCCCATTGAGAAAAGTCATTTGCTGATTTGTCACTGATGTTCTGGTTTTGTGTTCTGTGGTGATTTTGATGTTATCCTTGTCCATATTATGTCACAGCAGCAAGAAATGTAAACATTTTCCAATGTGTTTATATGATTCATGGCACTTAAATGGATTATCAAACAATACACAAGCCTATTAATTACTTGTATTCAAAATTTATCTCTTCCTTTACATGAGTTACTGCTTTTGGTGTGATCTGAGATCATTTTTCATTACAATTAGCTCCTCAGTGTCAGAATTATTTCGATTTATTATTACTTTTGTTTTGCATTCCATTAATTTTATCTACATTTTCGCTCAGGTCTTTACTAATTAAATTTAATATCCACATGTACTTTCAATTCAGGAGTTTGCAGTTTCTTATTTAATCTATTTAAACTTTCCAAACAATTGTTTTTTTCAAATTGTAGGTCTCAAAGTCTATTTTCCTTGCTGTGATGCCTAGGTCTGCTCCAGTGAAATCCCAAATAAAGAAAAGTATTGTGGAGGAAAGTCATAACGGAAAGGGGCAGCAATCTTACCTAATTTTGGTTAAAATTTATAATTAAAAATTAAATATTAATATATATAATCACGTGAATACATTGATAAGGTCTCTCTGGGGCGCTGAGGTGGGGGGCCCTGGAGCTTAGGCTTCCATAGTTCCATGTATATCTGTCTCTGGCCAAAAGTAAAACTGGCCCTAGCCAGTTTGGCGCAGTGGATAGAGCTTCGGCCCACGGAGTGAAGGGTCTTAGGTTCGAAGGGTCTTAGGTTCGATTCTGGTCAAGGGTATGTACCTCGGTTTCAGGCTTGATCCTGGGCCTGATCGGGGTTCATGTGGGAGGCAACCAATGGATGTTTCTCTCTCTCACTCTCTCTCTCTCTCTCTGTCTCTCTCTCTCTCTGTGTGTGTGTCTTCCCCTCCCTTCCACTCTCTTTAAAAATCAATGGAAAAAAAATATCCTTGGGTGAGGATTAACAAAAAAAAAGAAAGAAAGAAAAGAAAAGTAAAACTAAGACTATTATCTCCCTCAGTAAGTGTGCTTGATGGAGAGGGATGTGCTAAGCTCGAAGGAAGATGACATACTTTCTTATGAAATTATTTCATATAAAATTATTTTATAAACATATTGGAGAAAACTTCTATGTAGTTCTTTGAAAGTAATTCTTTTTTTTAAATATGCATTTAAAATTGATATATTAAAAATGTAACAACTTTAAAAACAATAAAATCAAGTTTGAGAAATGCTAAGCATATTTTAGACCATAAGTTCTTGACGAAGTTTATTTAACTTATTACTGATTCTTAATGCCTAGTATGCAGATGGAACTCAGTATTTTGACTGAATACATTAATGAATGAACTTAAAGTTTGAAATGATTAAGACACTAACAATCTATTTTTTTAAAAAATATTTTTTATTGATTTTTTACAGAGAGGAAGGAGAGGGACAGAGAATTAGAAACATCGATGAGAGAGAAACATCGACCAGCTGCCTCCTGCACGCCCCCCACTGGGGATGTGCCTGCAACCAAGGTACATGCCCTTGACCGGAATCGAACCTGGGACCCTTGAGTCCGCAGGCGTTTGAAATGATTAAGACACTAACAATCTAATATTTAATGGGCAGGATAAGCAGACAAAATTGATTTAAAAAATTCTCCTGATTAAGAAAAAATGTAATGGTGAATAAGGAATGATTAATTTCTATCTAAACTTTTTTTTTCATGTAAGAGAAGTATAATGATGCAAAAAGTTTTGCTTTTCCCATGCTTGGACTGGGTAATTAAAGTGAACAATGCATCTAGTGTGCTATCCAAAGACTAATCAGTGGCCAGAGCAGTATGAGAAGTGACCAAAGTCACTGGTAAACTGAGGTGTCTCAACAGGAACTACTTTATGTTTTCCTAATTACTATACTTTTCTTCTGTGCTGTGTGAACCCACTCCCCTTGATATGGTATCCGTGCCCAATTAACTTTTCAGCCACATTTGCTATCATTATAGTCTTATTCTTGTGTTTAAGACATGGTCATGTTCGTTTTTAATTGGATAGCCTCATATATCCAGGTCAGAGGGCTTGGTTTGGAAATATGTGATTGGTGTGTGTGTGTGAATGAGGCCCCCCCACCCCCAATCCCCACATCAGTTGGGCTAGGGAAGTGGAGAAGTTATTCTGGATCTCAGATCCCATCTCTCTCTTTTCCTCTTTTAAGCCCCAGCTCCTCTGGCATTGAAAGGAGAGGCAGGGAAGGAAGGAAAAAAAGGCAAATATTTTACCTATAGGACATGAGCACAGCCTCAATCTGTTGGTTTTTGCTGCTTCTCTGGGTTATAGGATAATGGGAGGGAAGATGGAGTACAGTTATAAGACATGGTCATGTTCGTTTTTAATTGGATAGCCTTATATCCAGGTCAGAGGGCTTGGTTTGGAAATATGTGATTGGTGTGTGTGTGAATGAGGCCCCCCCACCCCCAATCCCCACATCAGTTGGGCTGGGGAAGTGGAGAAGTTATTCTGGATCTCAGATCCCATCTCTCTCTTTTCCTCTTTTAAGCCCCAGCTCCTCTGGCATTGAAAGGAGAGGCAGGGAAGGAAGGAAAAAAAGGCAAATATTTTACCTATAGGACATGAGCACAGCCTCAATCTGTTGGTTTTTGCTGCTTCTCTGGGTTATAGGATAATGGGAGGGAAGATGGAGTACAGTTATGATTATATTTTTCTTAGCTTAAAATTCCCTCTCATAGTGGGAAAGTATTTCTATTAGTAGCAGGATTGATTTGCAGTGCTCAGTGTCCATTTGAGATGAGCAATCTAAACTTTCAAGCCAGTCATCCCCATGGTTGAGTATTTACCTCTAGGTGAATTCAGTTATAGGGTGAGCTTTGTCTCTAATCAGGATTGGAGTTTTACCAGGAATAGACAGGAAGAAGAGATAGTAGAAGGAAGATGCAAAGAGTTGATTGTAATGACTGACTATGGAATCTAAGTTGGGGAGAAAAAGGGTGATATGATAACCTTTGTAAAGGTGTAAGAGTCAACAAAGGAAAGCTCTGTTGATGTTGATAAGTGGCAAGTTTGAATGTTAAACATGAAATTTTGGAGGTTTTGCATATCTCCAAAGAGTACATCTGAGACTTCATAGGAGGATCTTAATTTTTAAAACTCAAGGCAAGAAAGAAGAAAAGTTGATATTCAAGTGGGAATATTTTGTTTATTTTGTCTGATCAACTGAAGTAGTTGCTCAAATAATCTTAAATTATTAACCATGCTCACTTTTTAAATATTCATATAATAAACATTTACTAAATTTTAACTGGTTGTCAGGCAAACTACAAAGTTCTGAAGCTATAGTGATGAAAAAGATAAAATCTCTCTCAAAGAGTTTCAAATTAAAGCAGGAGACTGACAGTTCACTAGGACATTAGAATAGAGTGTGGAGGGATTTTCCAGGGGTCCTCTTGACTTACCTGTGGGAGACAGGTGAAGACAGAACATTATCCCAGACCACATATAACTGTCCCCCAGGTAACTGACAGTTCATAGTGTTTACTGAATGTGAGTACGCAGAAGAGAAAACCATATGACAAATCATTACAGCAACACTGCCTAATGTTCCCTTCCCACATCTTTTGTATTGATGTTTTTTGTTTGTTTTTTACAACTCCTCAATGGATTCCAACGTGTCCACAAGGTTGAGCTCCTCTGCCTTAGAGCATAAAGCAAACTCAAACTCAGACCTGGTCATAATTCAAACTGTGACTTCTTGTGCCTCAAGTGTGGCCTCTATAAAGAGCTTAAATTCACAGCTCGTCCAAAAAAAATCAAAGTCAAATGTGGTGGTAAGTAAAAGAATATTACAGATTTGAAACTGGTTGAATCAAAGTTGGTCCACAGTCTTTGGTCTGGGCAAACAGTGGAGAATGATAAGAGTAGCTAATCCTATATAATAAAAGTCTAATATGCAAATCAACCAAATGGTGGAACGACCTATCAATATGACATGCACTGACCATCAGGGGGCAGGCACTCAATGCAGGAGCTGCACTCTGGTGGTCAGTGCATTCCCACAGGGAAAGCGCCACTCAGCCAGAAGCTGGGCTCACGGCTGGCGAGTGCAGCGGTGGTGGAGGGAGCCTCTCCCACCTCCGCGGCAGTGCAAAGGATGTCCGACTGCTGGCTTAGGCCCACCTGTGGGGAGCAGGCCTAAGCTGTCAGTCAGACATTCCCCGAGGGCTTTCAGACTGAGAGAGGGCACAGGCTGGGCTGAGGGACCCCCTTGAGTGCACGAATTTCATGCACTGGTCCTCTAGTTATATGTAATCCATAATATGTTTGTAATACTAAGGGTCAATGGTATACTTAACATCAATGCAACCAAGTCATTTTATTTTATTTTTTTATTTATATATTTTTATTTATTTCAGAGAGGAAGGGAGAGAGAGAGAGAGAGAGAGAGAGAGAGAGAGACATCAATGATGAAAGAGAATCATTGATTTCTGCCTCCTGCATGCCAGCAACGCAGCATGTGCCCTGACTGGGAATCAAACTATGACCTCCTGGTTCATAGATCGATGCTCAACCGCTAAGCCACATCAGCCCAGCCAATCAAGTCATTTTAGAAACTTAGTTTTTGTTTTTCAGAAAACAAAAAACAAACAAGAATACAACTAAATATATTATTTTTGAAATGAAAGCAATCAGAGGTCATGTGATGCTAAAGAAGAATCTTCAACTCTGATGGAGAATATTTCCAAATAATGATAATCAACTTAAAAGACTACTGCATAATCATAGGCTCATTTTGAGGAGATTAAATTTAAAGTATGGAATAGACAAGTCATGTTTCTTTTTTTAAAGTTATCTTTGTCTTGTGTTAAACCCTATGTTCTTTTAACAAATGAATCTTCAAATCTCAGTAGTATTCTGAAAGCAATGTTTTCCCCTAATAATAGTTATGGGGGAGCTTTAAACAAAAGCAAAATAAAAGAAATTATTCTTTTGTAATTGAGGAGACCTGAGTACCACCATCAGTCAGGGTCTTACCAGTGTTCAAGAATACAAGACATTTTTCTCAGATTTCCTCACACTATAATTTCATGTGCTGTTCTTTATAATTTCCTAAGATGGCTTAGAATTTTCACCATTTTTTTTACATACTCTTTATGCTGTTCTTACCAGTAGAGTTGTAAAATAAAGGCACTCCTAAGCTTATATACACTTAGAGCTTTTGCACCCAGAGCATAAGTATAGTGCTATAAGTTTTGTTTAAACAAACAATGCACATGTCATAACGTATCATTCTTTCTTGACTTTGGTTTGACATAAAACAGGAGAAATGGCATGCTCAGAGCTCTTTCACCTTTATACCAGGCATTCAGTGTTCTCTGGGAAGATGAATGACTGAGTTGCATTTTGGTTATTAAAGTGAGGTATATTATGTTGTTCGACAAAAGTGCATTTAATAGCATTTTCATTATATTCAAATCATTTCCAGAGTTACACACTCAAAAAGGAAATGAAGTGTAGTTCTGTAGAGAATTACTCCTGTGTGAATTCAGGCAGAGTAAGAATAGTATATTATTCTTAATGGAAAATCCCAAAAACATATTTGAGCTATAAATACATGTAAAGATGAATGATGTTTTCCAAGGGTATTTTACTATGAAATTAAAGGTGGTTAAGGCAAAAATGTATAAAGAAGTTTAAAAATTTCTTGTGGGAAATGGGTGATATGCTGTTCAGTTTCTGCAGCCTTACTACAGTTCATCCCTCAGGTGCACCACTTGTTCCATGGGGCACCTGCTTTGTGTGTCCTGAGGTTCATGTCCCCAGTGATGGCATTTCTCCTATTTTTGTCAGGACCCATGAACCCTGAGTACATATGTGTGCATAACTTTTTCTCTTACTACTTGCCTTTATTCTTTGGGATTAGGTGAAATCCTTCCACATTACAAAGCCCTAAGAAGCCAGGTGCTCAGGTAATGTGAAGAATAAAAGATAATGGGAGATAAAAGTTGTTTACTATCTTCATAAGTTATATTTATCATTTGAAAGTGGTGATGATATAAAAGGAGAGTGAATTCTGTATACTGAAATAAAGGAATGATCAAAAGTTAACCTAAAACTATAAATCACATATTTTTCTAATTCTTATAGTTTAAAAATGACTTTCATTCATAATTAAGTTAATACCTGTTGACAGAGTTGTTATTCTGCACTAGAGGCCCGGTGCACGAAAATCCGTGCCCTCGTGGGGCGGGGAGTCCCTCAGCCTGGCCTGTTCCTTCTCGCAGTCCGGGACCCCTTGGGGGATGTCCACCTGCTGGCTTAGGCCCACTCCCCTGGAGACTGAGCCTAAGACGGCAGTCAGACATCCCTCTGGCAGCCCAGAAGCCCTCAGGGGATGTCCGACTGCTGCTTAGGCCCGCTCCCCAGAGTCGGATATCCTTAGTGCTGCCGAGGAGGCAGGAGAGGCTCGATGTCCGACTGCTGCTTAGGTCCGCTCCCCAGAGTGGGCCTAAGCTGCAGTCGGATATCCTTAGTGCTGACGAGGAGGCAGGAGAGGCTCCTGCCACCGGAGCTCCTCCTGTTGTAGTGCACTGACCACCAGGGGGCAGCTCCTGAGTTGAGTGTCTGCCCCCTGGTGGTCAGTGTGCATCATAGCGACCAGTCTTTCCGCTGTTAGGGTAAATTTGCATATTACCCTTTTATTATATAACTAGAGGCCCGGTGCACAAAAATTTGTGCACTCGGGGGGCGGGGGGAGGGGGGTCCCCCAGCCCGGCCTGTGC
>NW_005355584.1:1179936-1213821 GCF_000412655.1 Myotis brandtii
CCTTTACCTGCCTGCCTCATCACCCCTAACCACTCTGCCTTCCTGCCTGACCACCCCTAACCACTCTGCCTGCCTGTCTGATTGCCCCTAAGCGCTCACCTGCCTGC
Organism: Myotis brandtii; assembly: GCF_000412655.1. Lineage (NCBI taxonomy): Eukaryota > Metazoa > Chordata > Mammalia > Chiroptera > Vespertilionidae > Myotis > Myotis brandtii. The sequence continues at coordinate 1,180,044 of NW_005355584.1, forward strand.
CTGACCACTCCTAACCACTCTGCCTGCCTGTCTGATTGCCCATAACTGCTCACCTGCCTGCCTGATTGCCCCTAACTGCTCACCTGCCTGCCTGATCTCCCCAACTGCTTCTGCTTTGGCCCCCACTGCCGCAACTTTGTCCGGAAGGACGTCTGGAATGACGTCTGGAAGGTCGTTCGGCTGTTTGGTCTAATTAGCATATTATACTTTTATTATTATAGACTAGAAGCCCTATGCACAAATGACATCTGGAAGGTCGTTCGGCTGTTTGGTCTAATTAGCATATTATACTTTTATTATTATAGACTAGAGGCCCTATGCACAAAATTTTTGCAAGAGTAGGCTTTTGCAGCCATGGCGGATGCCTTGATCCCTCCCTCACAGCCAGGTGGCTGCCTTGATCCCTCACAGCTGTAGCGGCTGTATCGATCCCATGGCTGCAGCCCTGGCTTTGTCCAGAAGGTCACCTGGAAGGTTGTCAGAAGGTTGTCCGGATGGCCATTTGGTTGATTTGCATATTGTGCTTTTATTATTATAGAAGATTATCTTTCCACTCCTCCTACTTTGAATTACAGTAGCACATTTGTAAGTAAATTTAAACTTATGGAATTATTGACTAACTTTAGTTTTTTCATTCTAGCTTCTTGCATCAGTCATATAAACCTCTATTGATATATTATCTGAAAAAAATTAAATCAGTCCAAATAGAAGTAAGGCTGTTGGTCAAAAAACAAACAAAAAAAATGGAATTGGAAATAAGACCCTCAACATTTTTCCTTATATCAGCAATGCCCTCTACCACCCGCTATTTATAATTGTGAAACTGCAGGACTTGAAAATGTGTTTTCAGAAGCTCAGTCTCTAAAGAAAGCTCATTTCATTCTTTTATTTGAAAATAGATTCTACCTAGAATGGAACCTCATGTATGTGGTCAAAGAAAAATATTTATGGTACAATAGTACCTACATGTCAGAATTCAGTATTTAATAAATCTATAGGAATTAGGATGTATTTAAAAGTTTTCAGTAAAAAATTAACATACTGCCAGAACCTGTTTGGCTCAGTGGATAGAGCATTGGCCTGAGGACTCAAGGGTCCCAGGTTTGATTCTGGTCAAGGGCATGTACCTTGGTTGCGGGCACATCCCCAGTGGGGGGCATGCAGGAGGTGGCTGATCGATGTTTCTCTCTCATCAATGTTTCTAACTCTCTATCCCTCTCCCTTCCTCTCTGTAGAAAACAAAACATATTTTTTAAAAAAAGAACTATCTTTATTAAAAAAAATTAACATACTTTAAATAATTCAACTTTGTTAGTTTTTTCTTTAATTTTTAAACTAATTTTTAAAATTTAATTTAATGTGATTATAGGTGTGGTGTTTAAATTTCAAGTCATTGTAAAGTAGCCTATTTTTAAAAAACATAATGTCAGCATTTTAATGTTTAGGTCTTATTATTAGTATTAGACATTATTCTGTTTGTATATCATTATAATTTTCTATACAGTAGTTTGGTTGTTGATAATTTGAACCAATATGAGCAGTTATAATTTCAAATTAACAATTATTCTAAGCTAATGAAAAATATAATGAACTTTTGTTTCTTTAAGAATAAATTTTAGTTTTATAGTAAAAATACCAATATAATTTTGATCATTGGGTCTTTTTGGATTACATTATTAATATTTAGATTTTGAGGTTAGTATTTTATTTCCAAGAAGAATGATGATGACTTCTTCAGATTCAAAATGCTAAAATATGACTCTCATAACTACTGACCTTGTTATATTATAATTTATAAGTAATCTTTTTGTTATTTGTTAGGAAAAATAAAGGCTAAATTTTTGAGTTTTGGTCTAATGGTTTAATTGAAATGTATACTAAGAAATACCTTTATAGAAAAGAAGGTATTCTATTGAGGGCTTTTAAAAGTTTCAATCACTAAATCCCTTGCACTTTTTATTACACTACTATTGGAACTAATACATGAATTCAGTAAAGTTACAGGATAAAAGTTACTATACAGAAATCTGTTGTATTCCAATACACTAAGAAACACTAAGAAAGAGAACTAAGAAAACAATCTCATTTACAGTTGCATAAAAATAATAAAAAAGCTAAAAATAAATTTAACCAAAGAGGTGAAAGACCTGTACTCTGAAAACTACGACATTGATGAAAGAAATTAAAGTAGTTGTATGCCTGAAATGAACATAATGTTCTATTTCAACTAGGATTCAGTAAGAAAAGGTACTCTTTAAAAGCTGTGATGATACATTAATATGAAGTAAATATAAGTACTAAAAAGATTTAGCATTAGGTACATTTGAATTTTAAAAATATCTATATTCTTCTGGTTGTCCAGTTATACAAAGAAGCTCAGGAAATCAGGAAATGAATGCTGAGTTTTACTTCTTCATTCCCCTGATGCACAATTATACAATGAAGCAAATATGGCACTTTTAAAACGTGTTTCGACACTCTTAATCCACCAGGGTTTAATATACAATTCTGTAGTGGTGTGAAAAAGTTAATGCTCTTTAAAAATCCTCAATGCTCATGGGAGGAATTTATGTACTTGGGAAATGAACTTGAATCAGATTTTAGTCATGTCACTTTATTGAGATATGGCCTTTTGGGTTTAATAACTGCAAGAACTAGAAAGTAGGGTTCAGTTTTTCATGTCTCATCTATGTTAGAAACCATGTGTAAGACTATGGATTTGTGTTATATTTTATGCTGTGCCCTGTGGGAGGATAGAGTCCAATTTAGTTTCTGTAGTCTGTTGAAACTTCCCATGGAAAATATTTATCCTACTATAATAAAAGACTGAAAGACTTGCTGTTAAGTGAAATATATGTAAATGTTCTCTAATTAGAAGCCATGTGAGTTCAGGTATGGTGTAATTAAAAGTTAAACTAAAAAACAAAACATTTTTCATTTTCTCTATGAGCCCCTAGTTCATAATCCCACCCCCAGTTTGTATTTTAAGACCCTTCTTCCCTAGCAAAGATCCTACAGTAAGAATGAAATTAATCAATGAAATTAATTAGGCTTTTTTTTTTCAGTGAAACAATATATGTGGTCATCCATTCGTACCTACTTTGTTGTTCAGATTAGTCACCCTGAAAATTTAAAGTGCCTCATATACTAGGCAAAGATCATCTAAATCTCCACATTTCCATCGTGGTTATCAGTGATCAAGATGGCTTTAAAATTTCCTTTAGCTTGACTAAAATTTAGACAGCTTTCTTCCTGGCTATAGGCCTGACCTCCCTTAGAACTTTTACTTAGAAAACTTGTGATTGTAAATTCTTTCTCTGCCCTTTTGAGATGTAAATCTTCTACAACCCAGAGACATTTGCCCAAAGACCTGGGAATTATCCCTTTGGAATATAATCACTTGAGGAGATAGTGCCTCTATCTGGGAAGGCAGGAGCCTAACTTCCATAGGTGGCAATTAGAAGACACAGATGCCTAATCACATTGACCAACAACCCCCTAATGTCTTCTAGTACTTTCCACTAGTTCATCCCAGCATTTAAAAATCTTTTCTCCTTTTGTTTCAGCAGTTGAGTTCAGGTTCTCTCCTATATTGCAATAGTCTTGAATAAAGTCTTCTTTGACACTTAAACAAGTATCCAAGGCAATTTTGTTTTTACACCAGCTACTAAGTTTTCTCCCTCTACCATTCTGCTCTATCTACATGTCTGTCATTCCCTTAAAAAGTTTCTGATAAAAACAATGCTTTGTAGGTTGTATCTCTTGAAGCCAAAATAAATGAATGAATAAAAAACTAAATAAAATAAAGGAAAAGGAATTCCCAATATGGTTTTTGCAAAGGGCAGAGTATATAAATATTATATTTTACTTATGTTGAACATTGACATATGGCTTATCAAGCTTTCTTTGCCCTGGAAGATGGATTTGTTAGTTGGGGTGTATAGCTCTTCCAGGGTCCCAGCTTTTTGCAGAGATTTCATTTCTCCCAATATCCCAACATGGTGTCCTCGTCCATATTTTCTCTTCTTGGGTTTTGAAACCAGCCATCACTTTTACACCCCCGTCTCTTCCCTCACGCACATCAGGATTACCTACCTTCTCTTCAGCTTCAGAGTCCACCATTCCTGTTCTCCATGACCTCTTTATTTCTGGTACCTGTCACTCCCCTTTCTTTCTGGCAAACATCACCAGGCAAAAATATATCTTACTACATTTAGTTTAATATTTGTTAGCATTCTTAGATATTTTACAGATTTTTTTTCAATGTTGTCGTATTCAACTGTACGATGACTCATGATTTTTTAATAGAGCAGAACTTTTCAATACTCATATTTTATTTGCATTACTGTAGAATACATATAGCTATCTATGATACTGTACCTAGATTTCAGGGGTAGTACACATCATCATGGTGATTTTAATACAGAAGTTAGTGTGACTTAATAGTAAATTTTGAATTGTCAGTTACTTCAAATCCAGAAATAGTCCATGGTCAAATCTTACGACTCTCTTAAAAAAATAAAAATAAAACAAAACATGATTACTCTAGTCCCAACATTTTCTTGAAAATAAAATTGTAGCCCTGGCTGGCTTGGCTTGAGGACTGAAAAGTCCTGGGTTCAATTCCAGTCAAGGGCACGTACCTTGGTTGCAAGCTGAATCCCTGGCCCTGGTAGGGGCCCATAAAGGAGGCAACCAATCAATATGTCTCTCTCACATTGATGTTTCTCTCTCTGTGTCTCTCCCCCTCCCTTCCACTCTCTCTTTGAAAATCAATGGAAAAGTATCCTCAGGTAAGGAATACCAAAAAAATAAAATAAAATTGTAGATACTGATGCTTATCTAGAGTTTGAAAACTATTGGTGAATGCATCTAATCTATAACAGCATAGTTATTCTGGCATATGATTATTATAAATTATTTCTTATAATGTCTTATAGTAGACTTGCAGCTTTATGAGCTATAGTATAATTGCTGTGTAAAATCCGTATTGTGCAAGTACATAAAATCGATGTAAACAAACACATATTAGAAAAACTAAATGAAAGTCCCTTAGAGATTTTTTTCATGATATGATGTTTCCTGGAATTCTTTTAAAAACAAGATTCTTAACACATTAAAGATGATCTGGTGGTTTAAGGAAGCACTAATAGAAAAGGGCAAATAAAGTGCCTTTTCTTTTCTAATTAAATATTAAGTTAGCTCAACTTCAGCATTACTTGAGTTACAACATGTATTATAGAACACAGAGCTAATTGCTTTAGTGTTTCAACCCTCCAAGCAGTGCAGATGTTATGCAAATGGTTTAGTGCTCATTTTCAGAAAGTAAACAATTGTGGTAAATTTTGCAAGAGTATTCTCTCTCTCTCTCTCTCTCTCTCTCTCTCTCTCTCTCTCTCTCCCTGAATTAGTACTAAACTTTCCAAAATTGTTGCTAGCTGCAACATTTGTGCTGAAATAAATTGAATTTCTTTGTGGGGCAAAAACCCGTCAGATGTGAAAGTATGATGGATTTTTTCCTAATTGTAAAACTTCATTACATTAGAAAGCAACATGCGGTTAAATAGAACAATTAGTGTTAAGTTGCATCCATAATTTGATGAAACATATTATTGCTATCCACAGAAAACGAGAATTTGTCAGGTGTGTCTGTAGTAAGTATAAAATACAAAGAGGTTTATTTCTTCACATGAAATTTATACTAAATAATTATTTAAAATACTTTATAATTCACTTATTTTGTGTCAACAACAAAGATGAATTTCAAAAAACTGTTAATGATAAATATTTATTAAGATGATTTTTGCCCAGCTGGTGGGGCTCAGTGATTGAACGTGGACCCATGATTGAGGAGGTTTGATTCCCAGTCAGGGCACATGCCAGGGTTGCGGGCTCAATCCCTAGTAGGGGGCGTGCAGGAGGCAGCTGATCAATAATTCTCATCATTGATGTTTCTATCACTTTCTTCCTCTCCCTTCCTCTCTCTCAAATCAGTAAAAAAAATGATTTTGAAATTCAGTAACTAAATAATTTGTAAACATTCCATTTGGGTTACTTAGAAATCTGAATCTTAATAATCTATAAGGGTTTCTACTATAGGAAGTCAGGCTATAGATACTTCTTGATTATGTGAATTTGAGCATGTGTTTTCAATTTTCAATTTCTACTGTAATAATTTACCACAATTTAGATCCTTAAAAAGATATACATTTATTATTTTAGAATTCTGCAGTTCAAAAGTTCTAAATTCAAAATGTCAGTAGAGCTGTTTTCATTCTTGAGGCTTTAGGAGAGAATCTGTTTCTTTGTCTTTTCCAGTTTCTGGAAGCCATCTGCTTTCCTTGGCTCCTAGCCCAGTCCTCCATCGTTAAGCCAGCAGAGTAGCATCTCCAAATCTATCTATCTATCTATCTATCTATCTATCTATCTATCATCATCTATCTATCTATCTATCTATCTATCTATCTATCTATCTATCTATCTATCATCAATCTCTCTATTTCCCTATCTGACCTTTGCTTCCAATTTTACATCTTTTCTGACTGATTCTCCTGCCTTGCTCATCTATAATAATAAAAGGGTAATTTGCTAATTAGACTGGATGTCTGAGGTACTGAGGGCTAGTACTTCAACATATAAATTTTAGGGGAGACACAATTCAGTTCACGCACCTTACCTTACATCATGCAGAATGGCATAATGCATAATAATATGTATAAGGAGTGTGATATTGAGAGTAAAACCAATAGTTTGAGAGTGGAAAAGCCTCATTGGTTAATTCAAGATCATAATATTTAGTTTGCAATGTATAAATCAGTTGAAAATCATATAGTTTTTCTGTTTGTTTTTTAGTCATTTTCCTCTCTTCTGTTTTTCTCTATTGGCATGGCTTAAAGCCACAGGAAGTGGTAGAATAACATCAAGCTTCCACATTTGTTGTTAAAATAAAATGCCTTCTTAAGAACCACAGCAGACCAAATCATTGCTGAGCTGTTGCACCACAGGCACTGAGAAAAATTAATCAATTTGTGCTCTATTCAATTGCAAAAAACTAAAATATGATTCTTGAATAGGCTTACCTGAAAACAATCCCATCATATTTAACAGTGTTGTTGTTTGGCATTACTTTGTACAGAGAGTGGTTTAGATAGAAATAATCTGAACTGAATTGTGAGGATTGTTTAAAGATATTCCTTGTCATCAATTATTAAATGACCAGCATTATGCCATGATGTTTATAGAGTACCAATAACTTTACATAATTTCTTTTTCTCTGGATAGAAGATAAGATGGCATGGCATATTTCAACTACTAAGAGTGAGGCACTTTAACAGATTTATATAGAACATCCTAATAAATGTAAACTGAACGTAAGATAGCAGATTACTTTTGTCATTGAGAAATAAGACAAATGTTCAGCCTTAGTATACATTTATCTTATTATTTTCTGTATTACATGATACAAAACCTTCATCTTATAAAACTTTTAAAAATCATAAAAGTAACTAATTGATTCAAAAAATTGCTAAGATCATTGCCAATTTTTTTTTAATTTTAGGTCATGCAAGAAAGAAAAGATCTTGTTAGTGAGTATAATCATAATATGAGCAGATGCATGACAATTTTAATAAAAGCTGTAATGATATGTTGGTATTGCACTGTCAGGGTTCTTGAATTTGGTAAGTGATGAATCCCCAGCATTTACTGTTGCCCTGGCTCCTTCCCAGGCACTTAGCCTAACCTGCCACCCATATGTGTAGTGACTTTTTTCTCATCTCTGTCATCTTGTCATCAAACCTCATTTAAGCAGTTCCTCCATTGCTAAGTAGCAATTTTTGTTGGTGCTGTTTTTTTCTTTGAATTCCTTCTGTATCCTGATCATGTTGTTTTTATTCTCAATAACATTAGAATTGGATGACTATTCATCACAATGTATGACTATTGACATGGTGTAATTTTAATATCATGCCACTCAAACTCAAAACTGATGTAATTTGTATCTTAAATTACATAGTCATTACAGTTATGGCGTATATTTGTTGCAGCTTAGAAAAAAAGTATTTGTATTTCATACTGTGTACAGTATAATGCTATGGAAAAACAACAACAAAAAATATCGACTGAAACTCATTCATTGATCAGTAATTGAGTAATTTGTGCTTTGTAACTTACTTGTGGATTTTTACATAGGAATTTTAGAGTGTTTTTAAGATATGTGAAGAAATTTTAGGTTTTGCATAGACTTGAAATGTATTATTTCTTTTCCTATTTAAATGAGTGGCATATAGATGCCCACTGTCTAAAAATTCATTATCCAGTTGATCTTCAGGAACTGATTAATTTTGATAAATGAGGAATACTTGGGCAACCATTTGATCAGAAGTTGAATAATAGATTTATAAAAGAAAGAGTACTCATTGATCCTTTTATATAGCACTAGATCATTATTGAGTTTGTTTTATTTATAGAAATAAATTCCTATAGGAATAGAAAATCTAATCCTTCTTACTCAGTATCTCTGCCTCAGTCAACAAAGAGAAGTAAAATTGCTGGTCAATATCCTTACACAAAATTGAGGGATGAATTATGTTTATATATAATCAAATCAGAGCAGCATTTGTTTTTATGTGATTAGTGTTACATGCTATTTTCTCTTTTAATTACAAAATGAGCAAGGCCAAAATTATTAATCTTCTTGGAAAAAAAAGTTGATCTGTTTTGGTTTTTAATCTGGTATAGATTAACAAATCTACTTGTATGTCTAACGAAAAGAAAGAGAGTTGTTATCTATATATATAAAAGGCTAATATGCAAAGTGTCCCCTCGGGACTTTGACCTGGAGACCAGGAGTTGGATCACTCGCTATGACATGTGTTGACCACCAGGGGGCGGCACAGAATGAAGGAAGGCCCTGGCCAGCAGCTGGAAGGCACCGATTGGCTCTGATCGCCAGCCAGGCCTACGGACCCTATCCATGAACAAATTTTGTGCACTGGGCCTCTAGTAAAAACATAATGAGTTATCAAGATTAGTATTATTAAACTACTATTATATGCTGTCAGCTTTTATGTAACTGCATAGAAAAAATGACTGGCTCTCTTCTATAACTGAAATTCAGTTGGGCTTTTACTTGATCATCTCATTGCTAAAATAAACTATGGATTATTCAAATAGAGTAAGCTACCTCTTCTCTTTTTAAAGCCAAATTAGGAAGCATTTCAATAGTGGGTAAAATCATGGAGATTGCATCTAGGATGCACTGTCTCCATTGTTGGGGACAAAACTGCTACTATTTGAGGACATAGGTGAGGAAGAGATGGATGACTTTGACAAAGCAGCAATATTTCCTTCTTTGTCTTTAATGTGGAGTTTGACATTTGCATTATAAAAATATTCATGTTGGAAATTGATTCAGACTTCACATAAATGTTGATTTTTTTCAAATTTTATAATGTTTTTTTCTTGAGGAAGTAATAAAAAAAATGGAGTTGATGCTTTTTTGGGCCCAAGCCTCATGAAGTTATGGCTAACTTGAGATCCCATTTATTATATAACTCCCTTCGTATTCAGTGGAAATATATATGTGTATATTTGGTGATCATGTATGAGGAGCACTTGCTACCAGAATTTGATTTGTTTCAATAGGTGAATTAGTGAGCCCTGCCAAAGAAAAAGCGATATATAGTCTAGGTATAGCAGGAAATTATCTTTAAAATTTAAAAATAAAGTATTCACTATATTCCTAAAAATAAAGTCTATGCCTAGGCTGTATATATTTTTTCTCTGAAAGGGATCACTGATTCACCTATCAGGACAAGTCAAATTCTGGAAACAAGCATCCAGTTGAAATTTGGTGGGCAAATAATTCATTACAGAGTACCAACAATGATAACAAATCACCTTTTTCTCTATGGTTCGTCATAATTATTTTCCTTTATCAATAAGGCCTTCTATTTTTTTTTGGGTGGGGGGAGCAATTTACAAATAAATAGCCAATGTTTAAAAAGGCAAAGGAAGGTAATAAATCTATTCTAGTAAATTTATGAAACAAAGAAGAGAAAAATTAACTTTATGGTATTCTCTACATATGTATACTAGAGGTCCGGTACACGAATTTGTACATGGGTGGGGTCCAGCCAGCCTGCCTTGGGCCTGGCTGGCTGGGGGGAGGGGCCAAGGGTGGTTGGTGGGCCAGCCCCGCCCCCTGGTTGAACTCCAGTCGAACTCCCGGTCAAGAGGACAATTTGCATATTACCGTTTTATTATATATGATATTAATTCAATTATTCAATTCTTTCAATTATTCATTCATATTTTCTGTCAATGAATATTTGGTGAACCCTACAGTGGTGTGCTGGCCATTGTGCTCTGTATAGTGATGTAACCATAAGTATGCCATATACCTAATCTTAGGCAACATAGATAAATGGACAATTTCAATGTAGTAAACTCAGGGTAGAATAATACTACATCTCTGTAGACCGTAAGTTTGACACGAGTCTCACGGGGCTGAATTAAAGATGGTAGCTGGATCCTTTATGGAAGCTCTAGGTTAGGATCTAATTTTTTGTTCATTCCAGTTGTTGCAATGAGGTCCCCATTTTCACAGTAGATGAAGCCATTTCTCAGCTTCCAGAAGCCACCCACATTCCTTGGCTTATGGCTCTCTTCACTTCAAAGGCAACAACAGAGTCTAGCTCAGTGATGGCGAACCTTTTGAGCTCAGCATGTCAGCATTTTGAAAAACCCTAACTTAACTCTGGTGCCGTGTCACATATAGAAATTTTTTGATATTTGCAACCATAGTAAAACAAAGACTTATATTTTTGATATTTATTTTATATATTTAAATGCCATTTAACAAAGAAAAATCAACCAAAAAAATGAGTTCACGTGTCACCTCTGACACGGGTGTCATAGGTTCGCCATCACTGGTCTAGCCCTTCTCATGCTCATCTCTCCTGAGTCTTCCATCAGCTTCTCTCACCAATCCTCCGGCCTTCCTTTTCCACTTCTCAGGGGCAGTACTATTACATTGGGTAACTCAGTGTAATCTACCAATCTTAAGATCAGCTGGTTATTAACTCTAATGAACCACAACTTTAATTTGCTTTGAGCATGTAGCACAACATGTTCATAGATTCCAGGAATAAGGATGCGGATATTTTGTAGGGCCAGTATTCTCCCCATCACAATGTTCCTGTGTGTTTTCACCACATATATGTTGAGGCAGGCATGGTTATTTACTAATGCTCTGAAGTGAAAAAAATCACACATTCTTATTCTAGAGTTGACAAAACTTCCTATTTCAAAATAGTCTCTCATAACTTCATTGTAGATTGTTCTCCCTGAATATATTAAGTGATTCTGTGTCATTAATTACTTTATTTTATGTCAAGAATTACTTTTAGCATTTTACAATTGCTTCTCAGAATAACTCCTATTTGTATTTACCTCGAAGTAATATTCATTGAATTATGTTTTATAAACATAATCTTCATATTTGGGGAGATTTTTTCTTTCATTTTATCACTGTTTTAGTTTTTTCACTAGAAATTATTCAACATTATATGGACCCCACCAAACAGAAATAAAACAATACTTTCTCTCAACAACTTTCTTTTAATCATGTAATTATTTCCTATCTTTCATGTGTAGGTTCTAGAAGACTGCCCAAAAGCTATTCTTACTTGAGGAGGAGACATTTTTACAGGGTTTAATCAATGGAGTAATATGACTATGACTACACTATGTTTTCAGAATCTTAGCCATGTGGAGAAAGAATCATGTGAGGTTACCTGTGGAGGCTTGGAGACCAGAGAGTACATTATTACAATAGTCCAGCTGAGAAGTAAGAAGTTCCTGGAAATAAAAACACAGAGAAAGGATCGAATAATGTTTTAGAGATGAAACTAGAATGCGTTAATGATTGTACTTGTGATAATGGGGAAGAAAGTGGTTAACGATGACTCTCAGGTTGTTAGACCCTGGTTCACTGGCAATAACCTCTCAAAAATAAGGTCGGGCCCAAGCTGACTTGGCTCAGTGGATAGAGCATCAGCCTGCGGACTGAAGGGTCCCAGGTTCGATTCCAATCAAGGGCACATGCCTGGGTTGCGGGCTTGATCCCCAGTAGGGGCATGCAGGAGGCAGCCAATCAATGATTCTCTCTCATCATTGATGTTCCTATCTCTCTCTCCTTCTCCCTTCCTCTCTGAAATCAATAAAGATATATTTAAAAAAAAATAAGGTCGGAGAAAGAGTAGACTCTTTGGGGTTAGGTAAGTTCAGTTTGGGACATATTCAGGTTGTGATGCTAATGAGGACCTCAAGTCAAGATATGGATTTGGAAATCGTTGTAATGTCAATCCATAAAAGCAATTAAGATTACCCAGGGAGTGCAGGGAGAGGGTGAGAGAAATAGCAGAGAACCTTGGTGAAACAGTGATATTTAAAGTATGGGCAAAATAAAGACAATACAAGAAACCATATGCAGAATGAACTCTCAGGATGGTATGTTATAATGGAGGCAAAACTCAGAAAAACAAACTCCATATTCTATCACATATTTCAGATAGGTCAAGGAATTTGAAAATTGAAATGTAACTAGGGGAATTGGTAAAGTTCAGGAACTATTTGATTTTATAATCTCCAGTAGGTGGATTTTTCAAAGTTTAAGATGCCCAAGGGTACACAATCAGCAAATAAGGGAATATAATTTTAGCCAAGATTATGTAACTCCTCAATTTTAAACATTATAATAAACAAAAAGGCTCTAGAAGAAAACTAAGTTAGAAAGAAAAAAGGTATTTTTATACAAATTGATAATGTGCACAGTAAAACAAGAAAAGCAACCCAAAAGTAAACATAATGTTTTAAATGATATATTTATACCTGTACATTTTCATGTAAAGCCTCTACCAACTTTTCTTTAAAAAACCTACGATGACTCAGAAACACCAGCTTTCACCAGGACACTGAAAACTACAAAACATTGCAATACTAGTAATCTGAAAGGAAGTACAAGACCTAGGGGGCTGAACTGAGAATCACAATTGGCAGCTGACAGGAGCTTTGGCAATTGGAGCAGATGGTATGAATATGATTTGGTCCCGTGCCACAACTTCCCCCTGGTAAGAGACCAGGATTCCCGCTAACAGAAAACTTGGAAGCTGCCCTCCTACCGCACAGATAGAAGATTTTCACAGGATCATAGTACACTTGCTTTTCTGTTCCTAACCTATCTCAAGTACCTCTCATTATGCACAATGTAAGATTTTAAGAGAAAGAATGAAGACAGAGACACTATCCTGTCAGGTGTTGCCCCAACATGTTAAATTTTGTGGGCACGATCAATAGGTGTGTCACCGTTGTATCTGCTGGGGATTAAAGGTTGTTTTTCTGAGTTCTTGTAAAATAGCGACAGAAAAAGATGTCAGTTTTTTGAAACCATCGTACCTCAGTCAAGTAAAATTATAATGCATAAACAAATACTTCCTAGCCCAGGAAATGGGTAGGAACTGTATCATCAATCTCATGTATGTAAACCAAGAAGCCCAGGTTTGCTTGCTTTTGTCCTCTGTACTGAACAGGCTGGTGTGTGAGCTTTCTGTTTGGAAAACAAACAAGTGCTCAATTGACTAATGCTGAAATGGTCTGCCTTACTACATTGGCTTGAGCCATGGAAAACTCTGCCAAATTGCTGCTTGAATATGAAAACATAAGGCATCAGCCCAGCAACTCTCCTCTGATGCTATCTGAGAAGTGTACCCACCGGACAGGGAGAAAACGCAGGGTAAACCATAACATATTTTTTCTTAAACACTGAATCTGATATTGACTCTTTATTCCAAGATAAGAAAACAGAATAAAAAATCCACACGAGCTTTACCAAAATCAATCAATAAATAAAGGACAGTAAATAAGGAATGAAGTAGCTTTAATATTCAGAGAAAGATTTTGCCTACAAAGATTATTCAATTCTCTGAAATCATAAAATCAAATATTCTCTACCGGTACATGGTCCAGATCTGCGTATTGCCTTTACTCCTGATTTTCAACCTCCAAACCCTAAATCCCTCTTCCTGCTTGCTCCGATCCTTTTTAACTATATTACTTCCTATTTAGCACATACCCCAAGGTCTCCTTTTTGCCCTACTATGTGAATAACATCAGCTTTTCTTTCTCACTGGTTGTAGCCAATTGGAATGAGTTCAAAGTTGGATAAACTCAGTATTTGCGTTCTCTAAGCCCACACTAGGTCTGCTGAGTCATGCTAAAAGAAAAGACTATGCAATTGCAAAGATTATGGCCTCCTTCCTACACTAATAGGCATTTGGTTATACACACAGACATATAAAGAGCATGAAAATAAATTATTTATATTCTATATCTATATCATGTATACCCTGTATCTGTTATACATCATATATGTAATATATATGGAACCTTATATGTATGTATACATTTATTTTCATACTCTTGCTTCTTCCCCACAGTGGAGTGGTTGGGCTATATCTACTAAACTATCTTCAAACACATTCCAATCTCTCCCTTCCTTTCAGTTCCGGACCTTGCTTTACAAAACAAATATGCCCACCAGATGAGAATACATTTCAATTTTTATCAATAAACTTAAAAATTGCATGCATTGTTAGAAGTTATTTCATTCTGTCAAAGAGGAAAAGGTATTTTTTCTGTCTAAGCTGTAACAGGCAATGGGAAAGGCACCTTTTAGAATTTCTAAAATGTCCATGGAAGACCCCTCATTAAAAAAGTCTCATCTCCTGCCATGACTTTCAAATGTCTCTCTGGAATTCAAATAAGTGAAAAACCCGTGTCTAATGCTATGAGTGTACAACATAGCTGTGACTTAGAGGTAGCCCACTGCATGTGCAGGTGTCTAACCTACTGAGAGTTCACGAAGAACAGCTGCTATAAACAACAGGAGGAATTTTAGTTTGTTCGTTTTACTTTTGTTTCGTTTTTTCATAATCTTACCAAATGATGTTTATTAACTTGTCCTTTTAGAGTTGATATTCTGTTCTTATAATAAATATGTAGTATGTGAGAAAGTGAGAAATACTATCAAAAAAAATGAAACAGCACAGCCAGCATGGCTCCTGGTTGATCCTTGACCTATGAGCCAGGAGGTCACGGTTCGATTTTTGGTCAGGGCACATACCTGGGTTGTGGGCTCAACCCCCAGTGTGGGGTGTGCAGGAGGCAGGTGATCAATGATTCTCTCTCACCATTAATGTTTCTATTTCTCTCTCCTGCTCCCTTTTTCTCTGAAATCAACAAAAATTAATTCTTAATTATTAATTAATTAATTAATAAAAGTAAAATGTAACAAGTGTGAGTAGTCCTAGGTAGAGATTTGTAATTAAATGGGTTGTCAGGGTTGGCCTAATTGAGAAAGTGTCTTCTGGGCCAATATTTGAGGAGGTGATAGATTTAGCCATTTATTAATTAAGAAATAATGCACAAGAGAGATTAGCTACTAAGGGGAACCTCACAATTAATTAATTAATTAATAAAAGTAAAATGTAACAAGTGTGAGTAGTCCTAGGTAGAGATTTGTAATTAAATGGGTTGTCAGGGTTGGCCTAATTGAGAAAGTGTCTTCTGGGCCAATATTTGAGGAGGTGATAGATTTAGCCATTTATTAATTAAGAAATAATGCACAAGAGAGATTAGCTACTAAGGGGAACCTCACACACTCATGCTCTCTCATGTCTAGGTGATGGCAGCTCTTGTTTCTACTACAGTCAATTTTCACTTGGTGTGAAAATTGTGCATGTCCTAAAAAAATCTTTACGCTTATATCATTCATCACAAGATGTGTGATTTCTCTGCAAACACTAAGATGTTCAGTACAACTATTTTAATAATAT
Source organism: Myotis brandtii (assembly GCF_000412655.1). NCBI lineage: Eukaryota > Metazoa > Chordata > Mammalia > Chiroptera > Vespertilionidae > Myotis > Myotis brandtii. Next base: position 1,195,940 of record NW_005355584.1, read on the forward strand.
TAAAATAGATATGTTCTTTGGTGATGATTTTCTTTTAATATGTTACCACTTCATTTTTTAAACACTCATTTTTAGTTTTTTTTGTGTGTGTGTCTTAAAATGTATTTAGTTATTTGTTTAATTGAATTAATTCACTTAGCAAATGCACTTATTTTGGTAAATTCTTTTCTATTAAGAACAATAATTGTTGGCATATGATTATGTCATCTCAAAAAGTTGTGGCTTTCAAATGGAGAGAATCCTTGAAGGACACTGGAGGCAGTGTCTGAGTAATGCATATTTCAGGCTCAACAGAGCTGCCTGGAGAATTTAATGAATCCATTGTGTCCATGTCAACAATAAGGAATCTGAGACATTTTGACTTTCCACAGTAATTCCTCTGTTGTGGCTGAAACTCAGTTAAACAATTGTTAACTCAAACTCACTATCTGACTCTCTTCTCATATAATTTTTTTTTCTACTGACTTAACTAGATATTTTAGGTTTGACTGTAGAATTAGTTGTTTAAGCTGACTAAACCCATTAAAGAGTTTACTTTTTAATGTGTAAGTTTTGTTTTTGTTGTTGGTTCTTTATTTTAATAAAAATGTTACATATTTAGATATTGATAATGACATATTCAGAATGTTTTCACAGAAGTTTTTGATGAATTACATTATTTTGGATATTGTAAATGAACATCAATATGTAGAAATTGCTTAAAATATAAATTACAGTTTTGATGACATGTTGAGAATATTTTGAAAGCCAAGTTTTTGAAATTCTAATATTATGTATATATTGAATATTTATTTGAGGAAATGGTTTAAAAGTATATATTCAGTTCTCTGTGGTTACAGTATACTTGATATAGAAATAAGACAGTACTACTAATAATATTTATATACATGACATTTGATGTAAATTATTGAAATTTATTATTATTTTAGCTGAATATAATATGATCTCAAATTGGAACAAAGTATTTAGAAATGGAGTGAGGACAAATGATAAAATTTTTTATAGGCTATTCAAGATATAAATATCACCATCTTACATTATAAAAATTTGCTGTAAATATTATAAACTTGATCTAAACACTTCCTATTTGCCTCCCAGCACCTCTCTGTTTTGGGCTGGTTTTACACATCAGTTAAAAAATGTTAGACCCCTTCAAATGAAATATTTTAAAAGGAAAACAGTCATTAATGAGAATAAATAGAGTTTTATGAATGAATGCTAGAAGAAGATAGCTTCAAAAATAGATAAATTAGCAATTAAAAGCTATGGCATTTTATTTAAGTATATTGTTAAAATTGCTTAATTCCAAGGAATTGATAAAAGTTGTCTTGGTTTTATGGATTTTTCAAATAGTCCACAAATGTCTAAATAAAGGGAGGGAAAAATCAATAATTTACTAAGTTGGCACTACTTCCTTCTGAAACCTAGGAAACTTTAAAAAATTCAAAAAATTGCCCTTATAATCTGCCACATTGTACATAGTCATTATGTCTATCTTAATGAAAAATGGGAGAAGTCCTCCCCAAAGTGCTGGGTTTAGAGTGCTTTAAGCTAGGTAAGCATTCTGAAGATACACTTTTGAAATTTGCTAACATAAAAACAGAAAGTGAACCCATGTAACAAAAGAGAGACCAGAAATAAACCCACACATATATAGTCAACTGATCTTTGACAAGCGTACCAAGTACACAAAATGGTGAAATGATAGTCTTTCCATCAAATGGTGTTGAACAAACTGGATATACTAGTAACCTGCAAAAGAATGAATACAGACCATTATTTTATACCACACACAAAAACAAACAAAGTAGTTTAAAAAAAACATAATAATCAAAACTATAAAACTTCCATAAGAAAACATAAGGGAGAAGTTTCTTGACATTGGTCTTGGCAATGATTTCTTAGATATGACATTGCTTAGATATGACATTTTAAAAGCACAAGCATCAAAGGCAAAAATAAATAAATAGGATTGCATCAAACTAAAAATTCTGCACAGAAAACAAACAAACAAACAAACAAACCCAGGAGAGTGAAAAGGCAAACTACAGAATGTGAGAAAATAAATATTTGCAAATCATATATCTGGTAAGGGATTAACATACAAAATATATAAGGGACTTATAGAACTCAATAGCAAAAACAAACAAAAAACAACCCTATTAAAAAATAGACAAAGGAGTTCAATAGATATTTTCCAAAGAAGATATACAAATAGCCAACAAATACATGAAAAGATGCTTAACATCACTAATCATTAGGGAAATGCACATCAAAACTAAAATGAGATTTCACCTCATACCTGTTAGCATGGCTATTATGAAAAAGTCAAAAGATAAGTGTTGGTGAGGAGGTGGAGAAAAGAGAACCCTTGGATACTATTGTTAGGAATGCAAAATAATGCAGCTGTTATGGAAAATTGTATGGCATTTTCTTAACACATAGCATCACTAATCATTAGGGAAATGCACATCAAAACTAAAATGAGATTTCACCTCATACCTGTTAGCATGGCTGTTATGAAAAAGTCAAAAGATAAGTGTTGGTGAGGAGGTGGAGAAAAGAGAACCCTTGGATACTATTGTTAGGAATGCAAAATAATGCAGCTGTTATGGAAAATTGTATGGCATTTTCTTAACACATTAAAAATAGAACTACCTCTTATCCAGCCATCCCACTTCTCTGAGGATATATCCAAAGAATTGAAATCTGGACTTAAAAGAGCTATCTGTAGTTCCATGGTGATTGTAACATTATTCACAACAGCCAAGACATGGCAAAAACCTAAATGTTTGTTTACCAATGAATAAAGAAAGAAAATGTATATATATATAGTGAAATATTATTCAACCTAAACAAGAGGGAAATCCTGCCATTGGTGACAGCATGAATGAAACTGGAGGCTATTATGCTAAGTGGAATACGTCAGTCAGAGAAAGACAAGTACTGTTCCATGCTTCCATGTCTCTGGATCCACTCCATTCATCAGTTTATTTTGTTACTTAGATTCCACATAAGAGAGATCATGTGAGACTTGTATTTCTCTGACTGACTTATTTCATTTAGCATGATACTCTCAAGGTCCCTCTGTGCTCTCTCAAAGAGTAAGAGATCCTTCTTTTTTTTACTGCGGCATAGTATTCCATGGTATAAATGTACCACAGCTTTTTTATCCACTCATCTATTGATGGGCACTTGGACTATTTCCAGATTTTAGCTATTGTAAATTGTGCTGTTATGAACATAGGGGTGCATACATTCTTACTGATTGGTATTTTGGGTTTCTTAGGATATATTCCTAGAAGTGGGGTCACTGGGTCAAATGACAGTGCCATGACAGTGCCATATTTAATTTTTTGAGGGATCTCCATACTGTTTTCCATTATGGTTGCACTCACCAGCTGTGTACTAGGGTTCCCTTTTCTCCAAATCCTTGCCAGCACTTGTCAATTGTTGATTTGTTGATGGTAGCCATTCTGACAGGTGTGAGGTGATACCTTAGGGGGTTAATGGGGGAAAAAGGGGACATATATAATATTTTCAACAATAAAGAATTATTTTAAAAAAAGAAAGTCAGTACTGTATAATCTCACTCATATGTGGAATCTAAAAAAGATGAACATGTAGAAAGAGAAAGTTGATTGGTGGTTGTCAAGGGGTAGGGGATATTGGAGTTGCTATTCAACATGTATATAGTTTTAGTTATGAATAAGTTCTAGAGATTTGCTGTACCACATAGGGCCTCTAGTTAACAGTAATGCACTATGCACTTAAAAAGTTTTCCAGAGGGTAAACCTATTGTTATGTGTCCTTACCACAATCCTATATAATAAAAGCCTAATATGCTAAGTGTCTGGTCGTCCAGTCATCCATTCAACCAATCAAAGCATAATATGCTAATGATATGCTAAGGGTGCTCAACTGCTCACTATGATGTGCACTGACCACCAGGAAGCAAACAGTCAACTGGTCGACCAGTCGCTATGACGTGCACTGACAACTAGGGGGCAGATGCTCAGACTGGTAGGTTAGCTTGCTGCTGGGGTCCCGCTGATCGTGACTGAGCGAGATGGGCCAGACGTGCCCAGGAGCTCTCCCATGGTCCCTCCCCAGCTGGCCAGCCTCCTGTGTCCCTCCCCAGCCCAAATCATGCACTAGTGGGGTCCCTCGGCCTGGTCTGTGCCCTCTCACAATCTGGGACCCCTCAGAGGATGTCAGAGAGCTGGTTTCAGCCCGATCCCACAGGCCAGGCCGAGGGACCCCACTGGTGCACAAATTCGTGCACTGGGCCTCTAGTTTAAAAATAAAGAAATAAACATTTAAAAGATGAAATGCCATTATTTAATAAGAATATTAAAGACTTGAAGAGATTCAATGATATAGACATTCTATTTCACATCTAGTAAGTGTAAAAGTGGGTGTAATATTTGAAAAATTACTTGGTAATATGCCCTGATGTTTAGGGCTTTCAATTCAGTAGTTAAATTTCTAGGATGTCATCTTGCAATAATATAATGTGGAACAATTGTGCCTAAGGGTGATAATAAGGCTAATAATTATAGAATCATTGGTAATAATGAAAAACAAACAATCTAATTTCTACATAGAAAATTGTTAAAATAAATTTGTGGAAGATTTAATGTAGTGAAGAAAAACAGAATGATGTTATATAAATAAATGAATAAATAAATAAAATTTAAATGTATGCATTAATTTATTTTAATAAAAGAATAAAAACTAGTAGAATCTAATAATGTTAAATCAGATTGAAAAAATACTCCCCCAAAATAGGTCAATGTTCATTTCTATTAATTAAGTTGAGTTTTAGTAGATGTCTTTTGGTGACTAAGCCTACATTTATTGACAAACTTAAAAGGAGTAACTCTAAGATTAAAAACTGCAGACTTGATAAAGGAGAAGCTAGCAGATAAAGGCACTACTTAAGAGGAAAATGCTTTATGATCACAGAACTCAGGAGAACCAACAGATTCAAACATTACCTTAGCCTTTTATGCCTTTTAGAATATGCCTTTAGTGTTAAAAAAAAAAAGGAAGGTGTTTTTGTAATAAGAGTGGTAAAGTGTTAGTAGTCACTTAACTTTTTTTGGTTTGTAAGTTTATTTTAAGACAGGTAATTTATATATATAAAAGGCTAATATGCAAAGTGTTCCCGCGGGAGTTCAACCAGAAGACCGGGAGTTATATCTCTCGTTATGACATGTGCTGACCACCAGGGGGCGGCATGGAATAAAGGAAGGCCCAGGCGGGAAGCTGGCAGCTGGCAGCTGGGGTAGGGAGGCCCTGGCCAGCAGCCAGAGGAAGGCCCTGGCCAGCAGCCGAAAGACCCCAATCGGCCGTGATCGCCGGCCAGGCCTAGGGACCCTACCTGTGCACTGGGCCTCTAGTAAGACAATAATATTTTAAGCTCATTAAAATGTTAATAAGAGTGTGTATATATATATATATCAAAAGATTTTAGAATAAAAGAATTATCTTAATCTGAAGATGGTGTTATCTTCCCTTTTCAGTAGTCATCCATCATAATTACTAATTTGCATATGGATAAACTAAGGCATAAAACATTCTTTCCCTCAAAGTCAGTGATTTAATTATCAATGGTGTCATAATAGCACTATTCTCATTTTAATTTTTATCAATTTAACAAATTGCAAAAATAAAGGTACTTTTCGCTTAAGTGGAAAATTATTTGATAATATTTAGATTTCTATGGTGCTTTATAATTCAACTCACTTGTCTGTGTGTAATAAGGTGGTATTGAAAGTGGGTGTAAAATTATATTTAATAGACAAAGAACTGAGAAGAGAACACTTCATGACCAATTCAGTTTTAAGACCTGATTGTATAAAAAAATGACAAGGCAATTAACATAAATTTAGTCCACAGTAAGAAATCCTGAATGGCTGATTCTCCTCAAATTACAGAGACATGTTGAAAAAATTAGGTTACAGAAATTATAAGATACACCTTTTCCAATAAAAGTAAGAAGATTTTTTTAAAATGTTCTATAGGATTTAAAAGATAAATGCATAAGTTAATCTATGTTACTTAACACATCCTATATAATAAAAGCCTAATATGCTAAGTGTCCGGTCATCTGCTGACCGGTCAACTGTTCAACCAATCAAAGCGTAATATGCTAATGATATTCTAAGGCTGCTCAACCACTCGCTATGATGTGCACTGACCACCACGGGCCAGACAGTCAACTGGTTGACCAGTCACTATGACGTGCACTGACCACCAGGGGGCAGATGCTCTGACTGGTAGTTTAGCTTGCTGCTGGGGTCCGGACAATCGGGACTGAGAGAGATGGGCCAGACACACCCTGGAGCCCTCCCATGTCCCTCCCAGGCCCAATCGTGCACCGGTGGGGTCCCTCGGCCTGGCCTGCACCTTCTTGCAATTCAGGATCCCTCGGGGGATGTCAGAGAGTGGGTTTCAGCCCAGTCCCGCAGGCCACTCCCCTCTGGAGGGTGCCAGACATGGGGCTCATGGCTGGCGAGCACTGCTGTAGAAGCACAAGTCTCTCCTGATCAGGACTGATTGGGCACCAGCCTGCAACATGCACAGTGGGGCTGGGATGAGTGGGAGTGGCAGGTAGGAGCTGCAGTCAGCATTGGACTGTGGATTTCGGCTCAATCCCCGCAGGCCACCTAGAGAGACCCCACCCATGCATGAATTTGTGCGCCGGGCTCTAGTAATATATAAAGATACTAGAGGCCTGGTGCATGAAAATTCATGCACTTGGTGGGGCGGGGTCCCTTAGCCTGGCCTTCGCCCTCTTCCAGTCCGAGACCCCTCGGGATGTCCACCTACCAGCTTAGGCCCACTCCCCAGGGGATTGGGCCTTAGCTGGCAGTCAGACATCCCTATGGCAGCCTGGGAACCCTTGGGGGATGTCAGTTGGACATCCTTAGTGTTGCCAAGGAGGTGGGAGAGGCTCCCACCACCACTGCTGCGCTCGCAGCCATCAGCCTGGCTTGTGGCTGAGCAGAGCTCCCCCTGTGGGAGTGCACTGACCACCAGGGGACAGCTCCTGTGTCGAGCATCTGCCCCCTGGTGGTCAGTGCACGTCATAGCAACCAGTCGTTCCGCCTTTAGGGTCAATTTGCATATTACCCTTTTATTATATAGGATATTTTGTAACAACAACAACAGGAAAGGAGGAAAGGGAACAAAACTATAAGGATTTTGTACACTACATTTAGTGGGTATATATTTGAATTGAACTGTTATAAATTTAATATGTTAAATGTAATCTCCCTGAAAAATCACCAGTAAAATAATGTTAATATATATACCTAAGGAAATGAAAAAGGAATAAAAAGAGTTCCAGAAAAATTCAATTAAACACAAAATAATGCATTAACAGAGAAATATGACACAAAAATATCGTTACAACATACAGATAATAAATAGCAAAATAGCAAAAGTCTTTTCTTATCAATATGGAAATGGGTTAAACTCTCCAACCAAAAGGCAGGAATTGGTAGAATAGATTTAAAAAATGATTCAAAAATATGCTATCTACAAGATGATTTTTTTGATCCAAAGACACAAATAGTTTTAAAACTGAAAGAATGGAAAAACATATTATATGCAAAGAATAACCAAAAGAGAACTAGGGAATTTACCAACACTAGATAAAATAGGTTGTGAAAGTTATAAAAGACAAAAAAGGATATTAAGTATTGTTAAAAGTGTTAACTCATCAAGAAGATGTAAGAATTAAAAAATATATGCATGAGGAGGATTCTGGGAAGATGGCAAAGTAGAAAGCAGTGGTAAAACTCAGTGGTATTGGCAGAATTTCTGTGATGTGTCTATTTTGGAGATCTTGGGTCTATTAAAGGCTTGCAATTTCTAGGGAAGGCTAGGAGGGAACATTGCAGTTCATGTCAGTCAATTTCTGCAATTAGCACATTACTGCTACCCACCTCCAATCCCTTAGCACCCTGACAGGCAGCTGTGCACATGTTTATGGATCAGTTTACAGACACTTCACATAAGCCAGGGTAGACAAAAAGGATTCAGTCTTAAAAATATGGTGCATCTGTGCTCTGATTGGTGATTGTTACTTCTAATCAAAGAGGTATAAACAAAGAGATGGGCTTTTCTTTTTTTTAACCTTCCCCCATTGTTGCAATCCCCTTTGCCTTCTACTGAGGTGACATCCAGGGAATTTAAAGGGTTGACACCCTTTGTTGTTGTTGTTTGTTTGTTGTTGTGTTGTCATTTTTTCTTCCCCCCTTTTGAAACACAGACATTAAAGAATTGAACATTTAAAAACAATTATATATACAGGGAAAATTAGAAAGTGATCACACATGTTCAGAGAAAGGCATAGATCAGAGAAGACCTCAGGCTGATCCTTGGCACAAGGTAGCCTAAAATAATCAAACAAACCAACACAATTAAAAAAATACCAGCAAAAAAATCCTTAAAATCCAACAAATCCTAAGGAAGGAGATGAATGTGATATCCAGAGTTACCACATTCTTAGGTTCATAGATCTAGCGTTCAACAAAAAATTTTAAGACATACAAAGAAACAGGAGGAAAATGTGGACGATTTAAAGGGGGAAAAAAAGTCAACAGAAACTGTCCCTAAAAAAAAAAAAAAGACCTGATGGCAGATGTACTAGACAAAGACTTTAAAACAACTTTTTAAAAGATGCTTAAAGAACTAATGAAAGATACAGAAAAAGTCAAGAAAATGATGTATAAACAAATAGAAATATCGATACGGAGATATAATAAAACTGTGGGGAAAATTTCTTGAGGTGGACTGGAACTGACTGCCAAAATAGGCTGGGGCTGAGAGACTGAAGAAAGATGCTGATAACTCCAGAATTAAACAGTCTTAAAAAGATGAATTTTGATACATGCTACAACATGGATAAATCTTGAAACAATATGCTACCTGAAATAAGCCAGGTTCAAAAGGACACGTATTGTATGATTCCATTTATATCTAGGCAAACTCATAGAGACAGAATGTAACTTAGAGATTACCCAGTGCTAGAGGGAAGGTGGGATAGGGAGTGTGATAATTACAAAACTTCTGTTTGGATTGTTGATAGAGTTTTAGAAATAGATAGTGGTGGTATTTGCACAAATTTATGATACAAAATGCTACTGAATTGTACACTTAAAATGGATAAAATAGCAAATTTTGAGTTATATATATATGGCCCCAGTAAAAATTTTACAAATCCTTTGATCCAAGGAAACATAACATAAGCAAACAACAACAAACCTGCTAATGAGAAATTAGATATAAGAACATTAGAAATCTTTGATTTATAGAAATATACTGACAACAAGTAATTAACAAATTTATTTCCCTCAATGTAATATTTCAAATGAAATAAAAATAAAAATTATCTTCTGCCAAAGTCTGGCTTTTCTGCATTGTGACTTTGAAAAGCATTAAGAATATAAAGTTGCATAACTGATTAAAATAATTCCTATTATATAATGAGCTCCTGATGATAGGAACCATTTCATATTTTAAAATTATAGAGAACCTTAAGAACTTTCACTAACATGAGTTATACCTACTGATAGTTACCATATTTTATTATTATTTTTTGTTAATCCTCACCCGAGGATATTTTTCCATTGATTTTTAGAGAGAGTAGAAGAAAGGGGGAGGACACAGAGAGAGAAACATCAATGTGAGACAGATCAATTCATTATCTCCCACATGTGCCTGACGGGCCGAGGATCGAGCCTGCAACCCAGGTACATGCCCTTGACCAGAATTGAGCCCTGGAACCTTCAGTCCACAGGCCAACATTCTATTCCCTGAGCCAAACAGGGTAAGACTACCATATATTTATTTTAATTTATTTAAAATATGAAATGGTTCCTATCGTCAGGAGCTCATTATATAATAGAAATTATTTTAATCAGTTATGCAACTTTATATTCTTAATGCTTTTCAAAGTCACAATGCAGAAAAGCCAGACTTTGGTAGAAGATAATTTTTATTTTTGTTTCATTTGAAATATTACTAATTAAAATGAACTAATTAAAAACAGTGAAGACCAAATCATGTTAATATACTTTGTTTGAAATAATGTTTTTTAAAAAATTGTCAGTTTTACAGTTTTGTAAATCTATTCACTTTCTTACTTAGTAAAAGACAAGATATCCTCATATTTGCTTCTGCCTCCTCTTTATTAAGAATAGGAAGAAATCCAACCTCACGTGGGTATATGGTCAGAAAGAGAAGAGCTACCTGACCCCTGAAAAGTCTCAGACCCCGTAGCTTTTACCCACACTTTGCAACCACAGATCTATCTGGAAAACAAGTTTTCAAAAAGACCTCATCCCTGATGACAGATACAGAGTCTACCTAGAGTTACTCTCATTCTCCAGGACTTAATATGACTGACCCATTGTTAGGAAATGACTACAAATATACCTATTTCAGGATAAATGTTTCTCTTCTATTTTCCCACCAAACCTTACCTTAGAATAGCAAGTTATTATTGTGATTGATAGTAAAGTCCTCACCTTACCATAATCAATCTGTTCTCACTCATTACACTGCCAACCCTTATGGGGCATGGGTGGTGTCCATCTACTCATTAGGACCAAGCTGTAAGTTAAGAGTACAATGAACCACCCTTTAAAGAAAGCATGGATAAGTAATCGAATGATTGGATGAAGAAAAATATTTGAAATTCTCTTTGAAAGGGAATATCATATCTTGTAAGATTTGGAAATAATAGAAGTGTCCACATTCGGAGAGGATTTGGAAGCAGAGCCAGTGAGAAGGTTGTGTTGTTACATAGTTGACATCTTGCAGACTGCTGTCTGTTACTGACACTTCAAAAGCAAGTTTCTCCTTTTTCTTTTTTTTAAGTTTGCTAATGTGGTCTGGCTTTTCTGCATTGTGACTTTGAAAAGCATTAAGAATATAAAGTTGCATAACTGATTAAAATAATTCCTATTATATAATGAGCTCCTGATGATAGGAACCATTTCATATTTTAAAATTATAGAGAACCTTAAGAACTTTCACTAACATGAGTTATACCTACTGATAGTTACCATATTTTATTATTATTTTTTGTTAATCCTCACCCGAGGATATTTTTCCATTGATTTTTAGAGAGAGTAGAAGAAAGGGGGAGGACACAGAGAGAGAAACATCAATGTGAGACAGATCAATTCATTATCTCCCACATGTGCCTGACGGGCCGAGGATCGAGCCTGCAACCCAGGTACATGCCCTTGACCAGAATTGAGCCCTGGAACCTTCAGTCCACAGGCCAACATTCTATTCCCTGAGCCAAACAGGGTAAGACTACCATATATTTATTTTAATTTATTTAAAATATGAAATGGTTCCTATCGTCAGGAGCTCATTATATAATAGAAATTATTTTAATCAGTTATGCAACTTTATATTCTTAATGCTTTTCAAAGTCACAATGCAGAAAAGCCAGACTTTGGTAGAAGATAATTTTTATTTTTGTTTCATTTGAAATATTACTAATTAAAATGAACTAATTAAAAACAGTGAAGACCAAATCATGTTAATATACTTTGTTTGAAATAATGTTTTTTAAAAAATTGTCAGTTTTACAGTTTTGTAAATCTATTCACTTTCTTACTTAGTAAAAGACAAGATATCCTCATATTTGCTTCTGCCTCCTCTTTATTAAGAATAGGAAGAAATCCAACCTCACGTGGGTATATGGTCAGAAAGAGAAGAGCTACCTGACCCCTGAAAAGTCTCAGACCCCGTAGCTTTTACCCACACTTTGCAACCACAGATCTATCTGGAAAACAAGTTTTCAAAAAGACCTCATCCCTGATGACAGATACAGAGTCTACCTAGAGTTACTCTCATTCTCCAGGACTTAATATGACTGACCCATTGTTAGGAAATGACTACAAATATACCTATTTCAGGATAAATGTTTCTCTTCTATTTTCCCACCAAACCTTACCTTAGAATAGCAAGTTATTATTGTGATTGATAGTAAAGTCCTCACCTTACCATAATCAATCTGTTCTCACTCATTACACTGCCAACCCTTATGGGGCATGGGTGGTGTCCATCTACTCATTAGGACCAAGCTGTAAGTTAAGAGTACAATGAACCACCCTTTAAAGAAAGCATGGATAAGTAATCGAATGATTGGATGAAGAAAAATATTTGAAATTCTCTTTGAAAGGGAATATCATATCTTGTAAGATTTGGAAATAATAGAAGTGTCCACATTCGGAGAGGATTTGGAAGCAGAGCCAGTGAGAAGGTTGTGTTGTTACATAGTTGACATCTTGCAGACTGCTGTCTGTTACTGACACTTCAAAAGCAAGTTTCTCCTTTTTCTTTTTTTTAAGTTTGCTAATGTGGTTTTAAAGGTAGCATTGGTTTATATGAACCTTGGTGTTTGAAAACTGAAATAATATTTTATAAAACCATTTAATTTATTTAGAAATAATTTTCTAAATTGAGATAATGTGATGGGAGCAATAAAAATATGCCTCTCACAATAAAAACAAAACAAAACAAAAAACAAACAAACAAAAAAAAACACTCTTTTCTAGCCACACAGCTAGAGTTCTTATAGTAAGACACTCCCTTGAACCCCTGACAGGGTGATTCTATCAATGTGTTTTATTATTTTTCCCCTCTGGTTTTGTATTTGTGAAATTAGGTCTCTGAGTTTGTGCATGCATGCATGTGAGAGACACACAGAGAAAAATAATATATGGCCTGCAGAATACACATATAAAAATCTTGCCTTGCAATTTTATAGAAATCTTACCTTATCCCGATCAGATCATTTATTATACTTAAAATGTGTTCTTTTGCCCAAGCTGGTTTGGCTCAGTGGATAGACTGTCAGCCTGCGGACTCAAGGGTCCCGGGGTTCAATTCCAGTCAAGAGCATATGCCAGCGTTGTGGGCTCAATCCCCACTGTGAGGCATGCAGGAAGCAGCCAATTAATGATTCTCTCTCATCATTGATGTTTCTATCTCTCTCTTCCTCTCCCTTCCTCTCTGAAATAAATAAAAATATATTTTTAAAAATCTGTTATTTCTCTCTCTACAGTAATGTATAAGCAATGAAAGTATAATCATCCATGTTTTAAAGATCTGGAAAAGGGTTACATGCACTGTCCAAATTTATATAATTAGCGTGGGGTAAACACTCCTCATCTGGACTCTTGTTTTCACTATGTAGCATTATTTCTTTCCTCTTCCTATCACCCATCCAATGTTCCTACCCTAGACAAGTGTTTCCTCTTCTCTCTGATGGTTTGGATGGGTGCAGAGCTGACCTTGTAGATCTCCTGGCCTGATGAACCGTCTGGTGGTGGCCTGAAGCTGCTGGCACACTGGGGAGCTTGCCCCACAGCTCAGGCAGATGGCAGAATCATTGATGGAAATGACAGCAGCCCGTAGGAATGTCAGCCACTGGGACAGCTTCTGCCCTGATGTTTATTTCTAATTCTAAACTCACCTGGGGAAGGAATTCTCTTCCTCATGGGAACAGTAACTATTTATGAGGTGGCCACTGGGTGGGGCAAAAGTGCACACTTCGTAAGAGGACTTATTGACAACTGCAATAGAGATAAATTAAAAGTGTTTCCCTACCCTAGCCTGTTTGGCTCACTGGATAGAGCGTCAGTCTGGGGACTGAGGGGTCCCGGGTTCAATTCTGGTCAAGGGCATGTACCTTGGTTCTGGGCACATCCCTAGTAGGGGGTGTGCAGGAGGCAGTTGGTCAATGCTTCTCTCTCATTGATATTTCTAACTCTCTATCCCTCTCTGTAAAAAAAATCAATAAAGTATGTATTTTTTTAAAAAAGTGTTTCCCCAAGTTCATTTTTTAAAACAAATTGGAAGCCTCAAATTCAGATTCTAACTTGAGTGAATTTTCATAATCTAGTATACCTCCTCTATAATGTTTTTTATTAATTGCATGTATCTAAGGACTAAACACAATCATTCATTTGGGTCATGCAAAGCAGAATACCAAGTTATTTTTGTGATTGATAGTAAAGTTTTCTCTCTAATAGATCTTGTTTGCTGGGCATTTTTTGTCTGTGTGTATGTTATAATTTTGCTTCAGTGTGGCAATTTTAGAAATGATAGTTTACTGCAATTTTCTCCTTATTCTGTTGCTCTGTGATTGTTGTAGTTACATTCATCAAACACCACATTCATATGCGGCAAAGTAATTGTGGCCATTTAGTATCTATAATCACTTAAAGAGAACCAGCTAGGGATTATCCCATAGCTGGGGTGTTTAAGGAGGGAAAGAGCGAGCTTTAGTGTTGAAAAACGGATGAGCTATATTCTACCTTCAGATTTCTTGTAGGATTTGTACCTAGTCTGATTTTCTTTAGATTGGGGAATAATGCTTATATCCACAAAGAACTCAAAGGAATACATTATGCACATTATATCAGGTGAAATATAATAATATGTAGTAGTCCATGGAAGGAATTCAAGGCCTGCAAATTCAGTACAATGAGAACTTTCATCCCCTCAGACTTTTGTGATCCCTGGACAATGTGAAAAAGTTGCCTTGAAAAATAGTCTTACATGTAAGAGGAGGCTCTCTTTTTCATGTATGCTTGTAACCTGTGGAGATAAAACTAAAACAATGACACCACAAACACATCAACATAAAATTAAAACTAGAACATTTAGTGATGCTTCTAGATTTTTAATTTTGGTTTTCTTTTCATCTGAGAAGCAAGACTTACTGCTCTATTTAAACGAGAGAAGGGGAACAGGAACACTAGAGTATTTAATTTAGAAAAAGAAACCAATGTTGAATGATATTTTTATTTTACTTTATTTTCCCTTTCAAATTTCCTTCTCATTTGTCTGTTGTCAAGAATGTCAGTTTTAAGATGAAGTGTTTCAGGTGAAAATTCCTCCACTTTATTTTTAAAATTATTTTTTATTATGTAGGGGTTTATAAAAATATACATAGGAAGCAAACAAGATATTCAGCTTTTCCATGTACATCTCATTTTGCTTAAGTGTGTTACAGAAAGTGTTGGAAATTAGGTGACAATTGCATTCTGCAGTCAGGCCTGCTGTAGTCTATAGGTTGAATGGATAAAGCAACATCTTAGCATGATTCTTCCTCTGCCTCATTCCTGGCCACTAAGTAACCTCACAGGATGGCTCAGTAACAATGTTGTGCCTCAAGATGATGCAATATTAAGATGGAAACAAAATAACCCATCTGAATATGTCATGGAAGTGCTGTGGGTATTAAGACATGGATAGGAAAAAATCAGAAAATAAATGAGGGAAATAATAATAATAATCCAAATCCCAATTACTGACCTTTCGGCCTGGTCCTGTACTCTAAATCCCATATTCCAGTCCCCACTATTCTGTGTTACAGGTTTATTTTCTTAGCAGGTGGGAAAGCAACAGAGTGAGGAAATGCAGCTTTCCAGACATGACCCAGAAACCGTGTGACTGAGGGAAGTTCCAGAGGGCAGTGATCATGACCATGAAATTGGAAGTAGGGAAACGTGGATCTCTTATACCTGTCCAATGCCCTGCAGTGCACAGAGTGCTTTCATACTACCATCCGATTCTTTCAGGAGCCCTAGGAGGTACAGATGAATCACCCTTGTACACATGAATAAGTGCATACTTAAAACGACAATGATTATAGCCTAATGAAGTGCAGAGCCTAAGGTAGGAAACGAGGCCAATGCTCTCTCTCTCAAGTCAAACCTGCCTGCTTGGAGAACTGAGTGAAAGGAGAGAATATAGGAATGTAGGGAGAAGAAAAATGTGCATCTGGAGACCAGTTCAGATGAGGACTCGTGGCTTTTTATATTTATCCTTGGTCTACGGGTTCCTAGAAGAAATGTGCTGAAGGAGAACAGGGGAAGAAAACCCGGTTGGGGGGGGGGGTAGCTACAGAGGCTGTGTGCGCTGCCCAGTTCTGCAGGAGCTCATCTGCCTGCTGCAGTAGAGGGAGGCAGTGAGTGCCCAGGAAAAGAGTTCTGGCTCTATCACAAATGTGCAGGAGGTTATTATCCATGAACTAGAGGCCCGGTGCACAAAATTCATGCACTCCGGGTGGTCCCTCAGCCTGGCCTGCACCCTCTCACAGTCTGGGGAGCTGGCCTAAGCCAGCAGTCGGACATTCTTAGCACTGCTGCAGGGCTTCCGGCTGAGCAGCACTCCCCCTGTAGGAGCACACTGACCACCAGGGGGCAGTTCCTGTGTTGAGCTTCTGCCCCCTGGTGGTCAGTGCACATCATAATGACCAGTTGTTCTGCCATTCAGTTGATTTGCATATTAGCCTTTTATTATATAGGATTACATAGATAATTTGGCAACGGTGGGGTTCTAGGCCAGGCTCTGACAATAGCAAGCCCAAAGATCTTGAGGGCCACTTAACTATTTGGGGACTTACTTCTTTTCCCCATTTATAAAATGAGAGCGTTGAATTATATGATGTAAAGGACTTATTAAATCAGATGTTTTGACCCTAAAATTTAATTGTATTTCTATCTTTACTTGGAACCTACTGCTGATAAGGGAACAGCCCAATCTCGAGAGAAGGAAAACGTCCCAGAGGCCTCCTACCTGCTGTTGCAGCACCTATATCTAACCTTCACCTTCAAAACTGGCAGGAATAGCCTGGCACAATGTAAGCACTCACTTCATGTCATCTATTTTATTACAAACAGTGCAGTAATAGTATTCGCCCACACTTTATTCCTATTTGTCCTCTTGGCAATTAATTCATGTGGGAAAAGGAAGATTCTGACGAAATAGAAAGATTTTTAAAAAATAGATGCTAAAAACTCCTCTTGATTTTATAACCTCCAGGGAGAGGACTGTGTGCAGGACCGCTTGACACTAGACCACAGATTTGAAGGATAAGCAGGTTAAAGCATTTCTTTAAGGCAAATGAGCCACATTTTCCAGCATAATGTGCTGCTCCCCGATTCTCTGGTTTTCCCAACTCCAGGAGACCTCCATTCTCTCCATTCAAATGCTGGTCGGCTCCCTTTCTGCTCCTAAATACTGTAGTCCTCCCCCCCCCCACCCCCCATCTACCTTTTGACTGTCTTTGATTTTGCTTTCCGCAGTTTCATATTTCAGTTACCTGTGTGGTCAACCAAGGTATTAAATGGAAATTCCAGAAAGAAACAATTCATAAGTTTTAAATTGTGTCCCATTCTGAGTAATGTGATGAATGAAATCTCATGAGGTCCCCACTCAGTCTCACCCTGAATCACACCATATACATTGCCTGCCTATCATTCACTTCATAGCTGCTTTGATTATCAGATCGACTTTCAGTATCGCAGGGCTTGTGTTCAAGTCACCCTCATTTTACTACTAATGGCCCCAATGGGAAAGAGTAGTGATGCTGGCAATTGGGATATGCCAAGAAGAAGCCACAGAGCTTCCTGCAGGTGAAAGGTGAGTACAGTACTGTAAGGTACTTTGAGATAGAGAGAGACCACAGTCACATAACTTTTTTTACATTATCCTATCTAATAAAAGAGAAGCATGGTAATTAGCCATACCTCCGCTACCCTTCCCATTGGCTAATCATGGAGATATGCAAATTAACTGCCAACCAAGATGGCAGCCGGCAGCCATGCACTGAAGCGAACAGGGAGGCTTGCTGGCTTCAGTGACGGAGGAAGCCAAGCTTCCCCACCTGCCTTGCCGGCCTCTGAGCTGCAACTCTAAGAAACATTGTAACAAATATAGAAGCTCAAGCAAACCCCAGAAACCTGCTTTAGTCAGCCAGGCTTCAGCCAGCAGGACCGAAACATTGTTTCAAATACAGAAGGTAAACAAAGGCCAGAAACCTGCTTTCAGCA
>NW_005355584.1:1215107-1218488 GCF_000412655.1 Myotis brandtii
TGAGGGACCCCCTCTCCCCCCCGAGTGCACAAATTTTTGTGCACCGGGCCTCTAGTCCTATATAATAAAAAGCTAATATGCAAATTGTCCCCTCGGGAGTTTGACCAGGAGACTGGAGTTTGATGCGCTGACCACCAGGGGGCGGCACAGAATAAAGGAAGGCCCCAGCCAGCAGCCATCTGGGGAAAGGAAGGCCCCACCCTATCAGCTCTAACCACTGGCCAGGCCTGGGGCCCCTGCCCCTGCACAGATTTCGTGTACAAGGCCTCGGGTATTGTTATAATTGTCCCATTTTATTGCTGGTTATTGTTGTTAATTTCTTACTGTGCCTAATTTATAAATTAAGCTTTATGTTAGATGTGTATGTATAAGAAAAAAACATAGGCATATAGAGTTCAGCACTATCTGCTGTTTCAGGCATCCAATGGAGTCCTGGATAAGGGGGCTACTATATAACAAAGAAGGACACTCTGCCTTTGAGACTGACTCAGGTATTTGTCATTCGTTTCTTTTGAGCACATCCCAAAAAGCCAGGGATAGGTCTCCTGGATCCCTAGAAAGGCAATTTCTCTGCCCTTCCAAAATGTGCCTAAACCGCTGAGTCTTGGTATAGGCATTGTGGACATTGGTAGAGACAATTTTGCACCTGCCTCAAAGTATTTACATGTTGAAATACACATTATTTTAATATAATTGCTTTATTCTTATTTCTGGTTTATTTTTTATTAGAACATTATATTGATATATTTTAGTTATCACAAATGTACAGGGGAATTCTTTTCTATGAATTACATTTCAGGATATTAAGTGACCATTTTAAAGCATTTATTATGAAAGGAATCATTGGGTCTTATAGGATTCTGGCTTACTGGTTATAAAATAACTCATATTACTTACCAGGAGGCTCCTTCCCAGGTTGGGTGAGCAAAGCCTCCGGAGCTCCAGTGTTCCTCTAACATCCTCGATTAAGCAGATCCCTGGTTGCCCTGGTTCACAAGGTCATCTGATTTTTAAACTATTCACATATAGATTGGAAGCACATTGCAAAAAAAGGTCTGAAATCAGTGTTGCTGCCTCTTCAGTCCCTACAACAATCTGCTCCACCTGCATTTACTGAAAATGTACATTGTGAAAAGCTAAGCGTTCCAAGGATGTGCATGGCCTCTATCTCAGGGAGGGTACACTCATGGTTGGCAGAGACATGTGAGCATCAAAGTAAAGGTGTAGGTGGTGTATTAGGAAACAAACAACAAGCTGTGGGATTGCAGGAGAGACTGTTCTTAAGAGAGTGTTCAGAGATTTTATGAAAGAAATAACATTGGAATGGAGGCTTCAAGGCCGAAGGGGGCTTTGATCTGGTAGGAGAGCAGCCAGCCTGAACAAAGTTAATTGGTATAAAAACGTGGCTGCGTTCAGGGAATCATAAGTCATCAACATGAGCACCCAAGTGTGTTCCAGATGCAGCTGGCGGGCGGCATGTGGCCGGAGCTCGGACCATCAGTCTTGAAGGCCACGCTTAGGAATTTTGACTGTCCCTTTAGAAAGACCACAAGGAGACCCTACAGGTTTTGCAGAGAAGGTAGTGGCATCACCCAAACTAGTTTAGGAAAAAAACTGACAGCAGTGTACATAGAGGAGGGCAGGGGACTGAGGAGTGTCGTCCGTAACCCAGCAGTGAGAGGACAGGCAGACTGGAACAGGCCCTGCTATCAGAGTGGGAAGGAAGAAGGCAGGCAGGAGGAAGAACGGTGTTTGCTAAGTGGGTGCAGGGGGCGAGGAAAACCAAGGACTCTGGGGTTCCTCCTGTGGGGGGAGCAGTAACTGACAGAGCACATCACTCAGTAGGACCAATTGTGTATAAGTGAATTGGGTTCAGACCCTTCTGAGTATCCCCCAAATAGGCTCTGCTCTCAATAAAGGTAATATCAACATTAAAAGCAAATACCCCAACTCAAATCAATACTAATTTGCCAATTCAGTCATTTCTATGGCATAGTCCTGACTGGTTTAAAAGCCATAAATAAGATTCTATAATGCTTTTTTAAAAAGGTAATTGAACCATAGAGGCATCATTGTTGTAGGTAGACTTCACTAACAAATATAAAATATGTTCTTGGACAGGTGCTATTAAAATGTATTGTGTATATTGTCTGCCAATAAAACAACTGTTTACACCACTTAATGTGTGATAGGACATGCCATATGATAACATATGCAGGAATAAAATGAACTTTATGACAATAGGGAAGATACTTATATGTGTGCACATTCCCTAGATCAATCTTAAGAAGCCACTTGTTCCTGATGACAACAATCTTTTATAAGGTCTGTCACTAAATATTAATACTTTCCCTTTTTTGCTGTTGTTTTCCAAAAGCATTTCATGTGTCCCTCACTCAGACACCAAGGCTTGTTTCTATGTGACAGCCTAATTTTTTAATTAAATTTATTGGGGTGACATCTAATCTAATAAAAGAGAAACATGCAAATTGACTGCAACTCTGCTACGCCCCAAGCCACGCCCACCAGCCAATCAGAGCGACTTTATGCAAATTAACCCAACCAAGGTGGCAGCCGGCAGGAGCTGGAGCAAGCAGGAGGCTTGGTTGCCCCGGCTATGGAGGAAGCCAAGCTTCCCGCCTGCCCTGGCCGGCTGTGGTCTCCGCTCAAGGCAACAAAGTTTCAATTATAGGAAAGAAATAAATCCCAGATACCTCCTTCCAGCCAGCCTCCACTGGGAGCTTGGGTGGCTGGGGGCCATGGCCAGCCTGCAAACAGCCATCAGCCCCTCACCCAGACTGGCCAGGCATCCCAGCAGGACCTCCCCACCCTAAGAGGGGTGTGGCCAGCCTGAAAACAGCCATCAGCTCCTCACCCAGACTGGCCAGGCACCCTAGTGGGAACCCCCACACTGAAGGGGCTGTGGCCAGCCTGCAAACATCCATCAAACCCTCACCCAGGCTGGCCAGGCACCCCAGCAGGACCCCCCACCCTGAAGGGGGTGTGGCCAGCCTGAAAATGTCCCTCAGCCCCTCACCCAGGCTGGCCAGGCACTCCAGCGGGGACCGCCATCCTGAAGGAGGTGTGGCCAGTCTGAAAACGTCCCTTAGCCCCTCACCCAGGCTGGTCAGGCATTTCAACAGGACCCCCACCCTGATCCAGGACACCCTCAGGGCAAACCAGCCGGCCCCCACCCATGCACCAGGCCTCTATCCTATATAATAAAAGGGTAATATGCAAATTGACCCTAACAGCAGAACGACTGGGAATGACTGGTCACTATGACACACACTAACCACCAGGGGGCAGACGCTCGATGCAGGAGATGCCCCCTGGTGGTCAGAGTGCTCCCACAGGGGGAGCTCTGCTCAGCCACAAGCC
>NW_005355584.1:1218644-1236556 GCF_000412655.1 Myotis brandtii
CCCCCCCGAGTGCACAAATTTTTGTGCACCGGGCCTCTAGTCCTATATAATAAAAGCCTAATATGCTAAGTGTCCATTCGTCTGGTTGGCCATTCAACCAATCAAAGCATAATATGCTAATGATATGCTAAGGCTGCTCAACCACTTTGCTATGACGGCACTGACCACCAGGGGGCAGACACTCTATCTGGTAGGTTAGCTTGCTGCTGGAGTCTGGCTGATTGGGACTGAGCTAGATGGACCAGACACGCCCTGGAGCCCTCCCACGATCCCTCCCCAGCTGGCCAATCTCCTGCGTCCCTCCCCAGCCCTGATCGTGCACTGATGGAATCCCTTGGCCTGGCCTGCACTCTCTCGCAATCCAGGCTGAGGGCCCCCCCACCGAATTTTGTGCACCAGGTCTCTAGTTGGTTAATAAGATCATATGGGTTTCAAGTGTACATTTCTGTGCTCCATGATCTGCATATTGTATTGTGTGTACACCACCCGAAGTCAAATCTTCTGTTACCATATACTTGGCCCCCTTTATCCTTTACTACCCCCTTCCCTTGGGTAACTACCATACTGTTGTCTATGTCTATGAGTTTTTGTTTGTCTTATTTGTTCATTAGTTGCTTTCAGATTTATAGCCCACATACGAGTGTAATCATATATTTCTTGACTTTTTCTGTCTGACTTAATTTGCTTAGCATGATATCCCCAAGGTCCACCTACCTATGCTGTCACAAATGGCAGCATATTTCATCTTTTCTTATGGCTGAGTGGTATTCCATTGTGTATGCCTAGCACCTCTTCTTTATCCAATCATCTATGGAAGGACACTTGGGTTGTTTCCATATCTTGGCCACCATGAATAACGCTGCAATGAACATAAGGGTGCACATATCTTTGCAAATTAATGTTTTCAAAATTATGGGGTAGAGATCCAACAGCCTAATTCTAATATGCTATAAAAATAAGTAACTATAATTATAGGGTTTTTATATAAGACATGACCACCATTTCTTCATCTCAAACCACTAGAAAGTGTTCCTGCCCAGGGTCCTGGCACTGCTCTGGGTGGAGGTACTGGAGAATGAAGGACTTCAAAACTGGAGAGAACCTTCCCCTCCCGGCACTTGATGGATTGAATTACATCAGTGAGGCCATTTTAAAGAGAAGACAATAGCTCCCAGATAAGACAGGGCTCAGGAAAGCAAAACAAAACAAAGAAAACCTGATGAACATATCTAGAGAAGTGAAGTGTTAATAAGAACGAGAGGTTAGTAAAAAGTCGAAGCACGGTATTAAATAATAAGCAATTTACATGCATCTATGTTAGCTGGACGCCTTTACATTGTTAAATCACATAACTAATAATCCTCATTCTGACTTCATGCTTGCCAAGTAACAGCCTGATTATAGGGTGGCTTCCGTGTGGCATGCCTGCAGGTGGAGTGTCTGGTTGCCTCCAATTAGATTGCTCATTATAAATTGATAAACGGGTGTGCAGTATTCTTCCTGAGCTTGGATAATGTGAGACCACCCCTGCTCCTGGTGTGTTGATAAATCAGCTTTCTAAGCCACCTAGACATAGAGCCAACCCTTGAACCTGGGTGAATTTAAGGCTGCCTCCCTATGAAGTTTTGTGGGAGACAGATAGAAATGTCTTCCTTTAAGACTCCCAATATCTCACTGATTGCAACTTTTCTGAATTAAATTCAATAACTGTCACTATTGGCAGGGTGAAGGTCAGGAATAACCTACATGGTAGCCTGTTGGATCCAGTACTGTCCTATAGCTGAGGCGAGCATAGAATTCAGAGTTCAATATCAGATCACAATTGAGAGTGAAAAAGATCACTCACCAAATGTAAAAGCAGGACAGGAAAACAGTTATAGAAGAGGACTCCTAGGAAAACCAGGGTATATGGTTGTCCTATTATAACTCAGGGTGCTGGACCAATCTTAAGGTTGAACTTGAGGTTGTCATTGTGATTCTTTTGTGAATCTATCATGAACCAACATCAAAAGATACAGCTTTTTCTCTTGTCATTTAGGCTCAGATCCCTCTGAGAACTTCCTGAGGCAGCTCCCCTGGGTTTTCTGCACTCAGCATGCCATAGCACAGGCAAGCTTTTCTCTGCAGGACGACCTTCAGCCTGGTGACCTCAGCTATGCTTAGGTTATTCTAGATTTGCTGTGCCTTACTAAGGGAATCTCTTCTGTAAGGAGAGAAAATGAAGTTTAGGTCTTTACAAAATTGTCACAGTGCTAATAGTGGTTTTCATTGGGGGCAGGGAATGGGAATCAAAAGGGAGGAGAAACATTTACTTTTTATTTATAATTTTCTGTACTACTTGGATTTACTTGACTTTATTTAATTTTTACTAAGAGTCTTTTAAAAAATGTTATCTTACCCTTTCCAAAATTCGTAAGGACCTGTGCAATTGTGCAATGATGGCCCCTGTTAGAGCCCCATAAACTTCTGAGTGGAGCAGAAATATTAGACTGCTTGAAAATCACTGGGGCTTATACAAAGCTCTAGTAGAGAGAAAATATATGTCTTATCAGATAATACGATATGTATTATATGCATAACAAATAATATGTGTCATATATAACACTGGATTATTCTTTCTCTCCTGGTTACCGTGAATTGGGGGTTATCGCTGAGAACCATCATGCTGATATCCCCAGGGTATGCAAAGTGAGATGTCTGGGTGCAACTTCATTTGCTGAAAAATATTCCTTTGAGTACATTTTTTTTCAGATAGAGGCAGCTGCTCTAAATCATGTGGAATTAAATAGCACCTATTAAATTTCTTAAAGTGGAATTAATTAAAATTAAAACATATGCATGTGAGTGAATAAATATAGAAAAACAATTTAAAACTCCATAGCAAATGCCTGTTGTTTAAAACCAGCTCCATGCGTAAGGTTGCTGTTGGTGATAATGTCCAGGGTTGTATAAAATATATTACTAAGGTCTAATCCAAAGTGAGAAGCTCTGGTCTGACTCTCTCCAACGATGGAAATCATAGAGATCACAGGCAAGAAATAAGTGCACACATGTCACCTTGACTTCTAATATAGATACTGCAATTTCTCTGAAATATGTGGTCTTCCAATCTTATTGTCTTTCCAATTCTAGACAGTGTAGTGATGAGATTAAGAACACCTCAGTCTAGTAGCAGATTGGAGGGGGGAGAACTTTGAAAAGGAGGTACTAAAACAAATTGGTAGGATGTACGTACACTTCATATGTTACATATATTTAACACATTTTTCAATATTAAATTTAAAAAGTAAATAACCACACATATGCTATGCTTACAGTTATATGGAAATGTAAAAAGTAAATAATTACATGTATACTATGCTTACGATTTCTCTCCTAGGAAAAAGAAACAGAACCTGTGAAAATGAAAATTGTTGATGCATTAAGGTAGGAAAACTGTGCTAATGGAGAGAACCCAAGAGGCAATGGACCAAAAAGAGAGTTCTTTGTCTTTCAGAAAAGGTTTCAGAGAAGATGAGCAGGTTCTCAGCAGCAGAACCACCCAGTGACGCAGGCTGACAACATTGACCATAATTACCATGCAGTTTCCGAGGCCACTCTGGATGGGGTCTTTTCAAATGGTGGGAATGGAAGGGCAGGGCAGTACCAGCAGGGATTCCCTCCTAAGCAAGCGAGGCGGATGTTGCACATAACAGTCCTACTCACATTCCACTGAGGAGATTCCAACCTTGTGTAGTTCCGGGTGGGTGAAAAAATGTGCTTTACTCAGATGCTCACAAAATAAGAGAAAGACCAGTATTGAGGGGCAGTTGCCAGCCTTGATCTGGCACTGGGCGTATTTTTCCCACCGTTTACTTGTACTATTATTTATTCAATAAGGACAAAGGAAAATTCAGGAATAATTGGGATCCATTTCCAAATAATCCCCCATTTGTTCATTTGGATGTTCAATAGCAACTCAAAATTCTTTAACAGCTGAAGAGTAGGTTATGACCTAAAATAAGGACCATATGACTTAGCTGACACAAGCAAAACTTTTGCGAGAAAAAAATAAAATAGGAGTTCCCATCCTGAACAGACAGAGGGTACAACTCGTCTGGTGGCCCTTGCCAGATGTTTCACTAAGAGGAATAAACCTCCCATCATACACTTAATTTCACACTACAGTTCCACAGGGGGGAATATCGTCCTGACCCATCTGGTGAGCAGCTTCCGCCCTGAAGCATGAAGATTGATAGCTGCTGTAATTCTACGCTGGCTAGTCTACTGTAACTGCAGATGCTACTCCTCCTTGTGCGTATGTCTAATTATCTTTAGGATCATTTTCTCTCATTCACATCCTGTTGCCTAGAGTTACACAGGTTAAAAATGTTATTCATCCTTGAATGTTACTCTAAAAAACCCACTTATGAATGTTTAATACATGGTTCTTATTTTAATAGCTACAGGTCACCTGACTTTTTGAAAAACTGTTCTATTTATATTTTATATTGCCCCCAGTGATTTGAGAGATGTATTTGATTAGCTTCCCCCCCCCCCCCAAAAAAAAATATATCATTGGCTCCATTCCTCCATGCCAAATGTCTTTGTTTAAGCTCCGTGGCAATTTATAGTCATGAACTAACTTCCTTGTTGCTAATTTCACTGTAAATTTTATTGTGTTACCAGACACCCTCTGAACACAACTCTAACAAATCAATATACTGAATTTATATTTGGTATACAGCTATTAGCACCAGTAATTAACTTCCCATTATTTCCATCTTCATTATTAATAGCGTGTACATCTTAGCTATTAGCACCAGTAATTAACTTCCCAAACACAGGCATTATTTCCATCTTCATTATTAATAGCGTGTACATCTTGGAGAATTATTTCTATTTGCATCTAAATCATCAAAAGAAAATGTGACTAAATCCCGAAACCCAAGTGAATTCTAAACTTTAGGGACATAATTTCTTGGCCTAGGATAGCTTTAAAATATATTAGAAAAGGAGCAAGTCGAAGAATATATAAATTGCCAATCATGAAAGGAGCTGCACATCGTAACAAAATATAGATGCCACCTGAAAAAAAGAGCTCAATATTAAATACCACTCAGAGTTTACGTAATTTTTTCTGAAAGAGTAGAGTCGACTCCTATTCAAATGACCACGGAATGCACTTACAGGTCAGTGTTCACTTTAGTAAGGCAAAGGCCAGTGAGTTCTCACTGACAAAATAATTGGTCTCTCATCATTTTTAGGAGGTAACTATCTTGGTTGAAACATGTGCTGTATTTGCTTGATGATGGTTCAGAAAATGCGCAGTCTTCCATATATTTGCATCTGTTTATTTGTTGTGATGTTATTTTATAACAGAATAGTTTAAATTAATCTTTAAACATAACTCATTTACTGACTGAGTGCATATGCTATGCAGGATTCTCTACTAAATTCTTTGAATATGAACGAGGACTATCACCTCCCCTCAATAACGGCAGCTCCTCGTGGGGATAAGGAGAAAAATATCTTGAGCAAAAGTTCTAACATAAAAAGCTCACTGCTACCA
Source organism: Myotis brandtii (assembly GCF_000412655.1). NCBI lineage: Eukaryota > Metazoa > Chordata > Mammalia > Chiroptera > Vespertilionidae > Myotis > Myotis brandtii. The sequence goes on from NW_005355584.1 coordinate 1,224,196, forward strand.
GTAAATGGGAGACCTGGGATTGAATGAGGAGCATGGAATAATTATCTTGAACTTTAGCACCATAATGAATCATGGGAACTGAAAGGTGCAGTTGATGCTGCTAATTCAAAGAATATAATTCCATCAAAGGAGAAAACGAACCGCATCTGTTCTTAGCTCATGTTTGCCCATTGTTTTTATCTCAACCAATGCGTCAGGGACATTTAATTTTAAAAGTAAATAATGAGAACTTTGACGCATGTTCTTTTGAAATTTCTTTGTTTAACCATTTTATAAGCACTGATTAAAAATGATAGTACCATTTAAATCAGCTTATACTGCTTTTTATGTAATTAATTTCTGTTATTTTTTTACTTTTCCTTTAAGTCTTTGTTTTTGAAATAGATCTATCTCATTAAGTTTTAAACTGCTCACATACAGTCTATGCTTAAATCAGAGCACAATCTATCAAACTGTGCCTTCCTTAAAATCACGTCCTGCTTGCCCAGCCGGCATGGCTCAGTGGTTGGGCATCGACCTATGAACCAGGAGGTCATGGATCAATTCCTGGTCAGGGAACATACCAGGTTGCAAGCTCCATCAACAGTGCCGGGTGGGGGTGCGGGGAGGTGTGTGTATGTGCAAGAGGCAGCTGATCAATGATTCTCATCATTGATGTTTCTCTTCCTCACCTTTCCTCTCTGAAATCAATATATATATTGAAAATCACTTCCTGCTTATGAGTGTTTTTCTTTATCAAAGTCTTCAGCCTTCTGTATGTGTCATGTGCGTCACAACAGTCCTTTATCTAATGACATTGAAAATTCCTCAGGTGTCAGAAAGACGCAGAAATATAGGGCATTTGATAATTAGGTGTAAATGCCCAAGTACTATTTTTCCTTATTGTCATTCATACAACTACCTTGTAATTTCTTAAGTCATTAGGGCCTACTTTTCAATATGACCGTGCCTTAATATCCAGTGTATCAAATCTAATCCTGTGGTTTATTGTGGGCAACCCTGGTTGGTCTGTTCTGAGCTTTTTCCTCCCTTCCACTGAATTGAAGTTATACTTATGCCCCGCTGGTGGCTTGAATCACCTCAATTTGTTCTGGCAACCAGACGCAGCTGCTTCCTGTGAAAGGCGCGAGGGCCGCTGAACAGCGCATTAAGGATCAGCCCGGGCTGAATGTGGAGGCGCGGCCCTTTCTGCCAGGCCAGCGGAGCATGTGCAGACAGATTTGCTCCAGTGCAAAATGGTGCGATGATTTAAAGCCGGGCTTGGGCTCTTTTCCCCTCTCGGTGTCTTTTCTTCTTCCTTTAAAAATGAAACAGGATAGTGGACAGGCTGGTATAATCTTGGGAACATCTGTCGCTTTTCACCAGGTCTTAGCAGAGGACAATATGTTTGAAAAGGGGACCCAAGTTCCTGTTGAGAGGGGGGAAATAAAAGCCCTCAGCAGAGAGGAGTGTGGGCATGTTTCCACACACACAGCGCAGTCTCTTTGTGCCTTCTGTCAGAATGGGTCTGAAGAAAGGGTTTCCCCTCTTTCTTCCTAATGAAACTGCCAGGGGGGGAAAAATATCTTCCCAGTGGGTGCTTAATGGACTTTCAGAACTGTGGAAAAGGTACCTTCCGCCTCCTTGCTTTTATTCTCAATAACTTAGTCTTAAACTTAATCAGAAGTGTGAAGGAATGTATGCTTTGCATTCTTTCACATCTGTTATTTTGGAGTTTTCTTAAGTTAACTTTTATATACTAAGTTCAGACAGTTTAGAGAGCAATCGTTAGGCTTTTGGTTTGTTTATTTGATGTTTTGTTTTGTTTTTTAAATGAATATTTTACACTGATTATTGTTTCCCTTGAATTTGTTCTGTTCATCTTACTCCAATTACCTAATATTGGGCTGCAATAACCATTAAATGTAGATAATTTATGTAGGATCAGTTACCAGGGGATTTTTGCAAGATATTTTTTATGAGCAATTTTGCTCACTTCAACTATGACAGTGAGATATGCTGCAGTGGATATGTGTCTATCTCCTGCAGCTTCCACTTCTTAAAACAAACAAAAATTAATTCCAATATCTATCCTTTTTTTTAACTGACCTATGTTTTTGGAATTCTCATAATTTTGCAATAATATATAAAAGAAAAATATGAAGATATAGATTGATGCCTAAAAGGATAATCGATTTATACAGTTTGCAATGAGTATTATCATTGTTATATTTATAATTATGGGCCCAGCACGCTTCCGCTGCGCCACTCTGCTTCTACTATAATTAGAGGCCTGGTGCACAAAAGTTGTGCATGGGGGGAGGGCTCCTTCAGGTTGGCTTGTACCCTCTCGCAATCTGGAACCTTTCGGGGGATGTCCGACTGCAGGTTTAGGCCCAATCCTGCTGCGGATTGGGTCTAAACCGGCAGTCGGACATCCCTCTTGCAATCCAGGACATCTGGCTCCTAACTGCTTGCCTGCCTACCTGATCACCCCTAACCCCTCTGCCTGCCTGCCTGATCACCCCTAACCACCTCTGCCTGCCTGCCTGCCTGATTGCCCCTAACCACTCGCCTGCCTGCCTGATTGCCCTGGGCCAGCCAGGGGCGGGGGGGGGGGGCGGGCTGTGGTCGTTCTTGTCTCTGGTCATTCTGGTCATTCTGCTGTTTCAGTCACTGGGCTTTTATTATATAGGATAAAGGCATAATATTTCTGAAAATATCTGAATTTATACATGTTTTTTAAAAAATATAATGGGTCATTTAATACTCAAATTCTTGTACCAGCATAGTATATTCACACATGATATATTTCACATTTTAAATGTCCTTTAAACTTACTAGCTAAAATGGGTATAATATTATTTATTCCAAAATAAAAATGTTAGTTGCTTCATAGTCTTTAAAAATATTCTGTTCAGTTTAGCTGCATTATTATACTCCCGATCCTATTTAGATATGTGCTGTTAAAAATATAAAAGTACAATGCTGTATTCATGCCTCCTATGCCTCATTAATAATGATCAAGTTTTCCTATTTTTAAATCAGAAGTAAAAATATCAAAACAAATTCCGTATAAAAAGTATAATTTAGAAATACAAAGACCATTCATTATAAATATGGAAGAGTATGGTGGGCATAATTGAAATAGCTGTTGGGTTGTTTTTTTTTCAAAGAAAGGAATTCTTATAAATTGGTTGTTAATTAACATCTAGACCAGTGATGGCGAACCTTTTGAGCTCGGCGTGTCAGCATTTTGAAAAACCCTAACTTAACTCTGGTGCCGTGCCACATATAGAAATTTTTTGATATTTGCAACCATAGTAAAACAAAGACTTATATTTTTGATATTTATTTTATATATTTAAATGCCATTTAACAAAGAAAAATCAACCAAAAAAATGAGTTCGTGTGTCACCTCTGACATGCATGTCATAGGTTCACCATCACTGATCTAGACCATCCCACTAGGCCAGGGGAAGCTAATATTACCAGTGTGTTTCATAACCAGTGTCCATGAGATGAGATGGTTCATATTTTGATCATCTCATGCTTCTAATAGATTTATCTAAATGCTAAGATCACATCTAAATCAATGGGTGTGTAAAGCATGAAAAACTTTGATAACATAAGTAAAATAAGTAATTTTTAAAATATATTTTTATTGATTTCAGAGAGAAAGGGAGAGGGAGAGAGAGATAGAAACATCAAAGATGGAGAGAGAATTATTGTTCAGCGCTGCCTCCTACATGCCCGCTACTGGGGATCAAGCCCACAGCCTGGGCATGTGCCCTTGACTGGAATCGAACCCTTCAGTCTGCAGGTTGACACTCTATCCACTGAGCCAAACGAGCTAGGGCGACATAAGAAATCTTTAAAAAATCAAGTCATTTGGAAACTCACATATAATAAAGTGAATGTGTCCTGGGAGGTGGTACTAAGGTTTCTCAGGTAATGAGATAATGTTGATGTGTTAGGACTGAGCTTTTCAGTCACTTCAAATATACCAGACACATAACTTCCACACACAAGAAAGATCTTGTTATGTCTAATGGTTAAATGGGGGGTGGGGGAGAGAAGCTATCCTTAGACTTTTAATCTGCCTATTTGTATATCTTATGCTAAAGGCTGAATGTTTGTGTCATTCTCCCCCACTCCCCCCAATTCATATATTGAGGCCTTAACCCCCATGGGATGGTGTTTGGAGGTGGAACTTTGGGGCATAATTGGATTTGGATGAGGTCATGACGGTGATGGGATTGGTGCCCATATAAGGGGGTGAAGAGAACAGAGTTCTCACTTTGCCCTGGAAGGACACTGCAAGAAGGTGGCTGTCTATAGCCAGGAACAGAGCTCTGCCTGCCATGTTGACACCCCAATTTCAGACTTCTAGTCCCTAGGACTGAGAAATAAACCTTTGTTGCTTAAGCCTCCAAGTTTGTGATGTTTTCTTACAGCCACAAGAGTGGACGAAGACATTTTACCTTCTGTATTAGGGATCCTAAATTTACACACCTGCAAAGGCCTGACAGTTAAATGAAGGAGTGAGCTCTCTGTGGTAAACGTGTGTACACCTCCCACCTTAAGGGCATAGAAAATCCTCCAGGTCAGACATGCTTTATAGTAAGAAAATGCAGCTTCCTGTGGTCCGATTTTCAGTGTGTAGAAGAGAAGACAGAAATAGAGACTTGTATGTACAGGAAGACAAAAGAAACAACAAAAGTAAAAGCAAAACTGGGGGCCACATATGTCTGCAGGTTGGCTGTGATTAGAGCAGCATTGCGCTACACACCTTGATTCAACAAACTAAAACACTGAGAACATCACTTGTCTTGCTCATTTGTATTCATTCAAACACGAGACATAATCTAGGGGGATTTGCAAGGTTAGTTAAGGAGCTATTTTTTCAGAAATTTGGAAAGCTATATTTTGTCTTAATCTAAGGAGGAATATTTCAATGTTTAAAGAGTGCCTAATAATTTTGTACCAAAGAATAGAGCTCTTTTTACTCATAAGTATGTTTTAAATAATTCGTTCTTTAAATTATTTAACTTTTGGGTAGTATTGTATACTATTTCATACGATAAAGGAACAGAATTATCAATCACTATGGATTCTAACACCAAGTGACATTTTTGTCATGAGCTATTCATTTGACTTTGTAGTATCCAAAATATAGGCATTTTGTCATAAAGCAACCAACTCTTTCAATTCCTGTTGTAAGAATGAGAATTATGATTTGCATTTACACTTAAATAAAATTTTAAGGTGTGAAGGAGAGCCATGCCCACAGAATTGTTTATGAAAATACATTTCATTTTTTAATTACAAATTTATTACTATCCAAGGTATATAGTATATCAGATTAAAAATGAGACAGTCTATAACCAAATTATTTTTCCATTGCTTAGAAAAGGTATGAAATGGAAACACATTTCTTGGTATCTGAAATGCAAACTATCAAATAATTATGTCTGAATATCTAGGATTTATAGGACTCCGGCTTTGGATATTGTAGATGGACCAACCAGCGTGCTTTTCTTACTGGGTTTTTATTTTTATTCCATATGTGAAGTTTGTCATGAGACTAAGAGCAAACCCCTTTGTGTTTCTGAATTTCAGTTTCATCATTGATAAAATAAGGATATATGCTTAAGTGTCTTCAAAGCTGTCTTATGTAGGTCATTTCATGCATAAGGTATTGAGCCCAATTATCCTCAGTGACTGGTGGTAATTTAGTTGCTTACTAAGGCTCATTAACACTTTCCTATATTTGGAAGGAAATCTTTAAGTTACTATAGCATTTTTCTGTCAGCATTAAATGTAAAAAGCCCTAACTAAATAAACATAGCATAATGAGTATTCATTTCCACAACTTATTCTCAAATAAACAAATGTATTAGGAATTATCATGCCTTATTTTATTCAAGAGGTATGTCTGTTTACATTGGTGCTGATATATTTTCTCAGCTTGATTCCTGTTAGTTTTCTATTGAGTCTTTCGTAGTGAGGGACCCTCCCTTAACTTGGGGTTTAGAGTAACCATTTCACTGGGTGGGGAATGGAGTGAAGGAGAAATGCATGTTATATTCCATTTCAATCATTCAGACCTAAAAGTGGGAAGTGGAGCCACTTACAACTCAAAAGAGAATGGCTGCTTCAGATTTCTCCTTTGTGCTTGAAGGAGTTCAAGTTCATAAAAAGACTATCGCTCTTCTCAACCAGAAGTACCTGTTAGGGTGGCTGTTCTTCGGTGTTTTATTAAGCATGCTCATCTTCCTAAAAATTCACCTTTGGAGAAACTGGCTCATCTTGTCAAGTCTTTCTTCATAAGGTATACAGTATCCTCCACTAGTTTTCTCTCCGGATTTTCCTTCTGGATATGAGATTAGCCTGAAAGTCACGTACTCCGGAGAGCTATAGGCTGGCTCCAAGCAGCTGCTGGAAGCAAGGCCATTCCTACATGCACATTTTATGTGTGAGAAGAGCACTAGTAGAATTAAGTGGCACCAGCTATAAACCCTGCAGAACCCAGGGCCAGCCAGCTCTCTGCATCAACATGCAGGGAGCAGTCAGGTTAGCAACATGGAGAGGAGCCCAGTGGGCACAGGCAGAGAAACAGTGGCCCAAATATAAGTGGAACAAGAGAAGGCATGCCTAGGGAGCCCTTTTTCTGTCTAGGGGAGTAGAGGATTATGTATAAAAATCTAATTTTATCTGGAAAAACAATTCCCCTTTAAGCCCGTTGCTCTTTGGAGATTGTTTAGAGCTCTTGAAACATTCTCTCCATAGTCTCATGTCTCCTACTGTCTGCATACCCTTCATGTCCAAGACCCAAGTGAAATGTCAGATTGGTTTATGGTTTTTAGATTCTCCAATAGCAAGTGTCATCTTCCTCCTTCCAGTGCCGCATCACACTGCTCCCTGGTCTCTTACTGAATTTAGCCTTATCCCTTTCCTTTTTATAGTTATGTGTGTGCCTGGAATATTCCCCGGGGCCTTGGCCTTTCTTTCCTTTGTAGCTCCTGCAATGTGTGCCATTAAACCTGGTACACAGCACACTCCACAAATATTTTTGATAAGAGTTTATTGTGAAAATCTACTTTTTCAAAGGTTCTGTGGCTTATGGCAGCGTGATAGAGCAACGTGTAGCAGAAATTTGCATTATTGCTTTTCTCGCTGAAGGGTTAAGAAGGCTTTTATGGTCAAGAGATAGCACAGATCTCGCTATATATGTTATTTCTGACAATTTTGATTTGAGCTGCTTTTAAAAAAGTAATTTCTGTTGCAACTATTCTAAATCCAGAGATACAGTTGCACACCAGTAGTATCATCTGCTATTTAAATACGTAAATGTTCCCTTGTGTTGGCATTTAATACCAATGTTGAGAAATTTGACATGCAACAGCAAAAAATTCTATTTTTTCTTACTAGTAAAAATGATAAACAATGACCCACAAAGTCTCTCATTCTCTCGAGCCCCGAGAAGGCCTGGGTATCTGGGGGAGAATGGAATTGGGAGTCAGTAGGACTTCCTTTGTTTAGCTGAGGGAAAAATGAATTCCTCACCTTCACTTTCCAACTCACTATGTGTCATTTGGTTCCTAATCTGGTTCCCATTTCCTGTGGCTTTTGCATCAGGTGAGGAGTAAGCTACTGGGAATCTCAGAGCAGAAGTGGCACCTTGGGCGGCACAGACTGAACATCTCAGAGAATCTTCTCTGGGGGTTCTCATGCCTTCATCCCAGACTGCTGAGTGCTGTTGTCCTTGTGCGTAAGGGCTGAGGCTCCTGAAGGGCCTGTTACCCTCTTCCTCACCTGGGAGAACTTTTAAGGAGAGAATTCCTGAGACCCCCATCCTTGCATTTTAAAAAAAATTCAGTGTGTCTCAGGAGTGCCCTTATTCTGTGACTATCTTCAGGGCCCTTGAACTGAAAAGTATAATCTCCATCTCACCTGGGAGAACTTTTAAGGAGAGAATTCCTGACTCCCCCATTAGACATCCTTGCATTTTTAAAACAATTCAGTGTGTCTCAGGAGTGCCCTTATTTTGTGAATATCTTCAGGGCCCTTGAACTGAAAAGTATAATCTCCAAATAAGTACTCATTTTTGGACAAACGGACTTTTTTTTTTTTTTTCCATCATGAAATGAGCCTTTGAGAACATCCTGGGCAGCAAAATGGGTGTATTTTCTCAGACTTTGGAGTCTTCCCTTCTATTATTCTGTGAGGGACACAGTCACCCATGGGATATGGCTGGGGGGTGATTCCATGATGTTAATCATAGGTACATGTGTCTGTCTTCTATTAGTGTTCATTTATGATCCATTATTGGCAAGTGTAGTCAAGAGATCATTAAATCTACTTATATTTCCTGTTTACCTCTAAGGGATTTTTATACATTAGTGCCACAGGCCGGTTTTCTTCCTTGGATTTCTGCAATAACTTCCTTAACTGTCCTCACTCCCAGACCAAGGCTAACAAGAAAGGCCACCAGGGTGTTCCTTTATCCACCGCAGTTATGATCGCAATGCCCCTTCATAGAACTCCCTGTGGTACCCCATCATCCTCATGGTACATTCTAAGCATTTTCTCTTCCCATTCAACACTTTTCATCATGTGGCCTCTCTTGTGTGCTCCCACACTTGACATTTTGCCCACTCCTTGTCACAATGGGTATGGTGTGTGCAGATGTATCCACCTCCTTATTCTCCCAACAAATGAAAAGATTCCTGAAGACAAGAGCTATATTTTATTCATCCTCATGTTCCCATCTCCTAGTCTAAGAATCAAACAACAGGGGTTTGGTTGACATTTACCAAGTTAGTGACTGGCAACTGGAAATCTAAATCCTTTGGAAGCATACCTAATTAGATAAAATAAATTGGAGAGTGTAGACATCCTCAGGAAAATGCTAAGCATAACATAATGAAAAGATATGTTATTATGACAACTACAATTTTATATTGAGAGACATTCACAAGAAACTATAAATGGTCCCACTTTCTGAGCACTTGCCTTGTGTAAGTGCTTTCTGCCACATCTCTGTTTTCCCACCCAGGGAGCGTCAGAATATCTAGAACGACTTAGTTCTCAATGGTTACTTCTCTTGGGCCCTTAGCTGCCAAAAGCCCAGTCCCCATCTCTGGTTTTGGATTAAGAAGGCATCTATAATAATAAAAGCATAATATGCTAATTAGACCGGACAGCTGCAAGGGAAGCCGGTGCTGGCAGCCAGGGGAATGAAGGCCCACTCTTGCATGAATTTTGTGCAACGGGCCTCTAATAAGACTATAATCTAACCAGCAAGGTCATCAGAAACTTCTTACTTGCACCCAATCTGCTTTGGTAGATACAACAATATAGGGAAATAACCTTCCACACTGACAGAAACCATGGCAGAGTTCTACTGTTTCTGATTCCTCTGTCTTCAAAATATAGTGCTGCTATGGCTGCTTTTATTAAATCAATCAATATTAGAAATACATCAGATGGAGGGGTTTTTTTTAAAGTAGAAAAGAAAAGGGGGCATTCATCAAATTTGCAAACAGCAGCTTATGACACTGATGAGCCAAAACCCTCAGCTGAGGGGATTCTAATAAGAGTGTTATATATAAGAGTAGAAATATTAAGACAAATTAAACTATATGGAAATATTATGAAATTTCATAAGTAAGCATATGCTGTCATAATTTGCATTTGTACTGCGTGGAATCTTAAACATTTGATAGCACCTTGATATAGTACAGCAATTTTTATTTGTGTTTCTCAGAAGACTAGGTTTTCTAATCAACCAAAGTTGTAGGGAAAGGAGGGGAGAGGAGGAAGGATCTAATCACACATACCTCATCATGTGGCGCTCCCTTTAATTTGTTGTTCCTAACGTGGACTTTCTCCTAGGAATAAAGTACAAACACCTCCCAGGCCTAGAGGCCTGCAGGCTCTGTCCCGTGTCCACCACTCCTGCACCATCCATCCTGTCCTCCCCCCATGCAGGATGCCGTTGTTTCTCAGACACACTCAACTCTTTCCTTCTACAGATGCTTGTCCTTGTTCATTCTGCCCAGGTCATTTTTTCCTTCAGATCCTCTCAGGCCCAGCTCATTTCCATCATCATATCTCAGCGTAAGTGCCATCTCCTCAGAAAGAGACCATTGGTGACCTCCCCAGATGAAGGTGTGTCTGAATCATCTGCCCTCCTCCCCTTGCCTTCTACCTACGCCCTCCTGGTGGATAGGACCTAGATCTTCTTTCAGGGTGAACAGCTGGCTAATGCCAGAACCAGAACCACGTTCTGGTGAACTGAACTCATTTCACTTCTATGTAAAGGTTGTGGTTTAAGGAAAAAAAAAATTTTTAAAGGAAGGCAGTCAGCATGGGAATACCTGATTCAAGATAGAAGCCCATACTGGGGACCCACATTTATGCAGAAACATATAATTAGAAGAGGAAACATTGTGGAAAACTTGAGGAAAAGTATAACCAACAAACTTTTAAATAAGTAGTCTCCAAATTTTTTCCTTTTTGATGTGATGTCCTTTGATTAAAAAAAAAAAAAAGCAGCTAGTTAAATGAACACGGGATAGTACCAATGGCTGTGATTCCTGATCACAAGACCATTTCTTCTCGAGGAAAGGCTGGGCCACCAATGAGCAGGTTACAATAGGTTGGTGTGTTCAGTTATGTTATTGCTGACTGGGGTATGAACATTCACTTCTTTCACAAATATTTACTGTGGGCCAAACATGTGCTGTGTCTTGATCATACTGAGTATCAATCTTTGCCTTCCAGAAGCTTCTAGTCCAGAACAATTATAAAAATAGGTCACAGTTCAGAAAATTTTATTAGATAAAGCAAGATGAATGTAAAGTTACAGATTGCATGATATTAGAAAAAATGAGGATTTTTAACAGGAAAACCACATGAAAGGCCTCAATGATGAAGCCAAGATTCAATGTCTGGATACAGGAAGAATGACGGTGTCTCAGAGAAGTATAGTGTGAAATCCTGGGTGATGTCTAAGGAGAGATTAGCAGGTCTGTTCTAAACATTCTGACTTGGGATGATGACTGACGGTTGAGTGGAAATGGACCATGAAGCGGCAGGAAGAATGATGGTGTCTCAGAGAAGTATAGTGTGAAATCCTGGATGTCTAAGGAGAGATTAGCAAGTCTGTTCTAAACATTCTGACTTGGGGTGATGACTGACGGTTGAGTGGAAATGGACCATGAAGCGACCATCCAAGCAGGCCTGGAGTTGGTGAGATAACTTTAAAATTGAAGCATTGTTAAGTACACAGAGAAGCATGGTATCTGAAACTTAACAGAAGGTAAAAAAAAAAAAGTCTGCTGCTGAATTATTAGCATATAATTCAATTTTAAATACCAACTAGTTGAGAGGAAAAATGCAAGGTAAATGGACAGGAAGGTGAGAGCAAGTGTGCTTGAGTGAAGGCAAAAGCAGACTGGAATCCTATGCTCACATAGCAGGTATTGGAAGACTCAACTGTTAAGGATGGATAAGAAGCAGAGCGTATTCCATTGACTGAATGAGAAAAAATAACGTATGTAGCAATAATCTACTCATCTTCCTAACCCCTGCAACAGAACACCTGGCCACCAGGTGAAATCATGCACCAGGCAGACAGAGGAAAACAAAGCGTGCTTAACTCCACTGGCTGCAGCATGTTCCAAGTAAAAGACTGGATCCCCTTCCCCACCTGGCCTGGGGTCTCAATCCCACCGGAGCGTAAATAGTGCACCTCGGAAGTTTTGCATTAGAGAATCCAGCAGGGGAGGAAATTTTCTGCAAGTAAAGAGTAGAACTAGGGCAGTCCGACGAGATTGAAAGGGCAAAACTATCACGCAACAAAACTGTAAGTTCTGATTAGTTTAATGACTTTGCCTTCATGCCTCAGGAGTTCAATTGATCAAGGCTTCCAGGACAGCTAGGGGAGGGGAGACGGGGAAGGTGCTAGTAACAATTCTCAAAACTCTCCTCCAGCTCCGCGCTTTCAGATGCAAATACCTCGCTGAGTAATGGACGGGCTGCGGCCCCTCCTACTTTCCCCCAGCTCCTCTGGATTTTCCTGCGAAGGACTCCATCTGTCTGGAGGGCGCTGGAGGAGGGGCGCGCGTGGATGCGCGCGTGTGTGTGCGCGCCTGGCGGCGGAGCAGCTGCCTTTCCGACAACCCTCACTGGGTCTCCGGTAGGTGCCCAAGTCTCAGTGGCTCCCCGAGCTGGCCGCGCTAGGAGCTGACAGCAGGCGACCAACGCGGACCACAATCACCTGCTCCGCTCCGCTCCTTCCCCCCGGCGCCCTCCTTGATCTCCGACGCCCACCCCTCTCCCTTTCTTCGGACGCGGACGCGCGCTCCCGCTG
>NW_005355584.1:1236831-1248783 GCF_000412655.1 Myotis brandtii
CGGCGTGGGTGGCAAGTGCCGGATGCTTCGGGGAGGGCGGCGGGGCCCCAGGTGAGTGTGACTGGCTGCTGGGGGCTGGGACGGCTCTGCCGGGCAGAAGCACGTTGTGGGCATTTGGAAGCTCGACTCCGCATCGAGCGGAAAGCGGGCGGGGGGGATCGGCGTAGAGTTTCTCTGGCGTCCCCAAGTTACTGCTGTGTGGCCGTGGGGCTTGCGCACCCAGGCAGGACGGGCGTGCAGATGGAGCTGAGGGCGCTCGGCCCGGAGAGCTGGTGATGCCCGACACCAGGTACGACGCAGTTCGCGAGTTCAGGGTGAGCGCAGACTCCAGCGCGCTCAGGATGAAGCGATAAACACGGTCTGGACCGCTCTTCTCCAAGAGGAACACCAGCGGGTCCCCTTTGACCTGGGATGGATGGCGGCAAAAGTCTGCGCCGCCTGGGCCGCCAGGCTCCGCAGCAGCGGTCTGAGACTGGAAGGGGGTGTGCGTCTGCGTGTGCCGGGTCCTGCTACCTCCGCGCTGGACTCCTTTTACCTTCCGTGAAGGTGGAACTCATCTAAGAGTGCTTCGCTTTTTGCTGTAGTTAGTATTCTGCTGCTGCTGTGCGTCTGCAGGGCGTCCCGCTTCCCCCTCTGCCCCGCTGTTCCTTGGGGGTGCCTTGGGGAAAGGGCGCCCTCCTGCCGCTCTGAATGCAGGGTGGACTTCCCCGTGGGTGCACCTGCTCCATGCTGCTAGTTGCTGGTATTCGACCTCCCCGCGTGGATGAATGAGAAAGAGCCTATTGTCTGTGTTGGCTGCACGTTTAGATCGTTAACCTTAAGGATTTCTTAGATACTGTCCAGGTGAGTCAAGATTAGTAATGAGTTCATCCAGCTGTGGGCAAATGGGAACCTGTGAAGACAGCGTCAAAGATGAGGTGTCTCAGAGCTTTGGAATTGTGCAAATTGGAGCTTGAATATACTTGCAATGCCTTTTATTTTGCAAAAAAAAAGTAGCTTCTCTTTATTTGATAATTTATTAAGTGAAGGATCTTTAAATTGGACGCACGCTCACATTCCCTGGAACCAGATAGGTGTTCAGATCATTTTTAATGCAGAAGTACATGAACAGAACTTTGGCGGGGGTGGGGAGGTGGGAAGGGGGTGTAGAAAAATGTAAGTAACTGGAGACTGTGTGGCTCTTGCTGACAACTAGGCACTTTAAAAATCAGATTAACATCACACAAAAAAGTGTATTTTAAGAGTTTAGGGGAGTAGTAGCAGCCCCTTCCTTTTTTTAAAGGAAAGTTTTCATTGATATATTGTCAGCAACATCTAAATAGTTTTTAAGTGTGTCTTTATAAAGACAAGTTGGGGGGGGGGAGACTAAGGGAGAAAATAATTACATTGGAAGCTTTCAGTCACTCACAAAAAATTACTTTCCCAAAGAACTAGTTAGACTTTATATTTCCCTAAGCTCTTTCTTGTTACATATATAAAGGGGAAATACTTCGAGAAGCATTTTCTTCCTCTTTAGGGCTACTTGGAACAGTGTGAATTAAAATTCAAAAGAACTGAGGCAGGTAGTCACATTGGCAACTTTGTGGGAATCTTACTTACCAGTGAGTGTTTAACAAGGAACGGAGTGACAGGAGCAGTTAGGTGGCATCCAGCGTTAATAGTCTTTATCTGGTCCAGCTAGCTGAAAGTCTGTCTGTGTGAGAGGAAAAATAAAGGGAACAATAATCAATAGTGCAGACCAGCACCCTGCTCAAAGCCATCGAGGCTGCAGCTTTAATAAAAGGGCATTGTGCACTCACAGTGTGAGATATTATTGTAATTAAGGGCTGCAGTAGGTCATTAGGATTGTGTTAACAATCAGCTGACAGGCTCACAACTCTTCTTAAGTCCACTTTTATTGATTTAATAGCACAGAGCTTTTCCCTTTCTTATAAAAGGGTGACTGTAGAGCATCTATATGACTGCAGTTTACCCTTGAATTGACTCTAGTTTTTCTTGTCCAATGCAGAAAAGAGGGTGGAGAGCATACTGAGTTGGCCGCTGTTCAGCCTTCCTGGATCTAAAAATCAACCCACTATGTCTCCTCAGGGGTAATGTCTTTGCTGGTCTCCCTATCATTCAGCACTTTAGGGTTTTGGGGTGTGTGTGTGTGTGTGTGTTTTGTTTGTTTGTTTGTTTTTGAAGGCAGAGCTGCTGTCAACTTCTCAGAATGTTTACTGATTTGAAGAAGTGAATACATCTGTGTGTCCAGTCACATACTTTCTTAGTCAGATTTTTTAGAAATCTTTTCTAAAGCACTGAACCCATAAATTGTTTAGTGCTGTGAATGTGTTTGCCTGAGTGATTTCAACCTTCCTGGATTTTGTCAAGTGTTGGGTTTATTGCATTAGTGGTTTGTATCACATCATGGTTCTCACACACAAAAATGTTTTTTCACTTGCTCAGAAGGCTTCAAAAGCCTTAGCTTCAATTGGGAATTTCAGAAACTTCTAAAATAATGAATACACGTTATTTGATGGCAAAGTGAGTCCTTGGCGTGAAGGAATCGGTTGCTTTTAAATGGGGTGATACAGGGGAGCTGAGGACAAGGAAGGAAGACATGTGACCAGAGTCATGTGTGACCATCTCAGCCTCTGACAGGCACAGCAGATCTAGCTGTAAGCAGCAGTCCTCGGGTGCCTCCTCTGGGAATGTGTTGGCTTTGCAGAAAGATACCCCAGCCAACATCAGTCCCCCTTGTCCTTCTGCAAGAATCCTCACTGAGGAAACCATCAGTGCAAATGATATGCAGACATCTGTCTGTACATTCACTTCAGATTACGCTATAGACTTCTGTTCTGGTAGAATTTCTCTTTGGCTGTTTTGCAGAGTGTTTATTGAGACATGGTGCCTTTCAGTGAGGTCACATAAACTGTACCTGGCTCAGTGTAAATGCAAGGGTAAATGAAAAATTAAAGTTGATACAGCTAAGATATGTTGTAAGAGTATTAAGGAAAACCCTTTACATATAGTTCTGCCACTTTGTTATTATATAAAGAGCTCAGAAGGGCTGTGCCTTATCACCTTTTCTTTTTTAATTGGCACAGGCTGCTTCTAGTTAACGATAAACTATGATTCCCCTTTCTCTTTTATTACTTTTACCCACCACACAGGTTATTTGTGCTTCGTTGAAATGGACACTATAATCCACTTAGCGAAGTTTTCACACAGTGGTCTGATAACCAGAGGCACACTGCAGGCTGTGTGGTTCATTTCCAGGGCCCCTGCCTGAATATTTAGGCCAGTGAACGGTGGGAGGTTGTGGTTTGTGGTTGTAATGCTGTCTGACCTGGGAGCTAATGGACTTGATCACAGTTTCTTTACGTGATAAGTCACACGTGACAGAGAGCCCCAGCTTCACTAATTAAGATGTAAAAAAAATTATGTCTTTTATGCACAAAAGAAGAGGGCTGTTACGTCAGTGTTTAAATTATTGAAGTTAATGCTAAACTTTTCATGGCATACAGATGAAACCATTTAAATGGCAGTATATTTCTGTACTGGAAGCTGCAGGTGGCACTGCTAAGTCTAGAATGATTATAATGGGTACATTAGGAGCAGATTCATCTCCTATTCAAGATTTGCAGCAACAAAAAACCAAATAACCATACCTGTACATTCTTACGTTCTAAGATATTTCCCCGAGTTGGTATCCTATTTCTAAAACATTCAATGGGCCATTGTTCAAATTTCAGTGGAAATAGTTTACTTCTATAGTGTCACAGTATAGAGCAGGGGTGGGCAAACTTTTTGACTCGAGGGCCACAGTGGGTTCTTAAACTGGACCGGAGGGCCGGAACAAAAGCATGGATGGAGTGTTTGTGTGAACTAATATAAATTCAAAGTAAACATCATTACATAAAAGGGTACGGTCTTTTTTTTTTTAGTTTTATTCATTTCAAACGGGCCGGATCCGGCCCGCGGGCCGTAGTTTGCCCACGGCTGGTATAGAGGGAAGTTATTTTTTAATCACCAGGGTTGTTTAGAAGGGGGGAAGCAGTTTTAAAGCTGGATTCTCCTCACCCTCCATTTTTTTTTTTTTTGCTCCACCTGGACATGCAATCCTAAACAACAGGTCCTGTCACTCTCTTCTTCTTCTGCCCTCCTTACCCTGCTGGATGGAAAATCCTGATGATTTCCTGCTTTGAAAATTCAAACTCATGGCCATATAACAATTTCAGTGAGAGCAACGCTGCTTTTCTTGGCTTTTGGAGAAGCTGACACATTCCAAAGATAATAAATTAAAAAGCACTTCATTATCAGAGTGAGAAATACTTAATAGCCCCTTTAAATTACCCGTAGCATCTAGTTATGCCCAGTTCCATCAGTAGCTGGCTGTGTGACCTTGGGCATTGCGCTGGATTCTGTAGATTTTGATTTTGTCCTTCATAAAGAAGACAAGCCTGCCTTGGGTTTTTCTAAAACGTGTTCCAGTTCATGTATGTTATTCTTCTGTGGTTCTACCATGTGCAGGATCTTCAGTCATGAGGAGCAGTGCATTGGGGACGTCTTTATGGTTTTTTTTCCTGTAACATGAATCCTCAGGAGAACCAGTACTGAAATGACATCTTTATCCTGTAGGTACTGCCCTTAATAACTCAGCTTCAAGTAGGGTGGCCACAGCTGTTAACATGCTCCTTGTCCTAGACCAGGGGTCCTCAAACTATGGCCTGCGGGCCACATGCGGCCCGCCGAAAACATTTATCCGGCCCGCCGGGTGGTTTTGCCGCCACTGTGTGCATAGGAATTTGTGCATAGTTTTTTTTTAAACTATAGTCTGGCCCTCCAATGGTCTGAGGGACAGTGAACTGGCCCCCTGTTTAAAAAGTTTGAGGACCCCTGTACCTAGACTATTTTCTCTCTGTCGTGGCACCTCTGCTCATTCACGAAGGGGAGGACTTTAGAACATATCTTTTCACCTTCCTGTGTTCCCCCAAACACATTTGGTGGCTCTACTTTAAAAAGAAGTAAAAGTGTCAATGAGCAAATATGATCCCTGCTACAGAGCAGGACTCTAACTTTATGTACAGAGATAAATCACATGAGGACCTCAGTGGTAAGGGGTGGCAGCTGTCCTGGTTAAGGCGAGGACAAATGAAGGTCTTTAAAAAAGACATTGGACGAACCAGGAGGCGGACTTGTCACTGACTTTAAGTAATATCGTTTACTACCCAAGGAATGTCTAAAAAAGAACAGGCTTCTTTTCTCTGACCGTACAGAAGAACCGGGAAATGGAAGGTTGTTCTTAAAGCAGTGGTGATACGTGCACAGCGCCCTCTCACCACCGCTGTGAAGTGGTATCAGTCCCACTTTGAAGCATGTATATTGTTCGCCCTTCATGAGGATTCATTAAAAACGTGTTGCTTGTCAAACGTAGTCCAGTTTTTTTAAAGCAGTCTCGGGATGAGACAGTTTCCTCTCAGGAGGCCAACAGAAAGATTTTTTCACCCCATTTTGCTATTGTTACAACTGTGAAGTCTTGTACAATTATGTTTTCTAGATCAGCCAGCAACCATCCGGAGGAATATCAGTTAGATTCTGGAGGTGCCTGGCAGTCATCCATTATGGATTTTTTTTTTTTAATTCTCATGCATTACTTTCTGTCAAGCACACTGACAGTCCTCAAGTATTTTTACCATTGTTTTCCTAGAAAATGCATATTATTGAATTTATTTTGTGGCTGTTATGTCCCATCTAATTGTAAACTGTACATACCTTTAAGAGAACAAAACTTCCGTAAGTCAGTACTACCAACAGATGATAAAGAGTGTGTTTGCGGTGAAATATACACTAAGTATATTTTCAAACAGTGTCAAAGGCCCACTACTGATGCTAACTTCAGACACAGAAGCATGAGAGCTGCTCTTGCCCATAATTTGGAGAAACTGTGATGGTATAAAGTCTTTACTGAGATACACTGTAAACCATTGTTTTTATTTAATATCAGACTCCATGTTAAGTGTCAACAAAAGCTAAAATAGTAATATATTTTATTTTAATATAATTGATAGTCATATTTTAAAGCTCAAGTTATTTCCAGAAGGCATATAGCACTGGGTGCCTTTTATAAAGCAGTTTAGCATATGTAAATTAATTGGTAATTAGGCATGTGTTGAAAACTACTTGTATGGTTATATATAAATGGGAGTGGCTGAATATTATACATTTGATGCTACTTGTCATGTTTTTAGCATGTTGCCTTTGAGATGGAACAGGATCTGGAGGATTTGTGTTTTTACTAATTAACGATTGGTATGCTGATTCATAAGTAAATTTTGTTGTTGTAGGTAAGGAATTTTTAGTCATTGTTGTACGTATGAACAAAACATTCGCTTAAGAGCATTATTGTGACTTGATCTGATTTTTAAAAGTGGTTTCACAGTTAAGTGGAGCAGAAAATCCAGGGAAATTTTATAATAATGAATTCATTTTGCTAAATAATATTGGCTATTAAGGTTAAATGAATAATAAACTGTCTACGTACTTGGATATAATTGTTGCCACTTAGTTGAACAAAAATAATTGGAGCAAAATGTAGCATGATTAGGTGATTTCAGGTCAAATAAGTGATCTTGAGTTAGTAAATACTGCCTGACTGATTCACACCCCCCTCTTTTTTTTTCCTTTTTGCTTCAATCATTTAAAATTTCCTTTGCAAGGTTTCATTTTGTATTCTCTTGATTAAGGTGTGTTGTGCTGATCACAGTATTGTGATTTTCATGTGTTGTTTGGGGGAAAAGTAAATGTTAGAAATGAAAAAAATACAAGTTTTATCTTTAAAATATCAGAGCAAAGACAACACATTCTAAATCTTACTCAGATGATTTTTTTATTCTAGATTAATTATTAGTCCTGTAGCCATCACCATGACTCTCCCAAACATCTGTGGTTGGCTCCTATTCATTCTCCTCTCTTCAGATATAACCTATTCCTGGCTTTCTCCTCAGAGTTATAATGCTCCCCATTTGTAACTGTCCAGAAGTTGACACAGATCTGTAGAAGTTACCTAAACTGTATACCATACATCATTTCTCTGCACTGGCTTTTTTCCTGAGCTAGTCAGCTCGCCAGGCCTGTAGCGGGTCACTCTCCTACGCTTGCCCACTGAAGACAAGATGACACAACACAGCTTGGGGGCAGAGGTCTTTGCTTGCTTCTGCTGTGACTTGCCCCTTGTTGGCACCTGTATATGATACTCAGAGAGGGGAGGAGGCCGCAGGAAGGGAGAAGATGAATGATACGGAAATCTAAGAAGGGAGGGTGCAGGTTTTAGCTCCGATTCATGAGGCAATATTTAACCCACTGTGAAAAAGTCAACAATTGTGATGGATTGTGCGCTCAAGTTCATTTATATATAAAACGTAATAGCATGGTGCCTTTGTGTGTTTAACATCTGTGGGATGATAGGAAGTCTGTCTGGAGGGTGAGGCTATAGGAAATCTCAAGTTCAAGTTTTGTTCCTTGTGTTTGATAACACAGATAACTGGAGATTCCTCATACTGGTTCAGGATCCCTCATTTCTTACATGACATTACAACACGGGATGACTTGGGTTGGACTGCTGTACTGGCCTTTACCTTGAAAACCAGATGCCAGGGTAAAGATTGAAAGGAAGGGAAAGATTTGGGGAAGGCTGACGAAGAAAGGGGACATCCGACCTGCTCTCAGGTGTATATTCCTGGCAGACTTAGGCCCTCATGAAACACACCCACTCGGATCACAGCCATTCATATTGTTTCCCAGTTTTATAAGCGCACTCCAAAAAGGGTATTATTGTGGCATTTATCTACCTCATGAAACAGAATTTCCATCCTCCAGTAATGTACACAAAGCCAGGCAAGGTATCCTTGTACATTCTCCTAGACCTTCAAGAAAGGTAATGAACATTTGGCTCAAGGGCCTGGCAAATACTTCAGACTCCACTGAGAAATATAATGGAATTGTTTCCAAAGTGATTGTGACTCATAAACACAGTAGAGTTAGCAAGCAGTTTATATATTGACTTAGCACATGGTTAAGTGTTGATGCTAAAAATTAATTTAGCTCTGGCCCATGTGACTCAGTTGGTGGGCATTGTCTGGTCCTGTTCCCAATCAGGGCATACTATATGCCCAGGTTGCTGGCTGGATCCTCAGTAGGGGGCATGCAGGAGGCAGCTGATCAATATTTCCCTCTCTCTCTTCCCGTTGCTCTCTTTCTAAATTCAGTAAAAGCATGTTTAAACAAATAAAAATGAATTTAATTATAATGAAAACAAACAGTCCATAACTATTTTCTGCCAATTATGTGTCTGCTTCTGTTCTAGATGCTGTGATACACAGATAGGGCAGACATCCCTCTTTATCGAGGTTCATGTTAATACTGGCTGCTTTAAGCACCCTTGACTTAAATAGGAAAATACAAAATTCTCAGGTATCTCTTATTCACAAATGTTACACTGTGACTAAAGGACCCTATGTCATGCTCCATAACTCACCTCGTTGGGATGTTCTAGACAGTTTGATAAATCCATAATCTTGTTGTGTGGGAGACAGTCTTATCCAGAGGCAAGAAGAGTAAGTTAAACATCTCATGTTAAAATTCATGCTGCATTTCGTAAATATGCCAAATGTTTCTTTTATATTACTGTGACTTTCTTAAATCCCTCTACCCTTTATCTTTAATTATTAACAATGCACACCTTTTCATAGCTTAAACATGTCAAAAAAATCTATTCTATATAACTGTCAAAAGCATAAAAGGTAAGATCTGTAAAAACAGACTGTGGAGAGTGGCAACTGTGTTGGGACAGGTTCAAGCCTCGGACTAATGAGAGGGCAGAGTCCTCTCATTGCCAAGTCAAGTCCCAGCTTGGAGGGCAGAGCCCTCCCAGCACAATTATAGCCAACAGCTATAGCTGTAAGCTTGAACTTATGGTCCGAACACGTGGCCCCACGTGTCTGAGTGATATGGGCTTGATAGAGTTCAGGTGCATGTAATTGAGTAGGCTCGAAACCCATGAGAATGTTGTAAACATCTTGACCACGCCCTTACTTTGCCTTGTGGAATCTGGCTATAAAATAAAGACACGGCTTGTGGGCGCTGGCACTGTTTCTCCATTCTAGAGCAGCGTCCCACCTAGACCCAGCTCATTCTCTTGTCTGTCTTTTCTCCATTCTTCACCGCCCCCTCTCAGGGTCACTGAACTTGGCTGAGCTGGCATGGCACATAAGGCGCCCTGGGGCTGAGTATGCCATGGCCGTGCCGGCTTGCCACAACAGACTTTCAAGATAATTTAGTTCAGCTCCCTTCTTTTGCCAATGTAGAAAATTAAATCCCAGGGGGATCCAAGGTCCTACAGAAATAGGGGAGGTTTTAGGACAAAGACCCCAGTGTTCCTATTCCCATTCCACATTATGTTTGTTTTCTTCCTATCAGTGAACATCCCGAGTGAGCTGGAATAAATTTCTCCAACTCCAATATCAGTCTTTGGCTTGTAAGAATTATAGAAATTGCTTTTCTATTACATTATTTTTGAAAAAAGAAAATTGGTGCCATTGTTTGTATCCATCTAGATTTTTTTGGTTCATGATCCATATTCTCTGGCACTGACAGGAACTATCAAGACTGTTTTCATTCAGCGTGAGAGTTGTCTAAAACATTTTACTACAGATAGCTTTTAAAAAAATGTTCTTCTTGGTTTCAGAGAGAGGAAGGAAGAAAGTGAGGAAGAGAGAAAAAAACATCAATGATGAGTGATAATCATTGATCAGCTGTCTCTGCAAACTCCCTACTGGAGATTGAGCCTGTAACCGAGGCAGGTGCCCTGACTGGGGAACTGAACCCTGACCTCCTGGTTCATGGCTCAACATTTAGTCACTGAGCCACACCAGAGGGCTACACATAACTTTTAAAGGAAAACTAACCTCACTTCACAAACTAACGTTAACAGAACTACTATTAAACTGAAAAATATCATCATGGCACTAATTACCCTAACAGCTATTCTTTTAGTGCTTTTAGTTGGCCCAGACACTATCATGATTTACTTATTTTATCCTGTTATGAAGTAGATGCCATTATTATCATTTTTGTTTTATAAGCGAGAAACTTGAGGCTTTATCTCTGCAACTTACTTGCTTAGAATTCTGTAAATAACTTGTCCAAGATTGTTTAGCTGACTGAAGACTGAGAATCTGTCTCTGTCCGATGCATTTCCCAGTCTTTACCATTATATAGTTATCATAACTCCCTTAATTTTGAATTCCCAAAGTTCATTCGCTACTTAGTTTGTTAGAAGTTGGATACATTTCATACTAAAACAATGCTATCAAAGTTCACTTATTTCATAAAGTAGTCCAAATAATATAATTTAGCTATATCACATTTTAAAAATTGCCCCTCACATGATCGCTCTCATGTGTAATCTAAGTAACAAACTGATGAACGAACAGAGTGGATCCTGAGATGTGGAAGCATGGAACAGAGTGTGGAATCTCAGAGGGAAGGTGGGGGAGGGAGGGCAGGGAGGGCGGGAGCAGGCTGGAGGAGGTCAGTGGGGGAAAAGGGGCACATATGTAATACTTTCAACAATAAATAATTATTTAAAAAATAGTACAATAAACTTTAATACAAAAAAATAAAAAAATACTCTCAGGGATCAAAGTACTTACATCGTCCAAATAATATAATTTAGCTATATCACATTTAAAAAATTGCCCCAGGCAGCATGGAGGGACCTGGAGAGTATCATGCTAAGTGAAATAAGTCAGAGCAAGATTAGAATCACATGATTGCTCTCATGTGTAATCTAAGTAACAAACTGATGAACGAACAGAGTGGATCCTGAGATGTGGAAGCATGGAACAGAGTGTGGAATCTCAGAGGGGGAGGTAATCAACCAGAGACCTTGTATGCATATATGCATAACCCATGGACATAGACAATAGGGTGCTGAAGGCCTAGGGCAGGGAGGGCGGGAGCAGGCTGGAGGAGGTCAGTGGGGGAAAAGGGGCACATATGTAATACTTTCAACAATAAATAATTATTTAAAAAATAGTACAATAAACTTTAATACAAAAAAATAAAAAAATACTCTCAGGGATCAAAGTACTTACATCCCTGTTTTTGTGAGAAAATTTATTCACTCTTGAGGAAGGAGAGGGGGAAAACTGGAAATGTCCTTTGGCCTCAGGTTTCACAATCTAGCCTCAGTCCTGTCACCACAATGCTAACCCAGCCCTCCCTGTCCCCAGGAACCTTGGTGGCCCCTAGCATGAGGGAGGTCACATGACTGTGCTTCTCACCATGCTGACAGCTGTTGCTACTAAAAGTCACCACCCTGAGCTCCTGACTGTAATTCCTGGCTCATTATAGACCATCCCATACCCTGGTGCACCATTGCCTAGTTTAACCACCTACCCGCCATCTTTACCTACAGGTAACCTGTCTCAGGTGGGTTAGCTCAGACCTCCCTATCAGGAACGTTCAACCTCATTGAGGGGCCTACATTGGAATATTAGTGCCTGACTCCAAGTTACTTCTTATGATTCTAAGTCTAGAACAGCCGTCGGCAAACTACGGCCCGCGGGCCGGATCCGGCTCGTTTGAAATGAATAAAACTAAAAAAAAAAAAAAGACCGTACCCTTTTATGTAATGATGTTTACTTTGAATTTATATTAGTTCACACAAACACTCCATCCATGCTTTTGTTCCGGCCCTCCGGGCCAGTTTAAGAACCCATTGTGGCCCTCAAGTCAAAAAGTTTGCCAACCCCTGTTCTAGGGTGTCCTGTCTCCATGGGCCCAAGCACATGGACCCATGGGCCAGAGGGTGGAGTTGCCCTCCACTCCAAACATTCAGACAGAGGAGGTTGGAGAGGCCTTAATTTCACCCATCATTTTGGAGAGGGGTAAACTGAGGCCCAGAGAGGC
>NW_005355584.1:1248853-1253277 GCF_000412655.1 Myotis brandtii
GTGTAGCTTCTGCCTTCATAGGGAGCTATCTTTTGGCTTCATGTTCTTAAAACTGTATTTTTCTCCTCTCTCAAAAGAAAACACAAATGTTAATCCTTCACTGTAACTGCCCAATTGTTGATTTATTTATAGTCAAAGGAATTAATAAAGCAAAGTGTAGCATAGTGATTTACGTGAGCAGTTTCTCATAAATTATCATTTCTCTGTTTTTGGAAGTTTGTTTTGTAACTGATTTTTTTATCTCTTGCATAATCAGGATTCTGTAACTGAAATAAGTAGACCATAGAATGAGAGGTTTTTTTTTCTGTGCTGATGCCAACAATGAACAGGGCTTACAAATACACTTGAGTTTCCTTACCCCTCTGATGGTCCATATAATTCAATCCCATACGTGTGTCTGGGGGGGAAGGCCCTACTATGCGCAAGCCTAGCTGTGAGATGTTCAGTAAATATCTGTGGAGTCGCAAATCACTGCGGTGAAATAGCATAACCGAACCTGCTCCACAGCATCTGTGACAGTAAGTTTGAAGAGTGGGAACTGGAAACATCTGAGCTTTCAGCTGATCACAATCAACTCGGAACACGTCAGAGCAGCTGGTGTTCTGTGACTCAGAATCAATCACCCAGCATCGAAGCACCTCGTGCTCCGTTATTTCTCTTTACAGTTTCACAGGAGAGATTTAAACCAGCATATGTCCTTCCCATTCGCCTAAATCCCTGCTTTGCTTTCATAGCCTAATACCAGCGCAGGAAACTGCCTGCAATATAAAAAAAAAATTAAATAAGTAAAGGCTAGCATTAAAATGATTTTTTTAATGGATGTGGTTCCATTTGTGTGCAATAAACCATATGCTCAAATAGAATGCCTTAGAAGCAGCGCGGAATTTTAAGGTTGCATTATGGAACAGGAATCATCCTGCCTCAGCGACGTCCACATAGGACCACGGTGATTGCCAGTTTCCATCTAAGTTCATAATCTTTAGTTTAGCAATTATACAAATGATGACATCTTGGGGAAATCAGTGCGAAGTTAGTAAATGAACGTTCACGGTTGTGTGTCCTGGTTTCTGACACGAGTTGTCGCTTTGTCCCGATAGGAACCTCTTACACCATTCTTTGGCGAAGGCAATTCAGCGGTGGTGACCGCCTCCAACCGGACGCTCTACCAATTATCATCTCTGGACTCCCAGCTGACACCCTGCCGGAGGCAAGAGCTGCCAAGCCAACTGGAACTGTGCCTTTTCTGTTGTCAAGGTTCTTTTCTTACACAGGAAAAAGAAAGAAAAAAAAAAGATGAAGTTGGGCAAAGTGGAGTTCTGCCACTTCCTGCAGCTGATCGCCCTTGTCCTGTGCTTTTCTGGGATGAGTCAAGCAGAACTCTCGAGGTCCAGCTCAAAGCCCTACTTCCAGTCGGGGAGGCCCAGGACCAAGCGCAGCTGGGTGTGGAATCAGTTCTTTGTGCTGGAGGAGTACATGGGTTCGGACCCCCTCTATGTCGGAAAGGTAGGGCATGTGGCCTTTCGAAGTCACTCGTGGTTACTGGGAATGTCTGTGGTTGGATGGAGAACTGCTCATTTATGCTTTGGTGTTAGAGAACATGAAACTCTCACTCTGTCGTCTTTAAATTATGAACAACTCAAACCTACTCTTTCTAGAGGTGGTCTGGTTTTGATGGATTTTTTAAGATTTGCTTTTTAAAATTGTTTTTTGGTTAAAAATGAATATGAACAGAAGTCAGTTAGAAGTGATACTCATTAAACCAATGGTGGGCAGTTTGTGGTGCATTTGTTAGGTGGCCAGGTGGGAGCCGAACTGAACGTTATCTTTCACAGCTCTGTTCTATTTGGGCAGGATTTTTCATTTGAGTGCCTTCCGCACTGAGGGGCCCATCAGGAGAAGGGCCTTTCCCTCAACATGCTCATATCCGGTCCAGTGCCTAGCATGCTCTAGGGCTGATACTTACATATTTGCAAAGGTTTCCTAAATTTCTCAATTTGGTGATGAGCACTGGTGAATGTTTCCTTCGTAGAGTAAGTTTTGACAAGAAATCTATACATCTGCGTTTTTACTTGGCACTTTGTCAGCTCTAGACCGCTGTTCCTAATAAAGCTGATGAGTTTACACCTCAGTGAATTTCCAACTTTGAAAGATTGAGGAAGAATCTTTGCTCTTTATTTCATGGGTTATGTTTTCATTTGAACACACCTTACATAAAGGTGAAAATCTGTTTTTGTTGATAGGTATCTATATAAGTCAAGGTGGTCTGTGTTATATTTACTGTTCTCATTGAATGCCTCTATATTTTAGAAATAATGATGGACATTTATGGAAAAGAGATTTGAGTAAGTTCAAGGTTTCTAGGTTGTGGATTAGAACTTTTTTTTTTTTTAGCCCAGCCATAGCATTTTTTTTTTCACTAAGATGTGTTAGTACACACGTGTTTTATGTGCATATATGTCTTTAGAGCCAGTACTATTTTATTTGTAGCATCTTATACAGTGTACATGCACTAAATTCCTCTCTCAGCTTTTTCTGTTTTCTTATAAACAAAGTGAGAGCAGTCACCATTATGCATTGTTAATGACTAAGAATTTAGAACTTAATTTCATTTTTAATAAACATTTAACAAATTCATCAAACTTTTTTCAGTGGACAGTTTTATATAACATTCAGCTGATTCAGAAAGAATTAGTAGTGATTAGGTGAAATCATACTTTTATGAGAATATAACATTTTCTAAAGACAACTAAAATATTTCCGTTAATTTGGTTTTAAATGGGGTTGCCACAGTGAAGTTGACATTTTGAAGTAAACATAACTTAAAAAATTTTAAAACACCCTTCTTGTACATTTTAGTCTTCACATAATAATTCAAAATGCTTGTATCTAAATAATCCTCATAAGTCAATTTAAAATTATGAAAATACATGCCGCTAAGGTTACTTAAATTTCAAATGCTTATGAAGCTATTGGGCAACGTTTTTATTGTTTTTCTCAGAAATTGTGGGGTTCCTTGATTAGATAACAAGAAATATTCTGTGTTTCCCTTTCAGTTAATCAGAGACAATCACTTGGCAGATTGTATGGAATGAAAAACAAGTTTGTGTTTATTTCTTGTCTGATGTATATTGGGCATTCTATACAGATGCTCACAGTAAAATGTTCAGGATGCAAATGGGTTAAACACAAAAACTCTTTAAATGACTAAAATTTAGAAAAAATGCAGTGAGATAATTTGAGATGGAGAGTTAGGGGGAAATATAGTTAGTGGGTGAATGATTCATTCCTTATACACAGGGATTTCAAATGCCAGAGAAATCATGTGTACGTATATTTTTTAGGCCTTTGAATTTGGAGACCATGGTAAGAGCTGATGGCCAATGAGATGAATAAATAAATAACATTTGGTCATTAAGACATTGAGGATAACAAAGTCACAAGATGACTTGTGACCTTACTATTTTAGCCTATTTACTGGGTTTATTCAACATGATAACTCAAGACCAAATTAGAACAGTTTGTTGAAGGGACCAGGAGTGCTTGTAGAACCTTCACCACAAGATCTCCAGGGCATGAACTTCTGGGCTGTGTTAGAATCTGACCTTTATCATGAGAATCTCACTCTTATCTGGTGATATGAGTTAATAAACTGCTGACTGGAAAGGTATAGACTTAAGGAAAGAGTCATTAGTTATTACTCTGATGGAATTCTTTTTTTATTGAGGTATAATTGACATCTAACATTAGTTTCAGATGTATAACAATGATTCAACATTTGTCTGTATTGTGAAATGATCACCACAATAAGTCCAGTTAGCGCTCATTATCATACATGGTTACAGATTTTTTTTTCTTGTGAGGAGAATTTTTAAGATCAACTCTCTTAGCATCTTTCAAATATGCATACAGTGTTATTAATGACTAGAGGCCTGGTGCACGAGTTCATGCATGGGTGGGGTCACTCAGCCTGGCTGGCAATTGGGGCTGATCTGGGCCGTCTCACCCAGTCCCAATTGGGACCGATTGGGCTGGCCAGCCTGGGGGAGGGACTGTGGGAGGTTGGCTGTCCATAGGAGGTTGGCTGGCCACAGGAGGTTGGCTGTGGGAACACACTGACCACCAGAGGGCAGCTCCTGCATTGAGCGTCAGTGTGCGTCATAGCGACTGGTCGTTCAGTAACCGGTTGTAATGATCGCTTAGGCTTTTATATATATAGACTAGAAGCCCGGTGCACAAAAATTTGTGCACTCTGGGGGGAGGGAGGCTCCCTCAGCCCGGCCTGTGCCCTCTCCCAGTCTGGGACCCCTAGGGAGATAACGACCTGCTGGCTTAGGCCTGCTCCTGGGTGGCAGAGGGCACGCCCAATCCCTAGGTGCAGCCCCTGGTCAGGCTCAGAGCAGGGCCGATTGGGGAGTTGGGGCGCC
>NW_005355584.1:1254420-1286069 GCF_000412655.1 Myotis brandtii
ACACTGTTTCAACTCCAGCTCTGAGATCCTGGCTGGCTGAAAGCAGGTTTCTGGGGTTTTGTTTAGCTTCTATATTTGTAACAATGTTTCAAACTGCAAGCTCAGAGGCCGGCAACGGCAGGCGGGGAACGTTGGCTTCCTCCGTCACTGAAGCAAGCACGCCTCCTGTTCGCTTCAAGCTGCCTGGCTGCTGGCCGCCATCTTGGCTGGCAGTTAATTTGCATATTGCCCTGATTAGCCTATGGGAAGGGTAGCGGAGTGACACCAATTTGCATGTTTCTCTTTTATTAGTGTAGATAGTCACCATGCTGTATGGAGTTCTGTTTTAAAGAACAATAGTGCGTCTTTCCCCAAGAGTGTTTCTTAGTTGCCATCATGCCTGTCTCCCTGTCCTGTTATAGGAGTCCCTCCTTGTCTCCCTTGAACTGACTGTTAATTCACAGCCATCTATCGCATTGAATCGCACTGCACTTTTCTAAGTCCAGCCTTTTCCTCACCTTGGCATTTCTCACCTAATGTCCTCCAACTAGCTCACAAAAAATGTGTCTGCAAACCACCCGGCCTCTGTTCCAGGCATTAAGTGGTTTTCATCTCTCCTAACCATAATGGGCTGCCAGCGATTGCTGTGCTCCGGGCCATTACTTTCCCTGAAATGCGTGCTCCGTGCCTCTTCCACAGTCGGCTTCTCTAGCTGTGACCATCACTCTTGTCTTCCCTGCTACTCCCTTTTCTTCCCTGCTTATTCGGGGAGAATTTATTCCTATTACCTCAGTCAGCATCAGATGTGTAGACATTCAGCGTGGGATCCACTCAGCTTTCAGGTCAGCTTGCTGGAACGTGTTGGTGAGCATGCTCAATGCAGCCAGTTACACCTCAGCAGTATCTCTCACCAAGAGATACTCTGTCTCCTGATAACTAAAGCTGGGTTCGGTGTTCCAGAAAAGGAATGTTCCTCCTGGAAAGAGCTTGTGTTAAAAAAAATGAGGTAGGAATTAGATCCCATAACTAGGCAGATTTATATTAGATACACACAAAGACAATAATGAATCCCAAATATTTATTACTTGGTTAGGGAAAAGCCTACTGATTGTGGTAAAATTCACATTTTATAGATTTTAGAGGGGAAAACCAGCACACGTGCCCTCTCAATATGTAGATTACCTAAAGTTGGCACCTGTCTTAGAAGAAAGCAATGGCAGTGTGTTTTTCCTACGCATGTGTAGGAATCCCCTTTTCACAATAGCCCTACAACCAGAGTGAATTGTGAAGACACTTGTTCTTACCTTGTTACTTTGCAATAGAACTGGCAAATGCCCGGTGGGAATTTGGGCATGGATCAGCTCTGTGGATCTAAATAAGTTCAGATCCTCAGACATACTTTGTGGCAGGTATTCTTAGCTCTTACTGTACTTCAGTATACTAGTAGCTCTGAAGCATTCAGTGTACTTCCTCCACATAAAATCAACAGTTCAGTTTTTGTTTGGTTTCTTTTCAACCATAGCAAAAATAAAATACATCTGATTTTGTCACTAAAATGCACAAACTTGCCATAAATTCAGTTTAATAGTGCCCATTTTCTCTTCAAAGTTATCTTAGGTTACAAATGGAAATTATGATTACCTAAGGCTTCATCAGTGAAACTGCATAACTGCAAGTTGAAGGAGAGGGGCTTACTGTTATAAACCTAATGAAAAACTAGATAATCTAGATTGGCTCAGAATTTTTTGATTGTCTATCCATATTGATCAAAATATTTTAAAATGCTATCTTCTTGAACTCTTTTATTTGTATTTACTTGTCACCCATTTTGTGATGGGAAAAGCAAAAATTAAAAAAAAAAACACAGGTCTATGCTAGTCCTGTTTTTACATTGTGTTTATGTTGAGATTGAAAGTGAAAAATGAGATAAACTCAAGTGATGATACTGGGCCTCTGTGATTGTTTGACAAGCTTTGCGTGCAGTGCTCATTGACATGGAGTCCCAGGATCTGCAGCAGTCTCTGTAGCTCACCAAGATAAATGACAGAATTAGACAAGCAGCAGGACAGTCCCCGAGCCTTTGCCGGCTCAAGCATAGACAGATAAGTGCTATATTGGGAGAAATTTCACCCTAATCTGCATGATTCTTGTATGATTTATATTGATTATCTGTCATCGTAATTGTGATCACTGGAGGGAAACAGTAGTTTCTCTAAATATGCTTAACACTATATCCCCCAAGTTCTCCTTTGCTGCTGTCCGGCCTATCCCCTTCCATGTTCACTTACATCCCCCTCCCCAGTCTCCTGTCTTCTTTCAGTGCTTACCTAGTACCTCCTCTGTGGTAGGTGTTGTGCTAGATGGGAGAGTTTAAAGAAAACAAGCTCCTCTTCATAAAATTCACCATCTGGTTGATAAGCCATGCGGGTAACCAGATGGCAGTGGAAAGCAGTAAATTCTATAGCTAATCTACATCTGTGGAAGTGGTAGGAGGGAGGAATGGAGCCATGGATCCGTGAACAAAGGCTTGCATGAGGATATAAGATGTACCTCTGTGATTTCATAATCCTTTTATACAATCTTCACATCAACACAGAAAAAATTATCTTAGAAAGTAGGACAGAGTATTCTAAATCTATATTAGAGGAAGCTTTATATAGTAGAAAGATCAGTACGTAGAAAGCCTAGTTTATACTTGCAAGTTTCTCTGTATTTTGAACAATGCCCTTAAACATAAATTTCTATCCTCTCATTGGTAAACTTGGGATCAATTGGTAAAATTTTGAAACATTTCATTTTGACATAATTTCAGACTTACCAAATAAGTTGCAAAGTATTATTTTAGAACCCAGCTTCTCCAAATGTTAACCTTACATGACTACATCTATTACGTAGACCAGGAAATGAACATTGGTATGATACTGATTACCATTCAGCAGTCGAATTCACATTTTCCATTTGTTATAGTAAAGTGCTTTTTCTGATAGGAGCCGGTCTAGTGTTACATCTTGACTTTGTCTTGTCTCCTTAGTCTTTTCAGCCTGAGGTAGTCACTCCATCTTTCACATTGTCATTCTTGACCAGTAACTTGGTAGCACATCTCACAACCTGGCTTAGTCTCATGTTACTTCCTAATGTGAGCATTTCAGGTGATGTAGTTCTGACAAGATGCCCTTCCCACCACATCTTGTCAGGAGGTACAGGACGTCAATATGACTCATTGGTAGTGATGTTGACTTTGATCACCTGGGTCAGGTGATGTCCTCCAGGTTCCTCTGTTGAAGAATCATATCTGAAAGTTTTGAATCTACACTGTCCTTATGGGTTGGAATTCATGATAGCTCTGGTGCAAGGGGATGCTCTGCAGGCTTCATTAAGGTCCATGGTCCAATTTAAGGATGAGGAGTGGGTCCATCTGAAACGTGGGTCAAATTTACATTCATAACCCTATCAAGTAACGTCCATAATCTTACGTAGTAATTTATCATGTTTCTCAAAAATTTAGCCCTCATAATTGTAAAACGTGGTTTTAGAAAATAATACACAGTCAGCTAACATAAAAGAAGTGTCTCAAGAAAATGCAATCTAATACATTAACATTTTAGTATATTAACAAGGGAGTTGGGATCTAAATGAGGAATAGAATTATAATTAATGTTTGAAAAGATTTAGTCATGCTAATTCCTCCAAATGATTTATTTAGATAGAGTCTAACATTTCTGTTTCATAATCAATACTGACTATATCTTTGAAAAGCTGTCTGAATTAAAAAGGAGGTGTTCTTATATTAGAGGTGAGGTAATAGATACATTTGAAAATAAAATAAGTGTAGAGTAAGGGAACAATCATTAGAGCTATACGTTAGAAGAATTAGAAAGCAAGTCTGGATGATTATATCCACTCTGGAAAATACATTTCTGAAAAAAATGTTAAGATGTTCTATGACTACAAAAATATTTTGTTTTCCTGCGAAGTATCAGGGTTAGTTGCATTATCATCAAACCCTCTTAACATATGTTTTTGAAACCTTTACCTTTAAAAAGCATGTATTCAAGAAAGAATATATAAACTTACATGGTTCTCTAATTATTACATATTCTTGAAATTTAACAAATCTCGAAAGTGAATATAGTAACAATAACAAACAGTGGCAATATTGGAGAGATTACAATGGTATTTAGCCTGGATATAGAAATATTACACATGTCTCTTAGAATAGACATTTTTAGGATAGGGTGTGCAGAAATAACATATTATTAAAATTCTGGAAAAAATATGTAGGACTTTTATTCAATTCTTTAAAAATCCCATCCTTTAAAAATTCTAGTTTTTTGGTATATGAAGTATACAATACATTTAAGGAGTTTTAATTGATAGAAGTATACTTTCAGGTAAGCAGGAAGACCAGTAGCCCATTCCAGGAGGGGTTTTAACAACTAAAGGACCATTTGTAACTAGTTGGCCCTACACTGCGGTGCCATTTTCCAGTGAGCTGGTCTGGACCTATGGAGGTTGGCCTGGATCAAGATAGGCTCAAAGTTGCCTTAGGTTCCTTTTGCCCTGCATGGCTTAACTTTTCAGTATATGGGAGGGTCTGAACACATTCCAGTAAATAACAGCTAGAGAACATGAAATTGCCAGGAAAATACTCATGCTGAACTCAACCAGCCTTAGTCTTCTCAGGCCAACAACCTGGGATTTACCTCCTGCCATCGCCTAAACAAGAGAGAACCCCAAAGACACTGAGTGGGGGAGGGGAGGAGACAAGATAGCATGGCAAGGCCTTCTGCATTGCTGATTCAGCTAGCATCCTTGTCTTCTGTAGGATAAATTCAGAAGAGCAGTTTTTCAAGATGGGGCTGTGTTATAGGAATGGTAATTACATGAACCAAAATGACTAACATCATTCCAGCAAGTTCTGTGTGTAAACAGTGCACAATTATCTGATAAGAATGCTTCCCTTAGACTGTTGACTTATCTTCTTAGTTAAAATGCTGACATGTTTTAAGGTATTTAACTGAAAACACACAATCAAGATTTGGACAACACATACATAATGCTCAACAGATGTGAGTTTGAAAGACTGGTGATGATCACTGGTGAAATTAGTCAAACCATGCTTAAATTAGATGTTTCTGATGTGTGAGTCATTTAAGGGTCCACAGTGGCGCAGAGTGGGTGTGGAGAGGAGAAGATTACACATTCTGCACTTGGTTCTTTGAAATGAAGAAGAAATAACATATCTGAGAAACTCTGTTCTGCATCCCACATCACTCTACCCTGACACAGTTTATGTAATTTTCTCAACTGAATCATAACAGAACAGAATGTAGGCAGCAAATTAATTTTGCTTATTCAGGAGAAATAGGTACTGGTAAATTCTAGTCAGTGGGTTCAGTGTAATTCTATTCAAGAAAAGTGAAGCTATCAACAGTTGAAAATGATTACTAACAAGTTAGATGCGAATTATCACAAGATGAAAGCGCATAGTGAAGGTTATTTGCAATGTTAGAATCATACACGGGGTGTGCAAAGAAAGAGCTGTGTCCGAGATAAAAGTCAGTTAAATTGTAGAGCAGATACACACCGTGGAAAAGTGCTTTTTATAAAGATCGGTGTAAAATGGTGGGATGGCATAAAACTTGATGTTGAAATTAGAAACTCAAGCTTTATTACAAGGATAGTTCTATCTTTTTGGGTGATCATTAGAAAACCTGCAAGTAGACTTTTACCTATGGCACAGCAGCCGCGTTCAGCGAATCTCGGGGAGCAGTTGTGGCGTGTAATGATCTGAAACAAGACTGTTTTCCCCATTGATTAGTTTGTTGGAGACGTGAGTACAATTGAAGATGGAAACATATACAAATGAATGAGGATTCAGGGTTAAGGTCAGAGGAGGAAGTGCATTCTGTTTCAGATCCAATTAAGATTTCACAGCGGAATTTATGATAAAAACATAGGGAACCAATATTCAGATGGTTCATATCTTGTAACGTGTATTGTTTTCTCAGTGCTGCTCTCTGCACGCTGCCCACAGCTGCTGATTTGTGGTTAAGTTTGATTGCTGTAAACTCTGGGCACGCTGATAAAGCCGTTGTTCAGGCACTGCATTTTCACGTCCTGCCCAGAGCTCAGGGGGTGTGGCAGGAGGAAGGGGTCTAAGCTACGTCAGAGGCTTCAGCAGTCCTGCAGTCACTCTTTCCATTCTTTTTCCAAGCAATAACCCCTCTTGGAATTTAGCAAAAAAATAAAGTATTTGATGTCATTTCAGTTGTGCGCTACAGTACCCCATAGAATGTATCCCCTATAATGATTTTTTTCAAATTCCCTGTGGTTTTAATATTGAAATTTAAATATTTATGTTAATATAGATTTTTTTTAATCAGAAAGAAAAATAATGTATTTTTTTTAATTAAAAAATTAAAGCTTGAAGCCCTGACTGGTTTGGCTCAGTGGATAGAGCGACGGCCTGCAGACTGAAGGGTCCCGGGTTCGATTCCAGTCAAGGGCATGTACCTTGGTTGCGGGCACATCCCCAGTGGGGGGTGTGCAGGAGGCAGCTGATCGATGTTTCTAACTCTCTATCCCTCTCCCTTCCTCTCTGTAAAAAATCAATAAAATATATTTTTTAAAAAATTAAAGCTTGAGGCTTTAAAGCTCATTTACTCAAGTCCTTTTTGAATTCGGGAGTTGATTGTACAGTATCCCTGATGTGTGTGATCTGGCAGCCTCAGGTCCATTTTTAGGGCAGGATCTGGGGGAAACACACAGATTTGAGTCACGTTGAGTACAGCCGCCACCAGTCACCAATGGTGTGACTTCCGGTGAATAGCTTGCTCTCTTATTTCATTCTCTTATAAAATAGGAACAACAGTAACAATCACAAGGCTGTTGTAAACATAAAAAGCGGAATAGAGTTACTATGAAAGCATAATGTTGGGAGGATGACTCTTATTTTTAGGAACTTGAATTACATTTTGCTATTAAAATCTCTGAAGGCAGCTCTTTTGCACCCCCCGCCCCCATTTAAAAGGAATGCTTGAGAAGATGAAGTAACTCCTCATCTCCACACCTGTCCTCATGCTCAGCTGTGCTTGTTTTTGGATGTCCCAAAATATGATGATCAGGATTGAACTTGAATAATTTATAACCAATCTGTCAGTTCCAAAAAAGAAAAGTCGAGATTTTTATTTCCCTTGATGTGAATTCTGTCATGAACATTAGCCATGACTACATTACCAAGATTATTGCTGTCATTAGCATTATTATCTACTCCTGAGGAAAACAGTGTAAGAGAAAATTAGGGTTTGGGGCTCAATACACTAAAAGGAAGTTATAATAAAATTGAATATTAACTAGGAAAGCCCAAATTGATCTCTGAATATTGTTTTCCTCAGAAAAATGTTAAATGAGGAGCCTAGTTTTGTTTTTGTTTTGTTCTTTTAATCAAACTGAAAACTTCCTGCGTAGGCTGCAAATATTTGCCTCTCTAACCCTTCCTCCAGGTCTCTCAGCTTTCTCCTTTGATTTTAAAAGTTAAAACAGCTGTATAAATAAATTGTGGTTCTCTCCTCCTGTCAGGGAGACAGCCCCTGCATCGTTGATAGACCTCGCAGCTGTGGGGCCAGGGCACTGCCTTTCCCACATGTGACTGAATCCGATGCATCTGAGTGGGCACGATTTCCTCAGGGCTGTCCTGGGGGTGTCTGAAGCTACTGCCATTTCCTGGATATAGTTTGCTGGGGTTCTTGTTCCAGCATCAAGAAGGGTTCAGCAATCTGGAGAAGGCTGTGTGTAGATTAAATAGGAGTCCAGAGATGAAGCATAATTTTGAAAGGCATTGGGGGTCAGAGGAGCTTAGCTTAAAGGAAACTAAGATCTAAGTTCTAAGTTCTCCTCGTCTCAGGACCCCATGCTTTTTATTAACACAAATTGTCCTGAGGCGAGGCAGAGATATACACATCAAAGGGTCAGGTTTTCCTATACAGAGGCATTGTCAGAATGGAAGAATTAGCCTACGGCTGTTCAGGTGTTTGGCCAGTAGGAGGCAATAACATGTAGATTAAGATGCCCTTAGCTCTCTGGCATCCAAGCAGTCATCCCTTTTCAGGTTTGGGGAAATGCCCTCAGCCATTCCCAACAGGTGACTACATGTGTGACTCAACCCTGTTGACTCCCCAAGTTCCATCAACCTTTTGATGAAACTCTTGAAATTATGACATGCTAGAATTGGCTTCCGGCATAGTTTACTCTACCTGAATGATGGTTGGGGGGCTGGGACTCAGGAGGACAGAGGCCTGGATTTAAATGGTAATTATCCCACCTTGTTGACCCAGGACCACGGGCTTGACTATCCCTAGAATCCCTGTGATGGCGCTGGCCCTGTTGTGAAACCTACCATAAACCCAGCAGAAGGAAATAAAGAGAAAAGAGGTCTGGGGAAGGGGTTAGATGTTATCTTGGAGCTGCCTGTTCAGTGTGAAAAATAGCAGGAAGATTTCAGTTGGTTTTCTGATAAGAAACATGCAGAAGATAAAAAGAACTGGGGATTAGACCCCACAAAGTAAGGGGTTTAGAGAAGTAAGATGGAAGCTTTCTGTTTTGTTTTGTTTTCTCATAGGATATTGGAAATTATATAGCAATTTGCATGTTATGTGATCATCTTTGGATATATTACCTATTACAAGTGGTAATGACTTGATGAATTATTCCAGTACATTGAGAGGAAGTTGAGCAAGTTGTTAAACTCTGTCTCTCAAGTTCATAAATCAGGGAGATCTGAGTGAATTTCAATATCACCATTTACTGGGAAATTATTCATCTTCTGTTAGCATATTCTCTGTAAATGGGTCTTATGTAATACAGTTGTTATAATATATGTGCACTAAATACAGTAATATATGTAAAGTACTGCATATTTGAGATAACATTCCTTAAGGCTTAGCCGTAATCTATACTAATAAAAGCCTAGGTGGCCCTCACTCATGGCATCATCACAAGATGGCCGCCACAAAGATGGCCGTCACAAGATAGCCACATGCACAGTGGAGACGGGGCCTGGGGGCCGCTCCATGCGATGAGGCTTGGGGGTCCCGTGGCTCTGCGTAATGTGGAGGGGGCTGGTCCCGATATCTCCGCCACCTTGCATGGAGGAGGTGGGTCCCTGCGGAGGAGGCGGGTCACAGCAGGGGAGGGCAGTTGTGGGGGATCAGGCCGGCAGGGGAGGGCAGTTAGGGGCGATTGGGGAGGCAGGGGAGGGCACTTGTGGGCAATTGGGCTGGCAGGGGAGCAATTAGGGGGCGATCAGGCTGGCAGGCAGGCGAGTGGTTAGGAGCCAGTGATCCCAGATTGTGAGAGGGATGTCCGGCAGTCGGACATCCCTTGAGGAGTCCCAGATTGCAGAGGGTGCAGGCTGGGCTGAGGGACACCCCACCCCATGCACAAATTTCATGCACCAGGCCACTAGTTGTTAATTATGGTGACAGATGTTATCACTCTGCAGTCAGGCACTACTTATTATAACTGATCTGAGTCAAGTGTTTTCTTTTTAAAGCATATTTTAAAATCAATGTATAGTCTAAGGAGAAAACAAGGATAAACCCAAGCAAGATTCTTCACATTGGCCCTCTTCATGACCACAGAGAAGTCCTTCAAGTGACCTTTCCTTGATCTCTCATCCATCACGCAGGGACAGTCGTATCAGATATCCCTGCACCTTGCAAGTCCAAGTCAGAGCCTCCAGCTGATAACATCTGTCAGTGTGCTTTGAAATATATAAAATGTTCAGCCTTAAATAAAACTTATTTTTGATGGGAAAAGCAGTTGCTAGTCATATTTATAAAGTATTAGAGTAGGAACAGAGTTTACAACACATACCCTCTTATTTCAGTAATTATTGATGAGTGATACTTGGACACCCTCTTTTTGGTATTTATTGAAGAGTAATTCTTTGATATATATCAAAACACTTTCAGGATTTGGCTGCTATTTTCAATTTTATGTATTTAGAATCAACTCAGATTTTAAATTACATAGGACAGTTTTTCAAACCACATACTAGTATTTGAAAAGATAGGTCAGGACACACACATACACACATAATTGTTTTATTCTCAGATACTTTCTAAATCCAGAAAGCTAATGACATAGTTGAGAGTTTCCCAGGAGGCAAGAGATTCCAGTGCCATTAGGATTCTACTAAAGAAAAGTGGTGCTTTAATGGAACTAGATAAATGGGATTGCTTGTTCATCTCTCAGTTAATTTTCTTTTTTAAGACCGTGCCTTAGGTCAGAGCTTCATTTAGTCTAAAGTTTGGCTCAAACCTATTGCTAGGTTTTACCCATCCTATACTTCATTAAGTTCTAAATTCAGAAACTGAATTTGATTGATTCATTTTATTTCTAAAAATGGTAGCATTTTAACATCTCCAGCTTTTGTGTTGAGAATTAATATTGCTTGCCTAACGTTTCAGGGAAGAAAGGTTACTGAATATGTTGATATAATTAGACTATATGTATAAACAGGTGTTCGGTTTTTTTGCTTTGTATAATTGGACATATAAATCAGGAGAAACCAAATATTTTGCAATTCTGATAGCCTTACTTCTACACCGAAGGAGAGGCACCAGAGTTCACATTAGAAAATATTGTTAGGCTTTTAGAAGTTGCCATTGTAAAGGAATCATTCAGGTAGGCAGGTAACCTTGAGTATAATTAAAGAGAAACCATAGGAGAAAAAAGAAGGCCAGAGGCTACTCACCCCCCCCCCTTTTTTATAAATTAAATGAAATGCAAGAAAGGATGCTGAAATAAACCATCCAAAGGCTATGTGATACAAAGAAAGGAAGGCTTTCTGAAATGCAGTTCTACAACGTAAAGCTGTAGAAATGCGTCTGTAGCTAAAATAAGTATTCATGTGCAAAAATAATCATGTTGGTTGATTATATCCAAGTGAAAGCTACATGCATTTTAAGGCAAAGCCGTTGCCTTTGACCGTGAAAATCCTCATGATTTCTAGATAAATTGAATGTTAAACCCAACCAAAAGCTCATAGGAGGCTTCATATATGGTCCCTGCAGTAAGACAAGTTTGTAGGTGAAAAGAAAAACTCTTCAGCCTGGAGCAACTTTGTCCATTGAAATGGATGAATTTATGTTTTACTCAACCAAATAGAAGCATCTAGTTCAGTAGAGAGAGTACATATCCTGAGTTCAAAAAAATGCTTCACTACTGATTGAAACCATAACTTGGGGTTATCTTCTTTCTCCTTCACTCCCTGCTATAAATGAAGGGAGAACTCTAATAAGAATTCATACCCTGCTCCCACACACCCCCAAATTATCACTATTCAAAAAAGTATATAAGAGTTTGATGCATAAGTGTAGCATATTCTTAGATTAAAAAAACAAGTGTACAGCCCAGCTGGTGTGGCTTAGTGGTTGAGCATCCATCCATGAACCAAGAACGTCACTCTTCTATTCCTGGTCAGAGTACATGCCCAGGTTTTGGGCTCGATCCCCAGTAGGTGGCATGCAGGAGGCAGCCAATTGATGTTCTTCTTCTCATCAATGTTTCTATCTCTCTATGCCTCT
Organism: Myotis brandtii; assembly: GCF_000412655.1. Classification (NCBI taxonomy): domain Eukaryota; kingdom Metazoa; phylum Chordata; class Mammalia; order Chiroptera; family Vespertilionidae; genus Myotis; species Myotis brandtii. The sequence goes on from NW_005355584.1 coordinate 1,265,991, forward strand.
CCCTTTCTCTCTCTCTAAAATAATCAATAAAAACATATTTAAAAAGTGTACGTAAGAATCTGACAAGTAACCCTTTTGTTGGCTTTGTAACAATGTCTGCTTAGAGAAATTAAAGTCTTTACTCATATTTGATTTAGCTTTGATCATCTCATTGAAAGGTGTCATCAGCCTTTTGGTGATTTTAATCTATATATTTTCAGGGAGCCAGTTATTTTCCCTTTGTGTTGATCTACAACAAAATACTAAGTATACCTAAGTGAATGTTATTCTATTTTTTTTTCTGAAAACTTGTGCCATGCTGAATCAAAAGCATGTTACCTGAACTAGTAAAAAATGATGTGAACCTGATGGGCTAAATTACAAAACCAAAACAGGAAAAACCGCGCAGAGAAAACTGGTTAATTTTTATTCCCAGGGATGCGTGTTATCCAGCTTTTTCTTTTCATCACAACTTACACAGTGAGAGTGAGCACCTCTTTAAATTTTGTGCACTCGGCGCCTCACCCTTAGAAAGGCTCTTGCTCTCAGGGAAACACAAGGACAGGCTTGGCAGTTGCCTAAAACTGGGAATGAGTTCATTCTTAAAAGTTGCACCGGAATAGCCTTGCTTCTACTCCTGGCCTTTTGGCAGAGAAGCAAATAAGAGGATTTCCCTCCCCAAATCTCTGACACTAATTCAGTTGCACTGGTTATGGTCTCCACATAGTCACACATGGTCCTCAACAGTGATTCTGGAAATCAGTGGAGCTATAAAATACAGTTATGTAACTGCCAAGATGGTGATAGGTTGGGAAGAATTGATCATTTCTTCCAGTATTTTAGAACATTGGCCAAACTAGAATTTAAATCTGTCGCATGACTATGCCTTTGCCATTTTATCAGAGAATTGATTGAATCCATAGAAAGATTTGGTGGTGGTCCTTGGTGCCCTGTGCTTAGGTTGACCCTGTTCAAACTTTCGTTTTGTTACATGTTTCAGACCAACTGGATTTTATGTCATCCACAGTTAGCAGATGACAAAAAAAATAATTGAAGAGAAACATTGATTTAAATAAGAAATCAGGTTAATACCATTTAAATTTTTCTCTAAAACAGAAAAAATATAATTTGACCATGCATTTCAATTTTATGCAAATACATGCAAATGTAACACAATAACTATTTTTTCTGTAAGCATTTCATATACTTGAATGTGGTTTCTTGGTACAAATTTAGCGCTATTTCCCTTGAGAAAAAATTTTGTGTTTATGTGTTAACCATTTAGACATTTTCAAAGGTGATATTATCAGAAAGAAGGGAATATAAAACAGAAAGAATATATGCCATTCGAATCCCTCTTAGTTTTACCTTGCCAAAACCCTGTCCTCTCTCCCCTCTATCCCTTTTTTCCTCATTCCTCTGCCACATTTTCATGTCTGCTGATGCTTAAGAGGGAGAGCTACTACCTTTGATAGGGCAGACGACCTTGAATTCTAACACCCTGTGGGTGGATTTTTACTTATGAGTAGAAATGGAATTAAAAGGACAACTAGAGTGTGAAAGTGGAGCAGAATTTTCTTTTGGAAGGATGGTTATGTCTGTTCTCATATTTATGATAATTATGTGCTGTACTGTTGCTGTGAACACTGAATTAGCAAATACTGAACCCATTCCTCCTATGGGAAGTACAAGGTCAGTTTCCCGTGAGCCTCTAGTCATAACATTACTGTCAACTGATCAACCCATAATCTTGCTTTGTGTGTGTTTCTGTTTCTACTTTACTTATTTATATATATTGCTGATCATTAACATTGAACTCACAGCCTCTGGCACTATAACTAGCACCGTAGCAAAGCCTAACTAGCAGAGACCTTTTTTTTCTCCTACACAGTCATCTTGTGTGTAGGAACACTAGACAGCACTTTAGCGCTACATTTGGGAACCATTTTAAACAGCTATAGCACCACCAAACAGCACAAATATACAAAAAAAGTGGCACTGAATAGACTACAGAATGGGTGCTTGTTTACAGACTGAGCTGCAACAAGCCAGAGCATTGCCCTGCTCAGCCTCAGTGGGATCAGGCAAACCAGGAGACTCACATTATTTGCTGCTCTGCTCATGTCCACAAGTGACTACCACCAACTAAACATTAGCAAGTAGGAGAAATCACAGATACGGAGTCTAGAGTCATGAAGATCAACTATATCTACTTTAGCAAAAAGGATATCCATGAGTCATGGATACAATGCATGAACATTTTTTTTCCATATTATTGTATAGCTTTTATTCTTAACTGGAGGCCCGGTGCACAACATTCCCTCAGCCCGGCCTGCAACCTCTTGCAGTCTGGGACCCCTCAGGGGATGTCTGTCTGCTGGCTTAGCGAGCAGGCTTAAGCTGGCAGGCAGACATCTCCCAAGGGGTCCTTAGCACTGCTGCGGAGGCAGGAGAGGCTCCCCCTACCGCTGCTGTGCTCGCCAGCCTTGAGCCCGGCTTCTGGCTGAGCGGCTCTCCCCCTGTGGGAGTGCACTGACCACCAGGAGGCAGCTCCTGCATTGAGCGTCTGCCCGCTGGTGGTCAGTGCGTGTCATAGCGACCGGTTGTTCCGCTGTTTGGTCGATTTGCATATTAGCCTTTTATTATATAGGATGGTTGTATTTGTTCTGTGGTTTGTATTTTCCTTACTTTATATTGCATGAACATTTTAACATTAGTTATTAGGCAACTAATTTCCCTAAATAAATAAACCCAAGGAAAAGTAATTTGATAATGAAGATAACTTTACAGTAAGATAATTAATTACAAAGCAAGAATAGCAACAGTGGTCAATACTGAAGAGTTATGTAAATCCAGTTAGTGATGTGTTCTTTAATGTAATGACAATAAACTGCAGTTCAAGGGTAACACATCTTAAGGAAAAAAGTCCTAGGTAACATATTCCATGTCTGCTGTAGAGATATTGCCCTGACCTGCCAGAAGGCTTAGACCTTAATTTATTGTCCAATGATAACAAATGTCAAGATGTTTTGGTAGCATCTTTTGACTTCCTCTTATCACTAAATTTGTTTTGTGTTGCCTTATTTTCTAGTGTAATGTTGCCCTTGCTGTCTTGTATTGAGTAACTGCCTAAGCCATCCTAAGTCCCTTCTGGAACAAGGCAGTCAGTAGATAGACGGAGAAATACATAGATAATGAGGAAATTGATCTTGTATTCTTTTATGATATTTTAGCACCTGCAGTTCAATGAATGGCTTTTGGGCTGATCCTCAGTTAGGTAGAATTTGGTTAATTTATTGCTGCAATCCACTTGCAAAGTAGTACATTTGAACTATTATTTGACTGAATCCAATATATTGTATTGACCATAACTTTAAAGAAACTAATAGAGAACCATGGAATGCACAAAACAAGCATCATATAATATGTCATTTTAAATGTATACATACTTGTATTGGGTAATTCTCAGACCAAAGGGACAATATAACATCTAGCTATCTATAGAGACAGTATGAAAACGGGATCATTTCCTTAAAATATGCTGACAATCTGGTAGAGAAGATTATATAGTATGTGCAGTGCAATTTAGTAAAAATATGTCTGGTTAAAGTGAAAGCATGAAATTCCTTGTGTTTTTGAGGTAATCGCTGGTCATTTAAGAACCATATTCTCTAACTCAGAATACTTATTTGTAGAAGATACACTGACAGTCAATTGTTAACCAGCATTCCAAGACAGCTTTGCCCAGTGCAAAAAATATTATGTAATATGTAGGAGAAAATCTAAAATCCTTCGGAAAAAAACAAAATGACAAGACAATGAAAAAGTATCTAATAGTGTTTAGGGAACTTAATCTATATCATTTTCCAGCATCATTAGAGTACACTGTCTATATGGAAGGGGCATTTATTAATTTTATCCTGATTTTGATAGTCTAAATAAAAAATATTGAAAATTATGATTTAGTAGGAGACATGTTTCCTATACAAGGAAATAAAGATTACAACAAAATTAAACTTTTAAATACTATAAGAAATAAAAATTTTTAATCATAAATAGAGCGACAGAATATTTAAAGCACTGTACTAGAATAAGACACTGAACATTCACCTTAAAATGTGCTATAAATAACTGCTACTCCGTATTTTTCTATGTTAGCATACAGAGTCTTTGGTTCCCTAGGCCCAGAAATATTACCTGGCATAAAGTAAATAGTGGTCGTTAATCTGAGTTAAGGCTGCCCATTAATATGGTTATAACATGAATGGATAATGATGACATTTTCACTGTAGCATTTAACACATACCCAGGCTGATGTCTACAGTGAATGTACTGGATTGTGTGATGGAGATTGATGAGGAAGGACTTTTTAGCTGAACATTTTGATATGACACATGACATTTCAGGAGCATACCTAACATTGAGGGGAAAAAAAAAGTGGTAGCCCAGGCAAGATAAGAGTTTTGTGGGTTGTAAAGCTGCATAAGAAAAAAAAAACAGAAGCATAAGCATTGCTCGTGGACATTTTACAAAGCTGTGATTGTGTTGCTGAGCCCACCACCTCCCCACAGCACATGAGTCTTAGGAATGGCTTTTTTTCTGTGCAGGGTCCCAAGCCATGAGCTTCACAGGCTTCTGAGTAAACACCTCCCCCCCCCCAACACACACACACACACTCTCCCTGCATAGCTAACCATAGATCTTTACTGCAAATGTTTAATTGAAGATATTAATACTATGTGAAGGGGTTGGTTTCTTATTCAAAATGACTTGTGCAAACCCATTGTTTCTGACACAAGACTATCATATTTTTGTGTCTTCCCTCCCCAAATTAAGGATAATTATGATAAGCAATATTTATTGATACATGTGGGTTGAAAGTCATGTATGAAATACGTAGAAAACTTTTATCTAAAAAATTTGAATTTAAAATTTTAGTAGATATTTGATATCTATGTGTATAAATATATATATATGTATATACATGTATATAAATATGTGGAAGGAGCTTTTCTTGCAAAATATGTCATGTGATTCATGTTTAAAATTCATTGAACTATGCAGAATGCATTTGGGGCTCAGCGGTCTGGGAAGGACCGCTGAAACTTGGTCTTGGAGAGGTGGTTGTGAGCGGCCTGCACTGTTGTTTCTGTTGCTGCCACAGCTGCTGCTGGTGGGCCTGGGGCTGGTATCAGTTCTCAGTGTAACTCCACGGAAATTCACAGAGTGCCTGCTATTCATTCTACAAGATACAGCAGGAGTTTTCTCACAGGCATGAGGATGAGGAGTAATTATCAAATTAAAGTAACATATTTTAAGGAAGTCTGTCTAAATTTGAGGAGATTTGGGCTAAGTGAGCAGGGTATAGATAGAAGAACGAGATTAGAGCTGCTTGAGTTTTGAATTCTATACCATGCAAGACCAGATGGGCTGTCCGGATATATCGAAGCAGAAACAACAATGTAATGAGGCAGAGCAGTAATTGAGTGTGTACCTGACTCACTCCTCCTGGGTGGGTTTTAAGAGGGAGGGGCTGTGCCTTTCATTTGTGCCTTCTCCACAATGAACAGATGGTCTGCCGTGAGTATTTGTTAAATATATTACACAGATGAATATAACCAAGAAACTACAGTTTCTAAGTAGACTGAGACTAATAGGATCATGCACTTAGTAGATATATAGGCAACCTATTTCCTAGATAACTTGGTAAAATTCAGGGCAAAGGAAGTAATCAGTTAGTGTGAAGAATGGAGAGAATAAATCAGATTTAATTTTTAGCAGATAGATCGTAGCAAAATTAAAGCACTGTAATTATGATTTAAACTATTAAGAAGAATGGCAGATATTAGGTATGAGCATTTTTATTTTTATAATATTTTTACTGAACTCTGTCCTTCATTTGGACATTCTGAAAACAAGCTCTTATTCAGGACTTGATCCAGGTTCAAGTGAACAATGTATTAAACTATCTGCACTCTGGCTAGTTGGGTGCAGAGGATGGTTTAAAATGGGCAGTCTGACTGGTGCTTAATTGAGTAAGCATTTATTAAGGGACAGTAATGTACCCTTAAAGGTCTTTGAACCCAGTGGACGTTTTTACTTAGAGCTATGCCTACTAGGCCACATAGCAAATTCTACATTACTGGCTTAAATCATCAAAGAGGTTTAAAGACCAGAAATCTTAAAACCAGGAAACCACTTGGGATCATGAACCTTAAACTAGCTGGCTTTGAGTATTTTCTCTAATCTGCCCATCCTAAATAATAGGAAATTTAAAAAGGGCGGGGAGGGGAAGGGAGGAAATGGAAAAAAAAGAGAGGGGTAGAAAGAGAGATGAACCCCTACCTGACACATTATACTTAAAGTTCATTTTGGTAGCTATAAGCCGTGCTGGGTGGTATGAGCAGGTGCGTTTACAGATAATCACCCATTCATACCTCATAGGGCCACTGCCTGGCTGTTCAACTGATACAGATGTTTGAGTTTCTAGGAGCTCAGAACTTCTTGAAATCACTACCTCACTGACCACACGTCCCTATCTGTTGATGCCACTTGCCAGACATTTGCGCAATCCTGAGAATAGCATAGAGCATGTGATACCCTGTCCTCAGGGGGAAGAAAGAGGAGCTAAGATGGACATCCCGGCTGGTTAGCCAGAGAGTGATAGTCAAAGTGTTCAATAAGAATCTACTCGGGACTATTCCACTTTTTCCAAGTTTAGATTTTATCTGTAGTTAAGCCAGCTGACCTGGTTGAAAACCAAACTTATGGGCTAAAGAAGTACAAAAAAGAAGAAATTCATGTTCTAATGGTCCTGTAAAAAGGTATGTCATTCTGAATAGTTTTTAAGACATGCATGAATTTACTCTCTGATCAAATATTCATGTTGTCCATGGGCTGTACACTCATATGGCTATATATTGGGGATATAAATATGCAAAGAAAAATTCTTGTCCTTCCTGTAGGTCACAGTATGATGAGGAAATGTGCACATAATCTCAGTGTTGGCTGATGGTGGATTTCATAAATATGCAATGGAAGGTTAGGAAAGATACGAAAAGCAGACTGGAGAGACCAGGCAAGTCTTTAAAGAGGACGTAACACTTGGGCTGAGCCTTGAAGCATGAGAATGCAGCCTCTAAATGGACATGAGAAAAAAATGTTTAAAGATTTCTTTAGTGTTCTTGCTTGTGAAGCAGCTATCTTATAAAATTGTAAAATGTTTTTAGAAGGGTCTAATCTAAAAAATTAGGGACACTTCTATAGTTATGTCTCCATGTTTATCATTTCACTTGAAACATAAAACATCTATGAGTGTATATGTGTGCGTACGTATATACAGGGTGTCCCAAAAAATGTATATACACTGAAATAGTTGATATCTCAATTTTGAAAATAAAATGTATTTTAATGAACACTGCCTTTATAATTATTCAAAGTGTCTGCATATTTTTTTTGGACATCCCCCCCCACACACATATAGTGTGTATATGCATATATTTAGATATGTATTTGTATGCATAGTTGTAATATGCGTCTTTTGCACACATGCATACAAATTAGTAAAATATTTTGGTCTAAGACACTGTCGTTTCCTCACAGTGTTTTTCACCAAATAGCACTAACATAATAAAAACTGCTCTTTATTTAGTATTTTGTATTTTGTAAGCCATGTATTTCACATGATCTCACTTGAGTCTTACAGAAACATTTTGAGGTTGGGAGAAACATGATTATTACTGGTTAATTTCTATAAGAAAATTAAAGCCAGGAGAAGTTATATATGTAACTAATAAGCCATAGAGCCAAGCCTTGGTCCCCAAACTCTGACCATAGCCCATCTTCTCTTCGCCACTGTTGGTCACTGTCTATTTAGACTGATGCAGGCACTCTGCTAGTATTGTTAGGGGCCGTGTTAAATGACAAAATATATAATAATTAGATGTTCGCTCTGGGATTCTCTCCAACAAATCCTGTCCCACATCTTATAATTAGTTTAGAATATGACAGAATTATTGGGAAAACAAACACAAGGCGACCAGGTTTGATTCCATCTGCCCTAATTGTTGTATGTACAGTGTTCTCCAATCCTCCTAATCCGTCATCTGTTTCTCTTTGACCTTTATTGTAAATTGATGTCTGTGGCTTTTAATTATAAACATTTGACTTAATAACCTCTCTTTGTTTAGTATGCTAATCTGTTTATATGGTACTTGGATATTGAGTTTTGAAAATGACATTAACTATTCATTTTATGGTGGAGTGTTAGATGTTTTTCTTAAGCGTGCCCAGGCTTACATCCTATGCTTTAAAAAATAGGCTCTGAGGAGTTGTAGCCCCGTCCATGGAGCCTCAGAATGACTGCTGCAGACAGTCTTTCCTCTAGAGTGGCTAATTATATGGAGGCATTTGAGAATTGGGAGAAAGGGAAGAGAAGGAAAAGGGAGGGCTTCCTGGTGTCTGTCCTCCAGAGGAGTGACTCGGTGTGTCCTCTAAGGGTCAAAAGGAGGTCAGTGTCTTGGGTATAAGTGTAAATAATCAAAACACCTGAACCATGAAAAAAGTAAGTGAAGCAGCAGCCAGTATACCACCCTAGGGCTCACCCTAGGGCTCTGTGTGACTTATTTTATATTTTCATTTTCTCGCCTTCTATTCAAAAAAGAATGCAGATGGAAGAACTTGTGCACCTTCTTCCTAAGGTAATCATACTGCATTCTAGAATGATCTGGTTTTCCACTTTTTCCCCTCCCAGGCTTGAGAGTCACATTGTAAGGTCGTAGCTCTGTGCCCTGAGAGCAGCAGAGGAGCAAGAGCACGCTTCACTGTTTTCATTGTTACCCAGGCCCCGGCCCTCTCACCCATGCACACTGAGTGTGTAGCCTGCATCACAACTCAGCTCCTGACTGGTTTCCATAAAATATCTGCCCTGGCTGGTTTGGCGCAGTGGATAGAGCATCAGCCTGCACACCGAAGGGTCCCGTGTTTGATTCTGGTCAAAGGCACATGCCCGGGCTGTATCAATGATTCTCTCTCATTATTGATGTTTCTCTCTCCCTCTCCCTTTCTCTCTGAAATCAATAAAAATATATTAAAATGCTCCTGACTGGTTTCCATAAAATATCTGCCCCAGCTGGTTTGGCGCAGTGGATAGAGCATCAGCCTGCACACCGAAGGGTCCCGTGTTTGATTCTGGTCAAAGGCACATGCCCGGGCTGTATCAATGATTCTCTCTCATTATTGATGTTTCTCTCTCCCTCTCCCTTTCTCTCTGAAATCAATAAAAATATATTAAAAAATAAAAAAACAAAAAAAAATCATCATTAAACTTAAGTGAGGCGTTGAGGAGTGCCATCCGGCATTCCACTAACAGTTTCTCCTCTGATGCTCTGGCCTTGCCTGTCCCAACTCTGAGGCCTGGCCTTAAATGGCTTAAAGGATTTCCCTCTCTGCTTTCTCCGTGGAGCCTCCAGCTTCTGGTTCTTCCCTCTGTTTTATCTGTGCTGGAGGACCCAGGAATTATCTTTTATAACTTCAGTGCTTGTGAGGAAGGGGTGGTTGTCTCAATCTCCATCCCACAAAGTTTGGGAGACAGTTTGTCTACATAGATGACATATGAGAAATTCCAGTGAATACACATATTTCCATTTCATTACAAAACAGAAACATTTATTTTTACTGCATTAAAAGGCTGTATAAGAGGACTATTACAACCCAGTCTGTAGATTTCAGCTCTAAGAATCGGATATTTTGTTAATGATGGTAACTATAAATTGTTTACAGCATCTCATCACACTGTACTTATCACCAGAGTGACTCAGCGTGACGGCAATGGAGGCTTGATTTTGTAAAGGAAATAAGAATGAGATCCTCTCTAAAGACGTTCTAGAGAAAACCCATGAAGTAACAATACCAAACGAAATGCTGTCATTTATCGAGGCTGTTGCCATCGCGTTTCTTTGAGCAACATATAATAACCAATGTTTCATGTGCTCTTTTCACTTTCTTGATTTTCATGTTTGACAGATGCAAAGTAGGGATAATTTTGGTATGGGAATCTGATGGATTTGACTGTAGAAAGCCTGAGGCAATGCGTTCCCGCTTTGCAAAGCCTGGTGCATTCCAGGGCAGAAGGAAAGAAGAAGGAAATATGGACGAATTATAAAGAAAAAGGAGATAACTACAAAAACAGCACTTATTATAAGTTGCATTTTCCCCACATTTTTTCCCCTCAGGTATGAGGATACCTGGTACAATGAATGACATCTTCAAATTAGAATATCTGGGTTTCTTTTTCTTTTGTGGTAGTAAATGATTATGGTGCCCGTGAGCTCATACCGTTGAAGGCATTGAAACTGAGCTGCCTTTTAATGTGAAAAGTCGTAGGGAGCCACCTTACCACTCTCTTGGTCTTGAGCTGGAGAGCAGTAAAATAGTTGGACTTTGATAATATCATATGACAGTCATATAAAACTGTGTGTTCATGATGTTAAAGGAAGGGAGACCAGGCAAGTGTCTGCCCGGCTTTTGTAAAGTACAATTGCTGTGCTGTTAATGTGTGTGGGAAATAATGAAACCCCAATTCAGGGCTGCAAAGGGTGACCTGGAGACAAAAACATTGTTAGGCTATTGAGGTGGGACATGCTGACTGACGATTGACTGGGGGTGGGGGTCAAAGGACGACAAGGAGGGATCTGAGCCCAAAACTGAAATATTCAGTAGCTGCAAACTCAAGGTCTGCCATATTAAGGTTGGGTGTTTTGTGTGTGTGTGTGTGTTTTTTTAATAGTCACCTGAGGATATTTTTCCATTGATTTTTAGAGAGGGAAAGACAGAGAGAAATATCGATGTGAGAGAAACACATTGATTGGTTGCCTCCTGCATGCCCCTGACCAGGGCCTGGGCCTGGGCCTGGGAGGAGTCTGCAACCAAGGTATGTGCCCTTGACTGGAATCGAACCCAGGACTCTTTGGTCTGCAGGCAGATGCTCTATCCACTGAGCCAAAACAGCTAGGGCAGGTTGGATTTTTCATATGGAGGAGTGCATGAATCTTAAGATTGTCTAGAGCAGTGGTTCTCAACCTTCCTAATGCCGTGACCCTTTAATACAGTTCCTCATGTTGTGGTGATCCCCAATTTCATTGTTACAAATTGAACATAAGCATAGTGATTAATCACAAAAACAATATGTAATTATATATGTGTTTTCCGATGGTCTTAGGCCACCCCAAAGGGGTCGCGACCCACAGGTTGAGAACCGCAGGTTTAGAGTTAGTCATCTCTCATGGGAGGAAATGGATGGGGACAGCATATATAGATAAGAATGGGTTGAATACAGACTTTGTTGGTGAGAGTTCGATTCGTGTCTGTGAGGTTACTCTGTAAGCTTGGTGAAGGTATTTAATCTGTTAAAACATAATTTCCTAGTGTATAAAATTAGGCCAATAAAACCTACCACAGAAGTTTGATAAGAGAATTAAAGTCTCTTTTGCCATAGTGTCTGACACATAATTATGCAATAAATATTAGCTCTCACCATTAGCTGTTTGCATAAGAGAGCTATAAAAAAATACATAAAACAGGGTGGATAAAAGTCAGGATTGCAAATAGACAGTGAAGAAGTATTCGATTACAGAAAGGAACAGAGCAGCTACATATTTTAACAGGAGTGATGAGATTCAAGTTAAATGTGATCGGGCCTGTGGGAGAATTTTGTCATAAGTTTATCATGATTAAAATGGTTCCATTTCACATAGGACTGCAGTCCAGAATGGACTCCTGGCAGTGATTACTAAGTCACAGTGACTACTAATCTATACTAATAATAGCCAAGGTGGCATCACGCCCTCACGTCATCACAAGATGGCCATCACAAGATGGCCACACGCACAGTGGAGGCAGTCCCGGCAGCCACTTGGTGCGGTGAGACCTGGGGGTCCTGCGGCTTTGCATGGTGTGGAGGAGGCCAGTCCTGGTGTCTCCGCTGCCTCATGCAGAGGAGGTGGGTCCTGGCGGAGGAGGCGGTTCACTGCAGGGGAGGGCAGTTGGGGGTGATCAGGGTGGCAGGGGAAGGCAGTTGGGGGCGATCAGGCCAGCAGGGGGGGCAGTTGGGGGCAAGCAGGCTGGCCGGGGGGGCCATTGGGGTGAGCAGGCTGGCGGGGGGGCAGTTGGAGGCGATCAGGCCAGCAGAGGGGGAGTATTTGGGGGTGATCAGGTCAGGAGTGGTTAGGAGCCAGTGGTCCCGGTTTAAACTGGCAGTTGGACATCCCCACGGGGTCCCAGATTGGAGAGGGTGCAGGCTGGGCTGAGGGACACCCCCCCTTCATGAATTTCATGCACCGGGCCTCTAGTTGTTTTATATTTGACATGTGACACCATGAGCCCATTTTCTTATGGGATTTTAAACAAATAATGTAAAAGAAAGGAGATTCGGTTGGCGCTATTTATTTATTATTTATTTTTATTGGTCCACAGTAGTCAGAGTTTTAGTTAATATAAGCAACATAGGAAACAAGGGGGAGACACCACCAAAATGATGCCTCCTAAATGTTTCTGTATAGTAAGAGCCCTGGGTAGCAGGCTTCTACCAGGAAGTTACTATCACTCCAGTAGTACTGCAGGGAGGGTGGGGTAATTCAGATTGACACAATCCATTTTAACCAGGTGTCTATAATGTGACTAGATGAAGCAGAGCAAATGTATAACATTGTAAATCTCAGAGAAAGAGAGCAGATGGGTCTTCTGAGTGTGTATATTTGTAAGTGATACTAATGCATTTGTGCCTAAAATATGCTATAAATTGTAAGTACTATTAATATTTCCTTTCAAATAAGTACACTTGACCTGACAATTGTGTTTCAGTAGCATATTATTTTGATGTTCCCTTTAAAGATAAGTTGTGTATGTTCTTCATACATTTTTAATCAAAAGCTAATTATGTTTGTTGAGTTATTTAACCAAATTTCTAGCTGGTATACATAGGGAAAACAGGTTCTCACTTGCAACTACCCTAGAATAATGTCTTAATGTCTTTTTCTCCCCCACAAACCATTACAAAACAGACATTTTGAAATTATAGAAAAGAATGTTACAAAATATGGGATTTTCTGAGGATGCCATCATCTGAAAATATTCTACAACAGTCCTGACTTTAGCACATAACCAACAATTCCTATGTGTGATTTTATAAAATTGTGTAATCTAAGGCATTATCATCCATCTACAACAAAGCCCCCAGGACCCAGTATGTATGAGGAATCTGGATGGGTGATTATAGTTCACCAGGTTTCTTTGGAGGGGATTTAGAGAGAGTTGTCAGGATAACTCCCTACTCCGATCCATTCTGTAAATGAACAAACTAATGTCCCAAGAAGGTACTAATTGCCTCGGGTTCAACATTAGAGCAGCATCTGTGGCTCTTCGCCTCCAGTCCCCTGATTCTTGTCCTTTGTCAGATGCTTAATACAGATGTGAAGTCGGTGTCAGTATTATTCTGACTCACCTTAGTGATTCTGATTGTGCTGCCAGAAAGCTTGTTTTATTTGCCTTGAATCTCAGTTCGTGGATTAATGGAGAGCAGAGTGCTAATATTTGGTACTCATTTGAGAAGAAGGGACAGAATCATACTATGAAATAAATGTGGCTGTTAAAGAAAATACTCAGAGAATGTATTGCATTTTTAAGAAGGGACAGAATTTCATTAGTTTAAAAGCCAAACCAAATTTTGCAAAAAATCAGTCTTAAGCAATGGTGCTACTCACTCTCCCCTGCTTGTTTCTTAGCGCTGGGATGCGCCACCTCCCTCGAGATGGTGCTGGTGGAATCCTCCAGGTGACACCAGATCAACCTGTAAACGCAGATGGACAGGCCAGGCCCTCTCTCCCAGGAAAACCCATGATGCCTTTCCCAAGTCTGGCTCACCCTTATGTCAACTATTACTAACCTCACTCCATGTTGCCAATCCCTCCACTTTACTCTCTGCCTTTCCTTTTCTTCCTGTAGCTTTACTGGTTGTATTACATGTGTTTATGGAAACTTTTATTTTTAGGGCATTAAACAATGCAGTCAAGATTGTCAGCGATGGGAAGGCAGGATATTGAAGTCACTGTGGTTGCTGAGGGTTCAGGAAGGCTAGGGAAGAACTCTGTTTGCCTCATTTATTCCACGTGCTATTTTGTTTTGGAGAAGAAAATGTGTCTTAGTTTCTTCTGAGGTCACTTGAGGCAGAGTATGGTCTTATTTCTCGTACCTGCTCTATTTTAGAAGAGACAGTCCCATATCCCCTGGAGGGTCTGTCCTGTGAAACGGGTTATTGTCTTCATTTAGAAGACTTCTGTGTTTATTGAATTTTTGCCGGAAGTTTTTTTGAGTTATGTTTTTTAAATTTGTACCTTTTCAGCAAATTACTGCCAAAGCTCTGCAGACCTGCTTATATTCTTTTTTACCTAGTTAAGAGACCATTTTCTCTTGTTTTTTCAAAATGATGTCAGTAAAATGGAAGGGTATTTCCCTAGGCTCTTCTTGTATTCCTCTCTTCCTTTGGGCCCGTGGTTCTTACATTGGGTGGGTCATAGTATGACCTGGAGAGCTTTTAAAAATAAAAATAAAGAGGTCTGGGCCTATGGACACATACTCTATTTGAAATATTCTGCAGCAGATCTGGCACCTTACCACTTGAGTGAACATGAGGCGCTCACCCTGGGCAAGGAGAATGGAGTGAGGAGGGTGTCATGTGGGGAGAAATGCTTACAGATGTGGCCACGGGGCTGAGTGAAGGCCATTTTGCTTCTTTCTCTTCCCCCGTGAAAAACATCACAGTGAATCTTCCTCACTCTTGTGACTGGTTCACTCATAGCGTGAAGTTTATAGACATTAAAGCATTTGGAGGCATGGAAAAAAGAAGAGTGTATCAGGGGGAGCTCTGGAGCTAGGCAGGGTCTTCATTCAGAATTGTCCTGAATTAGGAGAGGAGGAGGAGCTAAAAAGCTCAGCTGGTCATGGGGTGTGGGATGGCCCCCCAAAAAGTATCACCTTTGGCAAAATGGCTCGCTCTCTTTGCCAATTTGCAATTTACCAAGTGTTGGAATTTTCTCACCCAAATGTAAACTCCAAAATTTTATTTCCATCGTCTTCGCGATTCTGGTTTCTGGTTTTGAGTGCACAAGGCAAGGCAGCGCAGTGCGGAAGACTTCAGGAAATATTTTGCAAACCCATTAGGCATTTACCTGAGTGCCTTCTCTAAAATGCCAGGTGCGAAACATGCATCTCAGTCTGAAGGATGGCCCTGCAGGTGGCCTGTGCCACTGCGGTGGCGAGGACCCTCCAGTTTCCCCTAATGATAGGGCTGGCCGCGAGCTTTAAAGGGATGAGTGCCTAGAAGCAGTCACAGAGCCGTCCTGTGAGGTTCTCTCCACTGACCCAGCACTTCTTAGCTACTCTGGGTTAAGGGCCATTGGCAAGCTTGTTTGTTTTTCAGAACACTGGACATGCTCCCTTGTGACCTCCTAATAACTTTGTAACTACATTTCATAGGAGTTACTTAGAAAAAATGCCATCCCTATTTATTACTATTATCAGATTCAACCACTTTAAGTTACTCTGTACAATCATGAACATTGCTGAGCTCCTCCTCTCGATTTTCGGATTATCTGGACCTGGAGACGCAGACCCAGTCCTTGGACCATACTTTGAGTAGCCCCGCTCCACCCCTTGTGACTACATTGCCTGCTCAATCTCTAGTTAAAAAGCAAGATTAAAAGTTACATTGCTGAGGGAAAAGCTTACAATTCCCAGGGATTTGCTTTCTAACTAACAGCTTCCGGTTCACTGCCTGGCATTTAGGACTGAGTGAGTCAGGTATTGCACAGGATCCTGAAGTAGAGAATGTGATGTGCTCACAGGGACGTCAGCCCAGGAGCAGTTTTGTTCAGTAAAAATTTGGTCACGGCAGAGGAAGTTGTTGGAAAGTTTGGGATGGCCCTGGAGATGGCTGCTGGCGGGAGGAGGAGATGAGCACTGTGCCGTTTTCTGTAGGGAGGCGCAGGCCGCTGTGGGGACGTGGGAATGCTTTTCTGCGTGGTTATCGCTGGCTCCCTGATGAACAAGATGTGCCTCTTCATGGAAAGCTGTGAGCAACCACGCCACGGGCACACGTGTAGAAGCTTTCGAACAAAAGCGGAAGCATTCCTCCATAAGGAATGCAGATCGTTCTGCTGTACTTTATACATAGGGATAGAAAGTTACTTTTTACAAAGCACTTCCAAATGCATTCCTTCCTTTTACCCTCACATCACCGTTCAAGGCCAAGTGTCCATTTGCAGATGCTGATCTATAACAGATGGAGCAACTGAGAGTAAAGAGCCACAAAGGGCAGCTCAGCCAGGAGCAGAGTGGACATTCACCGGGCATGCCCCTGGTTCCTTGGCACTGACCTAACAGTGGTGGCATTCAGCTACCAAGTCAATGAACTGAGACCCTGCACGGGATGTTTATCGCCACTGAATTAGTGCGAACTTTTTCCGAGAATAAACATAATCTGGGTAGTCCCTCCTTTCTTTTTATTTATGGTTGGTTAAAAAAATTAGAAATGGGGTTTTCTTGGCAATTTAAACCTTACCTAAGCACTTCCTGCATTAGATCCCGTTCCTGTATTTCTCTCTGTGTAGTAATTAATGTCAATACTTCCTAAACCATGCACCTTCCTCAGAGAGGCTTCATGAGAAAATTGTGTCCCGTTATCCTGGACCACAGTGATAATTATAAATTAGGAGTACTTCAAGCAGAACAAAAGGATCCATCCCCTTGTTTTCATGTGTAATATTTCCTCAACAGCTTGATAATTACAAGGTGCCCAGTGGCATGTGGAAGAATCTATTAGAAAGCATAATGAGAAAAGAAAACTTGTATGTAATGTGTATATTCCAGCACTTTTATTTCTGCCAATTATTGTTTAAATCTGCCCTCTATACTTGCAATTTTAACCTTGTGAAAGTTTAGTAAAAGTAAATTGCATCAGTTCTAACAATCTGTAATATATTTTTAAACTCGAAAATACCAGGGATCTATAATAAGTAAACCTATGGTAGAAAATTCACCTTAGAAATCTTTGCTTATGTTCAATAAAAACCATCCACAGATTTATTAACATGTTCCTCAAAAGAGAATATGCATATTTTTTACTTAGACATCATTACTTGATTTTTTATAAACAAATGTAGCAGCAGCATAGACTTTTATTTATATAATAATGTGTTTTTCACTTTTCTTATTCTCAAATGTTCTTTACAAGGAAAAATTGAATGCAAATCTATAACTATTTCTGTCCTCACCATATGTAGGTCAGTGAGGATTATCATAGAGATATTTTATTAGTGTCAAGAGCTTCCAAGATAAACATTATCTCTTTCCCAATAGTTTCATCTTATGTCTAGATTTGTTCTTTTTTCATGACATGAAATTAGTATGTTTTCAAAGGCAAAAACATTAAAAAGTACATTTCTGCTGGTATAGTCATTTACCCTAATCAGTCACATTCTGCTGCGTTATCGCCAGTAGTTGCCACAATTTTTCATTCAAGTCCATGTGTAGATATTTTTCTCTCCATTTCACAGACGAGACTAAGAGTCAGAGCATAATGACCAGGTCTCCAGTCAGATGATAACAAGCAGAGTTTAAGCTGTTTATAGAGGGAAGAAAGTTCATCTGTAGAATTAATTGATTTTTAAAAATATTTTTTTATTGATTTCAGAGAGGAAGGGAGAGGGAGAGAGAGATAGAAACATCAATGATTAGAGAAAATCATTGATCGGCTGCCTCCTGCACACTTAATTGAATTTTATCCTCAGTCTTTATCACCATTTGCAGACTTTTCTTTAAGCAGATGAATTGAAAGTGCTGGCCCAGGTAGTTCATTAGTTTGTATCAGGCCCTAGTTGATTAAATACCTGTAAGAAAATCGTCAGAACTGCAGTGCATTGATCCGTTTTTAATTTTCGTCTTTGCAGTCTTCAAGAAAAAAAAAAGTAAAAATTAATCAAGAACATGGAGCTTCTTCCATCGAAAGGTGTATAAAACTCTCCTGGAGTGTGTGTGTGTGTGTGTGTGTGTGTGTGTGTGTGTGTGTGTGTGTGTGTGATCTTGTCTGCTCCTAAAGGGCTCTGTCTCAGGGGGAGCACAGGTGTGCAAATTTGCTGGTGCAATATAACATGCCAAGTGTCACCCTGGGCATATAGAACAAGGTGTCTGTGCTCCATCTAGATAGTTTAGAGGAGTAGGGAGAACACACCAGAGATACAGGATGTGTTTTTGTTGTTGTTGAGTTTTTTTTCTTTTTGCCTAATGCCATTAAAACGTAAAAGGATAGAAATTGAAATAAAACAAGCATGACTGCTTTACGAAGTGGATTCATACATTTGCTAAATTTAATACAACAAATTGTTTATTGAGAATGAAATATGGTGATTAAAAGAACCCATCTCTTAAGGAGTTTATAAGTTAAGGGAGGGGTTGGATAGACGAACAGTGAAACCAGACTTTCAGTATAAAGCGGAATTTGAAGCCTTCTGTTGTAGAAATTCAAGCAGCATTGCATGGAGGACAGTAGGGTTGCTAAGACCTCAGTAACAGAGAACTTGCATTAAGCCGTTTAGGATGCCGTTGGTGAGCAGGATGATGAAGGACGAGTTTTGAAAAAAATAGAAATGCTTGCCATGCTCAGGCAGTGGTGAACACCAGGTCAATGTTGGAGCACAGGAAAGAGAGACCGGGGTGATAGCATACCCCCACATGGAGCCCGGTGCTTAGAATTGGGGCTAAATCCATCAATCCTGGGTAGCAATTAAATGTATTTAATGAGGGTATGATATAATTCATTGCATATTTTAGGGAGATGTTTTCTGACAAGCACAATGACAGCCTAGATGATGTGACTCACTAAAGGGGAATAACTGGGCAGTTTTGTAATGGCCCAAGTGAAAGATTTTAAGATTCCAAATTAGGATTGTTGTTTGGAGAAATATAAAAGAAGGGATTGATAAAATAGAGATATTGGGTGGGTTCTTTACCAAGTGGGAGATGATGGAGCTATAATGAATTATTAAACATATGTTTTAGGGTGCCTGTACAGTGTACTTTGTGTTCGTGGCCTGTGTAGGATATGAAGAGTCCAACACAATTGGGTATATACTTTGTTACCACACACAGTTCTGGCATATAGTGAGTTCTGGGAGACACATATGGTCTTATCTCTTTCCCTGTCTCTTCTGGCCCCTTAGGAGCTAGACTCAGATCAGGGCTATGTGCTCCTCACTGTTTGTGCTCATTTGCAATAATGATAATAATAATCCTATGTAATAAAAGGCCAGCCACCATAAGCATAACGACTGGAACGACCAGAGACCAGAACCACCAGGGCCACTCGCAGGCTGGCCCCGCCCCCAAGCAAACAGTTAGGGGTGATCAGGCAGGCAGGCAGAGTGGTTAGGGGTGATCAGGTAGGCAGACCAGCGGTTATGGGTGATCAGGTAGATAGGCAAGTGGTTAGGGGCAATCAGGTAGGCAGGCCAGCAGTTAGTGGAGATCAGGTAGGCAGATGGCCCCTCGCCGGGCTGGCCCAGCCCCCAAGCAAAGAAAGAGGGAGGCCCAGGCCAGCCAAGCCACCCCATGCCTGTTGCCTGCAGAGGGAGTCCACTGGTGGCGGCAGGTGGAGGGGGGGCGGGGGGTTGAGGAGGGGCAGACCACAGATGGCAAGCAGTGGCAGCAGTGGGGGTGGGGCCAGCTGCCTGCAGTCTGGGGAAGGAAAGCCCCGATAGGCCATGATCTCAGGCTAGGCCTAGGGACCCTACCCGAGGGGTCCCAGATTGTGAGAGGGTGCAGGCTGAGTTGAGGGACCCCTGCCCCCCAAGTGCACGAATTTTCATGCACTGGGCATCTAGTAATAATAATAATCTACACTAATAAAAGAGAAACATGGTAATTAGCGTACGACCGCTACCCTTCCCATTGGCTAATCAGCATATCCTTATGCAAATTAACTGTCAACCAAGATGGCGGCCGGCAGCCAGGCAGCTGGAAGCGAACATGAGGCTTGCTTGCTCCAGTGACTGC
>NW_005355584.1:1287282-1290518 GCF_000412655.1 Myotis brandtii
ACAAATTTTTGTGCACCGGGCCTCTAGTAATAATAATAATGATGATGATGATGTAAATATTTACTGTGGTGTCATGACACTTATTTTGAAAATTATTTAGGAACCCAGGCAGTATAGGTGAATTTTGTCTGGTGAGTAATGAATCAAGATTTTGTTGTTTAGATGGATCACAAGATGTTTACAAAGTTATTTCTAGTGAAATAGATATAGCATCCTGAGTTCTACTTTGCCCCAAATAGAGTACAAATATTTGTTTTTGAGTGTGCTTTTTCATATAATGTTTATTGATTTACTTACCATGTTGTAGGATCATTGAATGTTTATTTTTATTCCTGGCCAGAGGTTTTCACTCTGGAGAGTAGTACTTACCTCAGTCATTGACAAAGGTTATGTGCATGCCTGGTGTGTGAGTGTGTGTGCGTGTGTGTGTGTGTGTTCCTGCACCTACATAGACACATGTGTCAATTTAAGAATACCATTTGGTAATTCTACACTTGCAACATTTTTCATTGCTGAGTGTACTTTTTCAGAACAGAAGGATGGTAGTTTTTCTCTAACAGCATGGGTTTTCCTCTAACTATTAACATTATTATAATGTGCATAGACTCACAGATCCAATGTCTGACTGCAGCTGATCATCCATCACATATCTATCCTAACACTTCAGTGTTGGTCATCACCTTTAACCGTACGTGTCTGTACAGTTGCAAGGTCACTGAGCTTAGACTCAAAGCCCTTTTCTACTTGTGAAGTTTGGCAGTGATTATAAGCCTAGGATGGTCCTTGCTGGGGGGAAAGTGCCAGTGATGGAGAGGATGGTAAAAAGTTCAAGGGCCCCTGAAACAGATGTGTGTGTGTGTGTGCCCCTGTGTGCGTGTGTGTGGTGGGGGTTAGAGGAGAAAGAATCTAATCCTCGAATAATTGGAGCTGCAATGAGAACAGCAATGGTTTTGACCGGGATTAGTTAAATGAATCATAAGGGCTGGTTCTATAAATGGGAGTCCCTAATAAGATTTAGAGATACAGCAGGCCTTTGACTGAAGGAGTGACCTGTGTATTACATATGTATTTCTGTGGTCGTCAACTCTTCCTTAACATTTCCCACCACAGTCAGCCGCAGCGTGTAGACACTCCTAACCCAGAGAGGCTCAGGTGAGGGTGAGGAATGGTTTGGAGGGTGACTGTGACAACTATCTACAGGGGGAGTACTTGAGGTGTCAGCAGCTTGAAAACAACTTATTTTCATTCATCATCTGCCTTTGTCTCAGGACTTGGACTTTTTGGTATGTGTTGTCCAGGGTGTAGAGGTTAGTGCTGTTATATAATGCCAAGAAAGGAGGGTGTAAAGCAGTGATGGCAAAACTATGACACGTGTGTCAGAGGTGACACACGAACTCATTTTTTTTGGTTGATTTTTCTTTGTTAAATGGTATTTAAATATATAAAATAAATATCAAAAATATAAGTCTTTGTTTTACTATGGTTGCAAATATCAAAAAATTTCTATATGTGACACGGCACCAGGGTTAAGTTAGGGTTTTTCAAAATGCTGACACGCCGAGCTCAAAAGGTTCGCCATCACTGGTGTAGAGGTTAGTGCTGTTATATAATGCCAAGAAAGGAGCCTTCTTGTAAGTCATAAAGCATGTGGATGGAAACCACCTGAAGCACTGAGATTTTTTTAAAATCTGGGGAGCTATCAGGTGGGGGCAGATGGCATGTGCCAGTCTCTCAGTGGGAGGGTCCCACAGGAGGGGGTGGCGATGGGCTCCCACCAGCTTGCAGGGATTTATAATCCTGGTGCAGTCACAGAGAGTGGCTGCAGGACCTCGGGCAAAATCCTTAGCCTTTGTCTACCCCGGTTTCCTAATCTGTTAGTAGGGATGATAGAGTCATAATGTGAACACAGAATGAGTTACTGCACAGAGAACATTAAGAACAGTTTTTGTGCACATGGAGCACACAAACTATACTATTTCTCAACTCTCTTCATCTTAAATTAGAGGGACATACATATGGAGTAGTAACCCTGAGAATGACGGAAGAAAGTGAGGTAATTCACTGTATTTCAGGACTACAACTTCTCCACATGCTGGATAAACATGCAGAACAGTGATCCACCTGATGCTTCCACGTTGAACAAATCTAAATTATAACTGGTGCCAGAAATCACTTTTCGTACTTTTTTAGTCCTGACTAAAAGCTACAGAAACTAAGGCATAAATCAGGTATTTGAATATTCTGAAGCAGAGTATAAACACAGCTGTTCTGGCACAGTGGAGGGATCACTTAACAGAAATCCGGGGTGCAAGCCAGCGCTCTCCCCAACCGCCCCCACAGAAGGAACATATGCCCTGCACGCACCTTCCGAAGCAGTTTGCCATATTTTATATTTTTAGCACCTCGTCTTTTAAAGAATGCAGACACAGTTCTGTAGGACAGCGGGAAGCTGTGTTATTTGGTAAATCGGGTTTTTGCATTCATATTTATCCAAGTCCAGAATGATGGCCATTCTAGAGAATGAATGATTGTTGAAATGGCAGGTTGAGTCCTGGATTTCCCAAGTGATGAAGTTCAGAAAAAATGTGTAATTGTGTCTGAGTTTCCTAAGGTTCCTCTGTTCAACATAATGTTCTGACGTGCAGAAGGGACAGTCCCAGATAGAAAATGCAAATCGGCCGCACTACCCATGCTCCATGATGCCAGGGTTAATCATGCAAATCGGAATGCAGTTCTTGGTATTTGGAGAAAGGGCTTAGTTGAAGTCTCAGGCACGTATTAATTTAAAATTCCTACTTCAGAGAGCAGTGCTTTTTTTTTCAGCTTCAAATTTTGAAGTATAGAACAGGATCTGGGGGCTGATTTAGTGATGGACATACATCCATATTTGACATTTATGAAAAAGAGAGTGGAGTGGGAGGGAGGGGCAGCCTCAAAGAATGCTGGTATTTATAAGTATAATACATACTCTATTAGATCGAGATTTATAAATGTTCTATAGCGAGTCCCTTTGCTTGGAACAAGACCATATCAATCCATTATATGTGTTTACTGAATATCTGCTCAGTTCGAAGGAGATGTCTACTAGGAAATCAGGCAAGGACAGACCCATTAAAAAAAACACACACACAAGTTCCAGCCTATCCGGTTTGGCTCAATGGATAGAGTCTTGGCCTGCAGACTGAAGGGTCCCAGGTTCGATTCTGGTCAAGGGCACATGCCTGGGTTGCAGGCTC
>NW_005355584.1:1290564-1351647 GCF_000412655.1 Myotis brandtii
TGATGTTTTAATCTCTCCCTCTCCCTTCCTCTCTCTGAAATCAATAAAAATCTATTTAAAACAACAACAACAAAAAACACACCACGAGTTCCTAACTTTGGGAGAGACATAAAATACCTTTGGAGATGAGGCTGTTTACAGGAAGAAATGAAATTGTCTTGCTCACTAGTGCAAGCGGACATGCTCTAATAGCCTGTCCGCTGTGCACAGTGAGCGCCAGCTAATCTTTCCAAGAACAAAAAAAAATGGTGTGTGAGGCTGCCCAACATAAGAATTATTTTTACATATCTCCATATTGCTGACTCCCTTGTAAGTTAATCTCATCTCACATGAATTTTTCACCAGCTTCACTCTGATGTTGATAAAGGAGATGGTTCCATCAAATACATCTTGTCAGGCGAAGGGGCAAGTTCCATTTTCATTATTGATGAGAACACGGGGGATATTCATGCCACCAAGAGGCTGGATCGCGAGGAGCAGGCCTACTACACGCTCCGAGCCCAAGCGCTGGACAGGCTCACCAACAAGCCCGTGGAGCCGGAGTCTGAGTTCGTCATCAAGATTCAGGACATCAATGATAATGAGCCCAAATTCTTGGATGGCCCATACACCGCCGGGATCCCCGAAATGTCTCCTGTGGGTAAGTAAACAATGCACTTGTTTTGCAGGGTCTGATTTTAGGGGCTTTGGCTTTAAAATTAAATCATCATATGTCCTGGGAAAAAAATTGCGTTTGCATAACATAACAATTAGGGTGAGGGGAGTGTTGGAGATGTGTTAGTAACCAGGACCTGAATACTTATTATTCAACATGTTAGTTTATTTTATGACAAATTAGCAAGTTTTTCCTTTTACACAGCTACCCTCAGTATTCTCAGGAAATTGCTTAGTTTTTACATTCACTTTCAATTTAAAAGTAATAATTAAAATGATGCTTAAGAAGTTAAAAAGGAAAATCTTTGCAGACACAGCAGTGGGACGATCTTTTATTTTTCTCTCTCCTGATAGTAGGATAATGAACTATTGTAAGCATCTCTGTGTGGTCACGGTATTAGGTAGGTTGTCAGTGGCTAGTCAGACTGTCATTTAGATCTGTTGGTCTCTTCTGTAGAGTATTCTTGAATTACAAAGGTCCATCCACATGCCACCAGTAATCTTTTTCTAATTTCTCCAGAAACTTAAGTGCATGGAATTTTATATTGAATTTATAATAATGGGAAAGTGATCCTCAGTTTGAGATATATAAAAGAATGATGAAGGTTGTTTTGTTCCAAGACCCTTTGACATTGCCCCATTTCTGCAAAAATAGAAAGTAAAGTACTTCCAGTATATACTTTATATCAAATAATATTAAACTCTATTTTAAAGTCAATGTATTCAGGTACCTTTGGAATAGTTTCAGCCAATATTTAGTTTAAATATGGATGACCTTACAAAACAATAAAACATTATGGGGTTGGAATGGAGATAGTAGCTTTATATGTTTATTTCCTATTATTTTTATTATCAAAAGAGGATGCTTATTTAAAATAATAATTGAACTTGTATTTTAACACGGGAAAATTTTACCCTGTGTGATTTTACTTTCAATAAAGGTCATTCCATTCATCCAGGATTCAATAAACGCATTTACTATGCTGGGAAGTGCAATTTCAAAGATGTGTACTGTGTGTGCCCTTTAGGAGAAATCAGAATTCAGTGACCCGAGATTTCTGTTCTTATCAGATGGGAGAGGGAAATTTATTTGGGGCACATGGCTCTTGATTCCAAAGAAATCCAAATTGAGGATGAGCCAGAGGAATCAATGCTTGTGGGCAGGAAAAATCCGAACCACAGTGGTGGTATTATCACTCCAGTAGCTTCCGTGTACAGATTGCTTTGACCAAAGAAGCTTTTCCACACTTTCCCTGTAGAGCTTGCCTCTTCAGAGTGCTTCATGCTGTTGTTGTTTAACCACAATAACAAAAACAACAGTGACGACAGCAGCAACAAGATTTTGGAGGTTTTAGAGAAAAAGAAGGCACCTTATCCTCCTCAGGATAGTAATGTTTAGCAAAACAGGAATTTCGAGGAGTGTTAGAGCAATTCAGTTCAACCCCATCATTCCCGTGGGCATGGTGGGTGCTCTTCATTGGCTTGCTAAGGTTTTCCTCTCCCACCTGGAACAGAAGGGGAACTTTGTTTCAGAGGCTAACAGATGCCCTGTGGCTTTGGTTTCAGTGGTGCCACTCTGGTGCCAAACAGCATGATTTTTTGCACACCTTAAGTTATTTTAGTTTTTTTGGTTGATTCCAACAAGTTCAGAACTTCTTAGAAAATGATTTTCTAATGCCTTCAGGATTTAATTGACACTAATTGTGATCATTGGGTTAATATCAACATTTGAAATAAGAATAAGGAAGTTCTATGTAAAATAGGCTATATGGATTTTTAGTCATAGTTTATCAGAGTATTTTATTCTAACTAAGTAGCTATGATAACCATTAAGTAGTATGGTGTATATATATAACACAAGCTTTCAGTGTTTAATATTGAGGGCTATTTTTTTTTTCATTACATGGTGACTAATTGTAAGATTTAAAATACTTGCTAGCCCTTAGGATTGTTTATTCGTTGCCAGAAGAGCATAAAAAAAAGCATGGAAAATTTAAAGTTATTTGAGAATATGTCTGTGTATACAGTAATAAACACTTTAGAAGAATATATATAGTACACAACCAAATTTCCTGAAGTATACTTTTCATCATTTTGTTTGTTTAAAGTTGTTTTCTTTTCTAATGAAGTAGAAAATCAATACCAATATCATCAGAATGAATAGTTCTGTAAGATGGTGCATTATAGAGAAAATAGCATCAATGTCATTGAGTCTAACATTTTAAAATAAAATTTAATTCTTAAAAACGGTTTTCAAATATACATTTTTTACTATTTGGTCTTAGCAGGCATTCACAGAGGACAGTTACCCAAGATCATAAAAGAAAAAAGAAAGCAAGCAAAACAAATCATCAGCATAAAAAAAGGACAGCACCATCTATTTTACTTCATAATTTCAACCTAATTTTAAAGAAAATGGAATTGCTAAAGGCAATCATAGTGTGAAGAAAAGAATAGATTTATTACAAAATGGACATTAATGACTTATTTAAGGCATTTAGAAAGGGGGATCTATGTATAAGTACATCTAAAAGAAATGTTAGATGAAAAATGCCATATTTTCAAGAAATTATTAGAGCCAAACTTGAACTTAGAAAAACACATTAAAAAGATGATCTGTTCCATCCCCATCAGATAGAGCATAATTGATAAAATAACATGTGCTTAATGTAGAAACTAAGAAAACATACCTAATGTTTTTAAGATTACATTCCAAATGGAAATAAAAAGAAATAAACAGAGCACACTAAATGCTTTCCCTAGGGAATAGGTAGATATGTGATAAAATGAAGAAGCAATATGACATCTGTCTTATGAATTGTAGAAAAACAACTAATAAAACAGTTATTAAAATTGTCATGTTTTTCCTCCTTTGGGGGTTTGGTTGAAATGTTCATTTCATGCTTTTGCTTTAAATCAATTAGTAGAAACAAATAAAAAAATAAATAAAACTATTACTAAAGAGATAGAAGAGCCAACTAATACCCGGTTAAATATTAATCCAATATTCTTTTATAGTGGAATTTATTGGAGTGACATAGAACCACACAGGTTTCAAGTGTACAACTCAGCAAAACATCATCTGCACACTGCATACTATATCGCCCAGAGCAAAGTCTGTTTCCACCCTCATTCTCCCGCCTTTGTCCACCTCCTCCTAACCACCCTCCTTACCCTCTGGCTATCACCACACTGTTGTCTGTGTCCATGTGTTATAGAATATATATGTGGTTTTTTTCTGCTAAATTCTTTCACCTTCTTTCATCCAGTCCCCAGCCTCCCTCTTCTCTGACAGCTGTCAGTCTGTTCAATGTGCCCATCCATGCTTCTGTTTCTATTTTGTTTGTTGGTTTATTTTGTTCATTAGATTCCATATGTGAGGGAGATCACATGGTATTTGTCTTTCCCTGACTGGCATATTTCAATGGACCTGGAGATTAAAATGATAGTGAGATAATCCAATATTCTTTATTCAATTAATGGAGTTTCTGTTTCTGTCTGGGCTTGCTCAGCTGCAGCAGTGAGATCCCCTTCATGATTTCAGTGTTCAGATGCTCTTGTTTGTCAGGCTGCCTCCTGGACAGTGATTGAGACTTAGAGAGATTGCTGCTGCTAAAAACTTGTTACCTGGCCCTGATGGATGAGATGCCAAAAATTTGAGTCCCATCCAATTCTGAGTATATCCCAGTCTAATAGGCATCATCAATCTTATATTTTTGCCAACCTATTTTCATGCCCCTTAAATATTTCTGAGGGCTTAATGAGTATTTATCATACTTCTATCAAATTTTAATGTGCCTTGAAACAAGAAAAATGCAAAATTAAAAACAAATCTAGTGCAGAATCATCAGACTTTTGTGAGTGTTTACATTTTGTGGCATCGGAAGTTTTTAATTCATTGGTTTTTGGGTTGGCATGTAGGGACCTCAGTGGTACAAGTGACAGCAACCGATGCTGATGATCCTACATATGGCAACAGCGCCCGCGTGGTCTACAGTATTCTGCAAGGACAGCCCTATTTCTCGGTGGAACCCAAGACAGGTAAAACTTGAAATGCAACACTCCTCAGAAAGTCCACATGTCTACCTTGGCATAGAATTAATATTAGTGATTTTTACGCCATATAGTTGGCACTGATACCATTTTATGGTGCTTTTTTCAATATGTATATTATGGTAATAAGTAGCATATTATTTATAAAGTCAATAGCACCTATTAAGAACATTTAAAAATATTTGTCAGTATTCCTAATTATAAGATATATTATATTAAAACTATTTCCACTACTATCTCCTGACTGTATAAGAAAATCTTGATTATTTACATATAATTTTATTTTTTGTTTCTATTCTTTTTAAAAAAAATACATTTTCTATTGGTTTTAGAGAGGAAGGGAGAGGGAGGGAGAGACAGAAACATCAATGATGAGAGAGAATCATCAATCAGCTGCCTCCTGCACGTCCCACACTGGGGATCGAGCTTGCAGCCCAGCCATGTGCCCTGACTGGGAATTGAACCGTCGCTCAACCACTGAGCCATGCAGGCTGGGCTCTATTCTTTAATTAATTCACAGAGGAATTATACACAGTGAAATTTAATTCTCAAGAAGAAATCTGCCTGCTATGCAGTCAAATCAGTGGTAGGTTCAGTTTATCCTTCAGAGGCCAGATTTCTTAGGGAAATTAGTTTAAACATCACAGATAGGATGAATTCTGCCGGTCGCTCAGCCACTGAGCCATGCAGGCTGGGCTCTATTCTTTAATTAATTCACAGAGGAATTATACACAGTGAAATTTAATTCTCAAGAAGAAATCTGCCTGCTATGCAGTCAAATCAGTGGTAGGTTCAGTTTATCCTTCAGAGGCCAGATTTCTTAGGGAAATTAGTTTAAACATCACAGATAGGATGAATTCTGCTAAATCAAAGACTAACTTAAATGACTAATTTTTAATATTAAGAGCCAAAAAAAATATGAGTTACAGGATTGCCTAGATAGAATATGTGGCTGTTTGGCTAGATGCTGTGTTTTGCTTTTAAGCTGATACAGTTTACATCAAGTAAGAGTATAATTTGGAGCACTATATCAGTTATAAAATAATATTTTATCAATTCTTCTTTTCTGGCTCAGTGTGGAGGGAAGAGTGGGTGGGTGTGAAGATGGTTGATGTGTGCCATGGATTCTCTTCATCTCTGTGAAAATCTAAAAGTTCCTTATGTTTTAAGAATTTTGCCTTTATCACAGAGAATTCTTCAAATAGCCATGCTTATGATTATGAATATTTGATAGTACCTATGATTCTAAATGAATTTTTAATTCCACTTATCCTGTTTTCCATATTTTAAAAAAATGACAATTTTAATTCATTCTCAAATCACTGCGGGGGATAAAAATTTTAAATGTCTTTTGAGAATGGCAGTTGTAATCATGCATGAACAGAGATGTGAATTTAATCCTAGCCTGTCATTCATTAGAATTTTTGGAGACTGCATTGTATATTTGGTGGTGGAGTTTTAACACCACTTGCAAAGTCTAGTAGAGAAGAAATAGTTGTGATTAAGCAAGTACTAAAGGAGAAGCAATTGAAAGTATTCTATTCATGATATGAAGCCTGTGAATGTAGAAAGCATATTTGTGGTTGATTTCAGGATAGACCTGAGAACTTAAATTCAAACACCCACCCATTCTCTTCTCTATCTACTCTTTATAGCCTGGAAAGACATTGACAAGTTTCTGACATTTTGCTAACAAATTATATACTCTTGTATTATATAAGCGCTCTAAAAATAGCATGTACTTATTCCAAGGGTTAAATATTTTGCTTCTCTTAATGGTAGGCTTTTGATTTTAACTCTGTTGTAAGCTAACAGGTTTTTCATAAGCCCTGTGTAGATAAGGTCTCCCTGGTTGATTAACTGGGCAGTAATCTATTGCATGGGATCATATTATTAGTACTTCAAACTTAAGTTTAATTTCAGAATCTAAGGGCTTCTGTATGACCAGAGATGAAGAGAGTTTGACTTTATTTTGTTCAGAGTTTTTAAAGCTCTATTCTTTGGGACTTCTCATCTGTAGTCATTAGTGCAGAGCTCTTCTGGGAATTTTTACCCTCTTTGTTAATTCATAAGGTGGAGAATGCACTTTTTACCCCCCAAATGTATTTTTCTGACAAAAATGGACAATTTTTAGTACTTAAGGGCATGAAGACCTATAAATTAATTTAAGTTAGGCTTCCTTACTTGGTATTGGTATTATTCTCTGTGAGAAATAACAT
This sequence comes from Myotis brandtii, assembly GCF_000412655.1. Taxonomy (NCBI): domain Eukaryota; kingdom Metazoa; phylum Chordata; class Mammalia; order Chiroptera; family Vespertilionidae; genus Myotis; species Myotis brandtii. The sequence continues at coordinate 1,297,491 of NW_005355584.1, forward strand.
TATTTCTTCATCTCTAAATTTAAGAGTTTTTGAGAAGAAAGTAACATTTCTGACAGAAAAAAAACCCATGCTGAATATATGCTTACTCAAGATTATGTAAAAAAAAAAAAATTAAAGAAAAGGACCAGGAAATCACTATTAGGTACATTTCTAAGTTTTTAACTTCCAATTTCTTTTTTAAAAAGAAAAAAATATTAAGTTTATTATTAACAAGGATCATATTAATAATCACTATTAATCACTATTACTATTTATGGATCACATATCAATAACTGAGCATTGCTGAAACCTCTAGCTCATGGTTCATCGTAGCACCACTTACAGGCCCAATGACCGAAGGGAACTGTACTTTCTACCTTAATTTCTCCATTCATAAAACAGCAATGAGAGTACCTGCAAAAACTGATGTTGATAATTGACTGCAACAAGCAAATAGAACACACTGGAAACAAGATAACGTCATAGTAAACTAAGAGATTCCTGTCACCTATCTTCACAGTGTCCCCCAATTTACTGAGAGACTGAGGTTATTTCAGAGTATTCACCTATTCTGTAAACCTGCAAGCAAACAGACCCCCGTTTTGGTCTCTTTCACATATGGCAGGATTGGCTACTTAGTATGCAGTCCAAAATGAAAGTGCAGGTGTCTTGTTCTAAAATTAGTAGGATTTCAGGATGTCGTCAGCAGAGCAAGAAACCCAGCCTGGGACCAGTGTGACTGCACAGGTCACAAGACCACGGAGCTGGCCCTGGGCAGTGGATTGAGTGTTAAATACCACTTGTCATGTCGGAGTTCTTTTGTAGACATAGAGGTGTGACTACTTGGTACCTGTGTTATGCTGGGTGGGGCAAAAGTAGTTTACAGTTGTTCATATGGAAAATAATACAGTAATTAGTAAGTGATAATACAAGAATAAACTCCGTGTTTGGTGTACTCACTGCTGAAAACCTACTTTTGCCCCACCTTGTATATTACATGTGTATTTGTTACCTCATAATTTTATGTAAGTAATATTGCCATAGCAGAACCCCCCTCCCACTGCCCTTACACGTGATCCATTCTGTCGCATGGCTCATGGTGTGGAGGGGCCTCACGTGTGTCAGGGCTGCCAACCTCCCCTCGCAGCTTACGCAAGTCTCTTCCTCAGACTCTTTATTTGATGCCAGCTCTGGAATTCTTTGATGTTCCAGAAGCTTTCATCTTTACTATTGGCTCTTCTCTATCTTCTTATGGTTCTATTATATGCTTCACCAAGAGGTAGACAGACCCAATAATATAAGGCACAGACAGAAAATTTAGAAATAAATATAAATTATTAGGAGGAGATTCACCTTGCATGCCTAATGTATATTGCACCTGGACAGCATGAATATCTTCAGCCACATATTCCCTGGGTTATGTGATAGTACAGACTCCTGAGACTAATCCAAAGCATGACTGAGCAGAATGCAGGCGCCAACATTGTTTGATTCCCTACCCTGGGGTGGTACATGCATAAATGCTTCAGAAGATTCCATGGTAACAGAACATGCAAAAACAAACCCCATGACTGGTAGAACATTAGAGAATCATCTAAAATTTTATTTCCAACCAAACACCGTGCTGTTGCTGAACAGTAACAGTGATAAATGTATGTTTCATATGCACAGTACTTTTTTGTGAACATGGATTATAAATACATGAAAAGTTCTGGGTTACTGGGTCAGATGCAAAATTATTCAGAAAGCCCAAAATCTGATCCAGTCTCTTTTCTAGAGAACTGCAGGACATAGTCTTCTCATTAGAGTAGCTGAAAAGTATTGATTATTGAAATTAAATAGTATTGTCTTGCATAAACCCTCACAGAACTGTAGGGATCCGACTAGCAGGATTGGCCTTTACCACTTCAGAGCTATAGTGTTAAGGACTTGCCGTGTGCATGTGTGTCTATAAAATACATAGCAAAACGCAAGTCAAATCCAGCATCTGAGACTTCTTTTCCAAATGTCGACAGTTTACACATAAAAGCGAAGAACTAGCAAAAGTCATAGAACTATAAATCTATCATTTTTTGAGTGTCCCTATTTAAATTCAATTCTCTCCCAATTATTTTATTCTTGTCAAAAATATGTTTAATATTTGAGGTATTGAGAAATTACCTTTGCCATCTGCATTACTTTGCAAACTTATGTCATGATTTTTGCTTTGGGAAAGTGTTATTTATAGGATCGCTTATAAAGAGACAATTAGAGGTGTGAAAAATAAGTGAGTGACTTTGACTACTGGACTTCTCTCCTAATAATTCTATATTTTCTTTAAAAATAAATGTCTCTAAGTCAGTCTCTGAGGGAATGAGGCTGTAGTGTTTCCTTTGCTGACATGTTGAGATGCTGTGAACCTCTCTCTATCACAATAATTGTGCAACAGTGTCCAACACAGTTAGTACATTAGAATAAGTGATCGCTAACAACAACAACAATAACAAAAACTGGCCTAATTAAAGTATAATTTAAATGTTTAACATATAGATGTTATTGTTGGTGTGTGTGTCTGTGTGTTTGTATTTGACAGCTAGTGCTCAGATCTAAGCAAAAATGTGGTTACTTAAGATAGTTTGACTGTTATCTAACTTGGAATCTTAGGAACCCATAATTCATTGCTTAAGTCATTCTTAAATATTGAAAGGCTTTTCTCAGCTGTTTCCCATCCCAAGAACAGTTGTTGAACTATAGAATATTGTGAAGTATAGGGCCAGACTAGTATAGTATTACCTAGGCCAGTGGTCGGCAAACTCATTAGTAAACAGAGCCAAATATCAACAGTACGACGATTGAAATTTCTTTTGAGAGCCAAATTTTTTAAACTTAAACTATATAGGTAGGTACATTGTTATTAACTTAATTAGGGTACTCCTAAGGCTTAGGAAGAGCCACACTCAAGGGGCCAAAGAGCCGCATGTGGCTCGCGAGCCGCAGTTTGCCGACCATGGACCTAGGCTTATAAGTGATACTTAGAGCTAAAATGTAAGACATGCAGACAACTGAAGAAACAGCCTTTAAACAATTTAAAATTAAATACAAACATTTGGAGGATATTAAACCATTTTTATGATGAACATGAGGTAAAAAGGATATTTATCCAAATTTGTATATAATTGTTTTCTTCCTAAAGACCCATCTCTATTATAAAACCCAGTTTCTCTCATGAAAAGTCCATGACACAAGACTTCCTCTGCCTGAGGAGTCAGAGAGGATTTAAATTCTGACTTGTTCCTAAAAGTTAGAATATTTAATATATTTTAACAAAATATATTAGACATTTTTTTCAAAGTAAGTCAATCAACAAAAGTGTCCTAGGTGCATAGGTCAGACATTGTCTTTGTTGGAGAAAATGAAAGTGCAAGAAATGATTAAGTAGGATTCTGGATTCCTTATATCTAATTAATAAAGATCTCATATTGATAGTTTCAAGGTCTCTATAGACGAATATTAAATAAATACATTTTCATTAATATTAACTAGATGTACATATACTAAGTATATTAGGCATATATGCCATTTTATATATTTACATAATACATAGTTAAACTAAATTCTACCTCATAATTAGATATTACTGCCTAATATGCTTACATAATAATTAAATCATATAGTTATTAATATAAAATAACTTATTCACTACAGTAATGATTATTGAGTCAAATTTCCCAATCAAGCAACATGAAATTCTGAAATCAATTCATCATCCATCTAAATTATTGAGGGATATCAATACTAAATGCAATTGATTAAAAATAACAACAAAACATGCCAATATTTTTAGTGCTGTTGATGCCATTAGCATAGTCATCTTATTTTTGGTAATTTTCCTCAGACCTATAGATATAATATCACCCAGCATCAAAGCCACAGTTTGAAATGGTGTTTCATTTATTAAACATGAACAACTCTCAGTGTTTTCTTTGTAGAATGTTTCCATTATTTTTATGAAAAATGGATAGTAGAGATCATAGTTGAAGGTGTCATGGTGATTTCATATCACCTGGAATTAAGTTGTTGGAGAGTGTGAAAGATAAGAAAAGGATGGGTTTATTGTCATATACTTGTACAGGTGACTTCCCATTATTCTAGATACGGATTTAATTTTGTTTCTTTATAACTTGATATTTCCTGAACCACATTTCTAAAAACTTGAAGATAATCCTCTCTGGTCCAATATTGAAAAGCCCTACTCATCCACATTACAGCATTTTCTCAGTTTTGTAATATTGTATGTAACTATCATATCCCTTTGGTCTTTAATGTGCATTAAAATTATTAAAAAATAAATAAAACAACAAAAGGCAACATCTCAAGAGGGCCTTATGACCTATGTCAGTGTGCTTCACTCATATGAATTCAGTGAATCGTGATGCCTTTTACTGGGATTTGAAATTTTACAGGAGTCATCAAGACCGCCCTTCCAAACATGGATAGAGAGGCTAAAGACCAGTATTTGCTTGTTATTCAGGCAAAGGATATGGTTGGTCAAAACGGAGGACTCTCAGGAACCACATCCGTCACTGTGACCCTCACTGATGTCAACGATAACCCACCTCGCTTTCCTCGAAGTAAGCAAGCTATTTTGTTAAATGGCGCCAGGTGTGCGCACTTTCCTTGCCCATCTATAAAAATGTCTTTATAAATATATTTTTTCCAAATTCTTCTCAAACAAATAATTTGCTGTTACTATACTCTTCCACAATTTTGTTTTATCAGGGGCATGATTTTAATTCAAAAATATAGAATAAGGAGGATATTGGAAATAAATAAAAGCAATCATATATTTCTATTATTTCTCTCTAAAATACATGGTTCTTCTTCATTCACATTATCTGAATATTATACTTTATTTTCTTTGTTTACATATTAACCTTTAAAAAATAAATACATTTTTTATTGATTTCAGAGAGGAAGGGAGAGGGAAAGAGAGATAGGAACATCAGTGATGAGAGAGAATCATTGATCGCTGCCTCCTATACACCCCCCACTGAGGATCCAGCCTGCAGTCCTGGTGTGTACCCTGACTTGGGATTGAACCATGACTTCCTGGTCATACACTCAACCACTGAGCCACGCTGGCCAGGTGTATTAACCACTTTATTCTAAGACATTTTTAAACATTCTGTAATTTACATGATCATTGCAATGAGTAATATAAAATAATGCTTTATATTATTAGAAAGACAAAGTAGGAGATTCCTGAGCTCTTTCATTTCTTATTCCCCTCCTTTTTTTTAACCACTTCATGCACATTGAACAATCCTTTCTAGTTCTACCACATCTTTCTTGGGCGAACACTCAGTGTTCCAAAAAGAAATCAGTCTAAAGAACCAGAAAACCACAGGCCCTCAATTTTGTTTCTTTGAGCAAAATGGCTTTTGACTTAACCAAAAAAAAAAGATTAAAAAAATTCTGTATGTAGAGATGTTCTGATTATAAAAAAGCATTTTATCTTGCTCTCTTTCAGTTTCCTTTTCCCCCTCTTTTGTTAAGTGTATGTGGTGCTTCTTTAGAATGTTCAAGGATGTAAGGAAATTTTACAGACTACAATGTCTCTAAAATGCTTGTTTGATAGAAATGGGGAATTAAGCTCCCTTACACAAAGACCTTAGGAGCGAATAATGGCAAGCAAAGAGGCTTTCTCTGCAGATATGAATGCCACTATGTTTTCTTTCAAATACTGCTTCTTTCGATATTTCATTTTCATTTTATATATTTTTAATATTTATATTATACAGCCAACATTTTAATACATCCTGGCCAAAAAAAAAAAAAAACAACCAAACAACAACCATAACATTTATATCCTAAGTTTTTCTTTTTAAAAAATGAACCTATCCTTAAACCTATCCCCTTGATGGCTTATAAAGTGGGAGGTGAGGATTGTAGGATTAAAAATATACAAACAATAATGTAATTATATTGGGCTCAGAATAAATTTAAGTGTTTCTCTTTAAGCCTACAGAGGTAAAAAGTGATGCTTAGAATTTTTGTGGTTTCAGTCCTCAAGATTTGATAAGATACAGCACAGATTTTCTAGCTCATTGGATCTTCTCCTAGTTATAAAAGTGAAGGAAGCCAAGGTTGTGTCATTAGATTTTTCAGTTTTTGCTGGGATTTTTCTCTATCATTTGGTTACTATCCTAACCTTAAAATTTTTGGATTTTATTAAGGAAAATTCTGGATATATGTAAAGAGTCACTCAAAAATGATAAGCATATATTGTAATCATTTCTTTAAAAATCAGTAACTTATTCACAAAATTTAGAAAATTGCAAACAGCAACAGCTCTCAGCCTAAAATGTGTTTCCTATAGATACATTCTTTCTTTACATAGTCCTCTCAGAGAGAAACCTTCTGTATAAGAAAGTGAATATGCACCACATTTGGCAACCTGAAGGAAATGGATTAGTGGGGAGGGAGCGGGAAACAGTAGGTGATCAGCGCAAACAGTGAAGGAGCATCTGTTCTGAGGACTTTCATAGCTTTGGAGGGTTGGTACACACATTTCATCTGTTCCCCTAACTTTTTAATTTCTCGTTTTTTTGAGTTGAGGGATATTGAAGAAGAATTTTTGTAAGAGAATTTTTTTTAAGACAAATTCTCTTTTCTTTTTTGATTCTCTTTCCTCCTGTTCCTATGATACTGCCTCTGCTCTGGTATCATTGTACCCCCGTCAGTCCTGCATACAACCCACAGAATTACTTCTCATCCTTGGTAAATTTATGAGCTAAAACAAGACTAATACTGTTTTTCATAAACTTTCTTGTCCAGTTTTCTGAAACTTTGTTAGTAAAAGAAGTTATCATGTAAATTCCAACATTAAGTAATCAGAACTGTTGAGTCTTGTATTTGCCAATATGAAGCCTAAGCTATACTATTTTTATTTTTAAATACTTATATTAGTTATAGCTGAGTTGTTTACATTCAATGATTGTATATGAATTAACTGTATAATTATTTTAAATGTATTTTGGTATTTAAAGTAGCATAGTTTCTACCACTAGAAATACAGGAATGGAGATTCTTTTCTTGTCTCTTCTCAGGCCATATGTTTCTGCTGACACATACTCATTATTATCTAATCATCCTCCTGAAATATCTTGAGACTAAATGTAACTAGTCTCATATTGCCTAGTGTCTTCATTACTAAAAAAGAACACACAAATTAAGCAAAGATGATGCACAATAGCCAACTAGTTACTTGTTTCCCCTCTGTTAGCTTGGTGTAAGGTCTGGCTCATTTTTGTTTGACTTTTCGCAGGATCTTACCAATATAATGTCCCTGAGTCATTGCCAGTGGCCTCTGTTGTGGCCAGGATTAAAGCTGCTGATGCAGATATAGGGGCTAATGCTGAAATGGAATACAAAATTGTGGATGGTGATGGATTGGGGATTTTCAAGATTTCTGTTGACAAAGATACACAGGAAGGAATCATTACCATACAGAAGGTAACATTTTATTTATTTGTATTTTCTATATGGCAGCTTCACAGAGATTACTGAGAAGCCATGTCTACTTTGAAGGAAAAATGTATTAGACAAACTGAATGGCCACATGGAACCATCATTGTGTGTATGTGTGTGTGTGTGTGTGTGTGTGTGTGTTGTTGTTGTTTTAATTTTAGGAAGAGAGGATGTGAATTTATTTGTAGGTATCATAATCTTGGGGCCTACTGATGACATGTGTAATCATACTCCATCAATTCTATTCTCTGAGTGAACTGCGCCCTATCCATAGCTCTATGACAATAGGCACACTGGCCAGTGTTTTACTCATTTTAAGTGACCTATTTGGAGAGATGACTGTGCCTCTTCATTGATTATTTCAGTAATGAAACCTTAATATTAACTGAAAGCCTTTGCAAGCAAACCAGATAAGCACTCCACATATTGAAAATAATATAGATAAACTTGGAAACAGAAAGCAAAACGTTGCCCTAACCGCTTTGGCTCAGTGGATAGAGCGTCAGCCTGCGGACTCAAGGGTCCCAGGTTCAATTCCGGTCAAGGGCATGTACCTTGGTTGCGGGCACATACCCACTGGGGAGTGTGCAGGAGGCAGCTGATCGATGTTTCTCTCTCATCGATGTTTCTAACTCTCTATCCCTCTCTTTTCCTCTCTGTAAAAAATCAATAAAACATATTTTAAAAAAAGCAAAATGTTGAAAGCTTGCTACATTATCAATTTTTTAATTTGTATTAATTGAAATGCTTGAAAAATTTATTCAAACAGAGCAAGGTAAGTTGTGAAGCCCATAATGCCTTCCATCTGAGTGCAAAGCAAATCATTATCATCCAAACTGAAGGCTGTCTGTGGGTGTTTTTTAAGTAGCTCCTGACACTGATTAGATATGGGGAAAATGAGCTGCTTAATCCCTCAGCTCTGTTTAGACATGATCTTTAATAAATGTTAAATTTTAAAAAAGTGTCAAAAGGAATTATTACTTATCTCAAATATTGGAAACACTAAAAATTGAAATATAAAAGAAAATCCCCACTCTGAAGAGGCTGGGATTTTATGTCAGTCTGACAGTCCAGGTGTAAAGCTCTGTAATTAACTCTTCTAGATAATTAACACATATCAAAAAAGAAAGTTATATTTCAGTTGTTATAGGAAAACATATGTTTGATTTTGGGCCAATGGGCAAAACATTTCTGTAGTTATTTCCAGTGGACAGCTGCTGTTGTAGCTCAGCTGGTGAAAGTCTATGTAAAAAGTTAAAATAAATAGGATTGGCCAACTGTTGGTAAAATATTTTGTTTTGTTGTCTAAAATAAAAGGAATGCAGCAAGGTACACTGCTGCTCAAAGATTTCAAAGATTCAAACTCAATTTACTTGTATTCAAGAATGTTTAACTATTTTTGTGACATGGCATTATAGATGCATCTAGTTTTTAGGTGAGAAACTATTAATCCAATCTCATTTTCAGGAATTATTTTATCAATTTGTTCAAAATGTAATTAATATTTTATATGTAGCTAGTAGACTTCATACTGTCATAAGGTCTTTTATTAATCTGATGCTTGTTCTCTTTACAAACCTTAAATAGGGCTTATACTTTAATTCAGTGGTTCTCAACCTTGGCTGCACATTAGAATCACCTGGGAATCTTTTTAAAATCCTGACTTCTGGGCCTCATCCTCCGGAAATTCTGTTTCTTTGTTACTAATGTTGTGGCCACACCCCATAACAAAGAAACAGAATTTCCGGAGGATGAGGCCCAGAAATCAGGATTTTAAAAAGATTCCCAGGTGATTCTAATGTGCAGCCAAGGTTGAGAACCACTGCTTTAATTTATCACGTAAGCATCCAAAAACTGTTGGATCCCTTGAATTATTTAAACTGGTATTTGCCAAGTATATATCCCACTGTTCCCCAGTTCCATTTGAAGAGCCAGAGTAGGCACTAAGCCTCTTTTCATTCCTAGAAGCAAGATGAATTTTCTAGCTCTTTGAACACTCCACCTCCTGTGAGAGTCTCCTATGCTCTGCCCCCGTGCCCTCTTTCACTCACTTTTTTAAAAAAAAATATATTTTATTGATTTTTTTACAGAGAGGAAGGGAGAGGGATAGAGAGTTAGAAACATCGATGGGAGAGAAACATCGATCAGCTGCCTCTTGCACACCTCCTACTGGGGATGTGCCTGCAACCAAGGTACATGCCCTTGGCCGGAATCGAACCCGGGACCCCTCAGTCTGCAGGCCGACGCTCTATCCACTGTGCCAAACTGGTTAGGGCTCACTCACTTTTAAATCTGGAAAAGTGTTCCTGTTGTTCTTTCTTTAAACCAAATAGGTAAACTGGGGAAGTAAAATTGTCTGTACGAACTATTTTTCCTGTTCAAGGAAGAGTGCATTTTGTGTGTGTGTTTCCCTTCAATGATGGACACTTGGTCTAATACAAATGCAATGAAGTTGTCTCAATTCCACAGACACTGTGGCTTTTGCATAGACTTAGCTGTGGCCACGAGGATGTGGGTAAATAACCAAGGCTGTGTAAGAGTGTCCAGGAGAGCTCACATCCCATCTGCCAGTCAACTGGTCAGTCCCACCTAGTCTCAATTTGAACATGGCCTGAGGAAGGAGTTGAACAGTGGATGGATAACAGTGTTCCCCATGTAGACGGGGAAAGGGAGATTTTCCAAAGAGGTGCCACCTGTGCAGATTCACCATGTGCGACGACTTGTGAAGTTCAGAGTTAGAACTGTGAGAACTAGTAAAATGGGGAAGGGATATTGGCATCAGACAAGGTGATGTACGTGGAGAGGCTCCTTCCCACCTTTATTTCTCCTTCCCAAGGTTACAGTTAGTGAATAGGAACTAACTGTATAATAAATTGCAAATAGGAATGGATTATAAGTTAATATTAAAAGGCATTTTAGGTACGCTATAATAAAATACACAACAGAATAGAAAATTGTATTTTCTAATTTCTCTTAATCCTTTATTATTGAAACTGTCTGTGATAATTCTAATTCATTTCAAGCATTTCAATTCCTTTCAAAGGACTATATTATAATATCAATATTTATTGAACATGTCATTTTTCTGGTTTTAGTCCAATAGCACACCTTTTTTCGTTATAATTACATGTAAAGTATTGGAGTCATTTCTAGATGCTTGTCTTGCCTTTTCTTGATCCATATAGCTATTGGCTGTGTTTTTTTCTGTTTTCTTCAGCATTATCCTAAGGTTGGTTATCACTGCTTCACTCCAAAACTATTATTTTACTAGCTCTGAGCTCACGACCTGCTTCTAGCCTCTCAATTCTTAAAAATCCGTGCTTAAAAAAATGTCTGTTCAAAACACAACACCATTTTATTTTTATCATCTTAACTAGTTTGAAAAGAATCTACCTTACGCCAAGGAAATAAAGGAGAGTCATAGAGCAAATTGAAAGGAAAGAGTAAAATGATCACTAGTGGGGCTACATAACAGGAATTCTAAAAGTATTTATTAAAGATCAATAGCTTCATGATAGCTCATGAGAAGAGTTATGTTTCTGCCCTTCGGTCCACCATAGGGTGTCAACCCACTAGGAGTTGTGGATGGAGTAGCCATCCCCCTTGTCTACATTTCTGAAATCCACCCTTTAAAAGCCCTGGAGTTCCACTGCCCATGTAGATAAAGCCATTTCTATTGGAATTGGGGTATTTTATATCTGTGAACCTTCCTTGATAATCATCCAAACTTATTCTTTCTCTGCAGTATAATAAAACCTGAGCCCATTGCTTTTTCATAAACAATGTACCGTCATGGTTAAAATGAGCTTTATTCCACTTTGAGAAAACTATTATATTTTGAAACACATACACACACATATGCCATTCTTGACATAGGGTGAACTTAGGAGCAGGGAGAGAAGAATATAAAAGCAGTCTTTTAGAAAGATATGATAGAAAAAGAAAAAGAAGTACAGAATTGTAAAATATTACCTTCGGTTATGTTATTGTTCCAATACTCTTATGCAGATAGTTTTTATTCATATGACTAAATATGCAGGATTTACAGGCTGAAAATTGGTATAGATGTTCTATTTTTCTGTAATTTAATTACTTTTTCTATACATTAAGAATAAACTTGATTATATAGTTTAAAGTGATGACAAAACTACAGTTTTAGAAAGTTAAAACAATGTACAAACTTTTTTATGGCCATTTATGAATGATTGGATTATAACCAGCAACATAAGGCTTCAAAATTCACCAAGTGTAAACATAAATATTATCCCATGTGCATGAAAACTGTCTTTCCACCTGGAATTCTTTTTACATTTCCATACCACAGTTTTGACTTTAGGAGCTTTGTGGTCTTTTATTTTTCCTTTCAGATAATGGCATTTCTTCCTCTATGGCACCTCCGTTTTCAATCTAAGACCTCAATTGGGGTTAAATATGGAATATGGAATATGGAATTTTGCTTCTATAAACTGCATTCCCATAGAGCAGGGGTCCTCAAACTACGGCCCGCGGGCCACATGCAAATACAAATATTGTATTTGTTCCCGTTTTGTTTTTTTACTTCAAAATAAGATATGTGCAGTGTGCATAGGAATTTGTTCATAGTTTTTTTTAAACTATAGTCCGGCCCTCCAACGGTCTGAGGGACAGTGAACTGGCCCCCTGTTTAAAAAGTTTGAGGACCCCTACCATAGAGTTACAGTGCAGTAAAAAAAGAGCATTTTCAAAATGCATTTTCTTAAAGCGTAAGTACACATGCATCTGGATCCGTGGATGGCTTTTATGGTGGCTCACATGTTTTTAAGCTTCTTTAGACCAACTGTGCTGTACTATCTTCATAATTTCTTTATATCCATACCCTAACAAAGGTTAAATGAAGTCAGAACCATCAAATAATAGAGCATTGTTGGGGAGGTATTGATAATACAGCTAGCCTCCATTCACTGTCGGGGAGGAAGAGTTAGATAGAATATGCAAGGTGCTGTAAACTTTCAACTCAGCCACACAGATTTCTGAGCTCTGGGGTTAACTATCTTGTTACTGAAATGTGTCCTTCCTCTATGACTTGCAGTAGTGAGGGACTAATTCCCAGAGTCAAGCATGTGTTTCAGTATTTCATAAAATGCTGCTGATGTGCAGTAGAGGGAAATCAAGCCAACAACATTTCCAATAGATTTTTCTTCTTCTCATTAACATGTTTCATTTATTAATCCTGCTGCTGTGGATGCACATTTCTCAAAATGGAGCAAAGATACTTCTATTTGATGGAAAAGGCATAAGTTTTGGTTTATTTTAGTTTTAAAGGTTGGATGTGATATGATTAATAGAGTAACTCTCATTTGGTGAACTTCTGAATTTCAGATTATATTTTCCAATATATTAAACTTATTGTTTCTGTGTGATATATAAGTAGATCCTAACATCATTTTAATAATTATGCACATATGTGCATGTATATATGCTGTCATCTATGTATTGATGTTTAAAACTTACTAGTGTTTGGATAGTAAAGATTAGATATAAATATAGGGTCGTAAAGCCCTGGCCAGGTAGCTCAGTTGCTATGAGCGTCATTTTGACACACCAAGATTGCAGGTTTGATCCCCAGTCAAGGTACATACAAGAATCAACCAATGAATGCATTGTTGGGTGGAGCAACAAATTGATGTTTATTTCTCTTTCTCCCCGCCCCCCATCTCCTTCTTCTCTCCCCACTTCTGTCTAAATCTACATATATAAAAGCCCAAGTGACCATTAAGACTGAACGACTGGATGACCGGCTGGTAGCTATGACATGCACTAACCTAGACCTTGCTTCTGGGACCCTGGCATCCCCAAATCCGGTTCACTTGCACCCAGGACCCAGACAGGAGGGAGGAGGGAGCCCAATTCCTCACGGAATCAGCCATTGGTTAGCTTGCTGCTGGGGCCAACCTCCTGCAGTCCCACCCCCAGGTGGCTGCCCTCCCCTCCCCCACGTCAGCCTGATCACCTGCCAGGCCAAGGGTCCCACCCATGCACAAATTCATACACTGGGCCTCTAGTTCAATCATAAAATTTAAAAACAATTTTAAAGTAAGAAATCACTCTTTGAAAAAGTTGATAGTAATGTAAATGTCAATATATAATTGACTTCATTAAAGAGACTAACCTGCTTGCTTAGGAATATTTCAGGTTTTTAAATTTTTTTATTTCGACAGTTTATTAGAGCAATGTTCTCAGAATGTGTGTTATGTCAAAGGCATTTTCTAGGGAATTGATCATGAATTTTATTTTATTATTTTTTTTTGCTTAGTACAAGTCACAGATAATATAGAATTTTTGTTGCTTATTTTTTCATGGTGTGTTGTTACATAAATTAGTTTCAATAGGTAGGATTCCTAGAAAGATGCATTTAAGAAAGATAAAAGATAATTTAGTGATTGTATAAGGAAAGTAGGAGAGATAATTTCAGGACAAAGTTAATGTTCCAGTATGGGTAACTAGATGAATAATTGTGTCGTTCCTTCATAATGGGAGTGTGGAAATGATGAATGTAGTTTGGAATGTTACATATGAGGTACCTGTGATACCAGGTAAATATGTCTAGGAGGTCAGGAATAAATGTTTGTAGCTCAAAGGAGAGGTCTAGATTACAAACTTGGGTTTGGAAGTTATAAGTATATGCATGACAATTAAAAATAAGACAGCAGTGAAGAGGAGGGGTGGGAGTGGAGTGGAGGAGGTCAATGGGGGAGAATAGGGGACATCAGTAATACTTTCAACAATAAAGATAAATTAAAGGAAGTAAAGAAACAATTGAAAACTTCCATAAGACAAGTATATAAAATGGGGAAAGAATGCATTAGACATTACTTTGTGAAACTGAAAAATTTAAGTTAGGGCAGAGAGATTTAGAGAAGGCTAATTGTGTAATTCTTCCATGATTAAGGCATTTTTACAGAGTTTAAAAATAACTGATCAACAAAGCAAATAAATAACAATTCACATTCAGATAAATAAGAAGAATTGAATATATTATCAATTATGGAGGGAATTGATGGATCCTGGAATATTTGTTAGATAGTGGAGATAGGATATAACCAGTAAAGAAATGATTGGAAGCATCAAGGACCTGGAGTTCATAGAAATTCCCATGTCTAGATCTGACCTCTCTCCCACAATATCATTTGGTCATTGATTTGATCAGCTGGGAGTATATTCAAAGCAACAGCATATGCTTTGATCCAAAAGACAGGTGGAATCTTGAGAGAAAAAGATGTTTTTACAGATAACAAACAGGCTTAGTTCTTTTGTACAAAATCAACATTAAAGACACTAAATAATTAGACATACTCACATGCATTTGTACATACACACATGCATGCACATGTGCATATACACATACACACATGCATCACACACATAAGAACAGAGTGAAGAATTTTTAGAATTTAACTTCATAAATTCTAGAAACATCAACAACAGCATTGACCCAAAGTGCAAGATCTAAAAGCAAGTCATTGAGATTAATGTCAGCATGTTTGTCTATAGCCCAAAGCCAAACTCTATGGATGGGAAAAAATGCAGTGCAATGATTTTGTTAAGCGAATTCAAATGATATTCAACTGAGGTTGTACTATTTTTTTAAAATATATTTTTATTGATTTCAGAGAGGAAGGGAGAGGGAGAGAGAGATAGAAACATCAATGATGAGAGAGAATCATTGATCAGCTGCCTCCTGCACACCCCATACCTGGGGATCGAGCCTGCAACCCGGGTATGTGCCCTTGACCGGAATTGAACCCGGGACCCTTCAGTCCGAAGGCCGATGCTCTATCCAGTGAGCCAAACCAGCGAGGGCTGAGGTTGTACTATTGAAAAAGATTTAAATGGCAGTAGGAGCTATTGATAACTATTTGTCACAGTTATCTTTTTTAATTCAAGAGATATATGTTATAAACTGACTTTGCCAAAGACATAGACCCTGTTGTCCTGGAGAAGATAGAAGAAAAAGACATAGTCTTTCCTTTTGATTTGCTCATAACAGCAGGAAGTAATGGCACTAACAGTGGTACAATAGTAACACAGCAAATATTTGAACAGTGATTACTCTGTGTAAGTCACTGTTACAGATGCTTTAAATTTATCAGTAATTTACTGCAACACTATGAGGATGGTGAGGTAGGCAGGTACCTAAAAGTGATAATGCTATACAATGTGAGGCCCCAATTGTTCGTAGAGACTAAAGAACTTGTTTTAGAGGAAGGGGATGTGTGGTGGATGGGCATGGCCTTGAATTCCCATAGTCTGTTTACCCCAGTACACATGCAGCTTTGGACTTTCACTGCAACGCTTTGCTATTTAGTTTTTGCATTAATGATATTTTTAAATGCACGTAAATGCTCAAACCTCCGAGGGAAGGTAGGGGAGGGTGGGGGTAAAGGGGAGAGATCAACCAAGAGACTTGTATGCATGCATATACGCATAATCAATGGATTCAGACAACAGAGGGTGAGGGTGAGGGTGAGGGCAGGACTGGGGGGGCAGTGGCAGGATAACCACACACTTAATCAATAAAAAATGATAAAAATAAATAAAAAAGCACAATTTTATTAGATGTTTGAATTTATTTTAATCAATAAAAAATGATAAAAATAAATTAAAAAAGCACAATTTTATTAGATGTTTGAATTTATTTAAAAAAAAAAGATGTGTGTGAAACCCCTCGTTGGTACTCAGCTCTTACTATCAAGTTTTATTATTAGGTGAGGGGGTTGCCAGAACACTCATAAAGATTTCATTAAGAAATGGAAGAAAAAGTTACATGAGAAAGAAGGACTTTAGGATTTAAACAACTAAACATTATAACTAAGGCAGGATTGACCACCTTTAAGAAACAAATAGTAAACAATTAGGCTCTGCAGGCCACACAGACGATGGCAATTAATTTAAAGAACCCAGTTTTGTATTTTGGGGAAGACTGTGCCAAACAAGCTCTTCTCTCTTCCACTGTCTCCAGCATAGATGGCACTTGACAAGTGACAGAGCAGCTTTTAGCATCTGAGGATGCTTTGTGGGGATTACCTATCTGGGTCTACGTGACTCACATCTGATTCTAAGTTCTTATTACTCCTACATTTTGATTACGGTTGTGGACAACAGCATGGAAGTGTTTAAGTTAAATTTCCAATTACATATAGTTTCCAATGATATGTAGATTCAAATATTGAATAGGACCTGTTTAGACATTACCTGTTTCCTTCGCTTTCCTCTTCCTTTGTCTTTCCTCAATTGTCATTTTAACAAATTTCCCCAAGTATAACCCTGCTCATTAAATCTTCAAAGTTATGAAGTGCATTGCTTATATAAAAATCAATAAGAAAGAGAAACAGGAGTTAATGTTTTATTGCATAAGATTTTTCTTCAATTAGTTTAACAATCCTATCCATCACACCACACCCCTCTTTGAAAAACTAGCTGTCTGGCTGATTCTGATTTGCTCTGAAGATCATTTTGTGCAGCAATTCCTTTGTCTGTAATTTTGATTCATAGCCCTTCATATGAATTCTTTTATTGCTCTATTTTCATAATAGCTTTTAGGCAGCCAATCCCCATGTAGGATGCTGTGTTTCTTGATGATTTAGTGGCATCCAGATGTCTGTACCTCATGTTGTTGCCTTTTAGACACATTTTTAAAAACTCAAGTTGCTTTAAAATAATTGCATTCATTTGTGCAGTAAACTTGAAATTATTCTGTCATAAGTCAGTCAAACTTCAACTGGAATACAGAAATACTTGACATCTCTTTTGGTAAGCCTGCATGACTATCTTAAAAGTTGTGGTGGTTTTCAGTTATTTTAAAAGGAGATGGTCAACAGGATTTTTGAAAAACACAAGCTGTTATACGTAGACAAAAATGTGTGAAAGTAAGATCTCTCTCATATAATTTGTCAGTTTTATAGGTAGTATAAGAACAAATGCAGTAGGCTAATAGCCAAGCTATTTGTGTTATGCTGAGAGTTTCTAAGGTATTTACTAGTAGGTAAATAAGAATGCTTTGTTTTATTCTTAGTAGTACCCAAATTAAATATTAGATTCCTTGTGTAGACCCAAGAAAACTTGAATGCCAAGGTCAGGTTTTCTGCAGTAGGATTTGCATCAAATTACCCGGTGCCTTTTAAATACATCTGCTTGTGTCTTATCCTGAATCTGCTAAATCAAATCTTGGAAGGGGAGGGAATATGTTAGAACGTTCCCCTGAGTGGTCTTGATTCTCACCTTTGGTTGAGAACCATTAGGCTAAAAGTACTTTCAGATAATAGACAAAAAAGTAGCCTTGTAAACATGTCATGGGATTCGTTAATAAGGTGTTGTTTAGGGCAGCGGTTGCCAACCGGTGGTCTGTGGACCACTGGTGGTCCATGAGGTCCGAAAGGTTGGCGACCGTTGGTTTAGGGTGCTACTATTTTTCTATGAAACCTCAGATAAGAATTGAGAATTTTCTCACAGTAATTCTATGAAGTTATCTGTGGTCAAGAAAAACAATATACCTGTTTCTTCCCCCACCTCCCATTCAGCCATCAGGATTCTCTGGGACAAAGGTATAGTTCAGTTTTAAGGCTCTCATGGCCTGGATGCCAGTGTTCCAGTTTTTTTCTAATTAAAGAAGAATTTATTGAGCCCCTTCTATGTACCATATTCATTATAGGCACTGAGAATGCTAGTAATGAGCAAAAACGTCTGGAGCTTACATTCTACTGGATGAGACATTAAGAAGATAAATATTTCAGCAAGTGCTTACTGGTCTAGGTATCATAAACTTATTTTGAGTATCAATTTACATATTTCTCTTGTGTATTAATCAGAGATGAGCCATGGAATCTCTTTAAGCATTGTTTATGTTCAAACACACACAATGTATAAATTTATATTTTATATATACCTGGCATATGTCATAGACATTGCATATTTATACACACATTGCATATTTATATACACATAGTGCGTGTGCATGTATATACAGATATATATATATATACCCTTTGTTGTATTTATATAACTGCATTGTTTATTTTAATCAGCGCCACATCCTTGTGGGGTGAGGTGTAATACCTGTGCACCTATATGTGTGCACACAGGCATACTCAGACAGGCTGAATTAGGCTTACATCTCAACATTACATTTTAGCCCATTTTTTTTTAGTGCTTTTGTTGTTGTTGTTAAATACTGACAAGTAAATTTTGCTTTATATTTGATAGTATTTCTTTCAATTTCTTTACTTTTTGAAATCTTTGTTTTACATCATTAAATGTAAAGAATATTTTGGGATAGTTTTCAGTGCAGAAATTGAGATTAAAAATCATGAGAAACCACGAGCCTCTATATCCCTTGAAGAAAGAGCAGCCTGTTATTGTTGTAAAAAGTCACCATATTGAGAGTAGAATCCTTTTTCTTCACACCTGGTGCCACCGCACTAATACATTTAATTCCCCTTACATGTTTTTCAGCTACCATCTGGTTTGACTAGGGTCACTATTTTTTTTTTTTTGAGGATTGTGTTGGCATGGTAATCCTCTTGAAAAGTTACAGAATCAAGATCCTGGAATATAACTGAGAGCCATCTAATATAAATAAAGAGAATGTGTGTGTGTGTATGCTGACGGTAAATGGCAGAGGGGGACTCTGGGTGCTTCCTTGAGAAGAATCCCTGTGTTGTCTGGCTGCCCAACCTCACCTGCCTCTTCGGCTGCTGTCTCTGTACCTGGAGCACCTGAACTGTCAAAATTATAACGAAGTCCCTGAAATCAATGAAAATGTCCTTTTCAATGAGAAATTCAGTTGAAAGTTACATTTCTCTTTCCTTTCAATGTGCTCCCCCTCATTCCGCGCCCCCACCCCCCCGGGATATTGCAGTTAAATGACATGGTTGAAGAAGGTTACATTGATGTCCCTATTGGAAAAGATTTTAAAATCTTATCTGTTGTCTTTCAAATAATACTCTAAAGTCCTGTATTTGTGCATGCAGTGTTTGGCAGCAGAGCGGAAAGAAGCGTTTAGAGTTTTCTGTGAGAGCCAGGACGCAGTAAGGATTCTGATTGGCATTATTATCTATTACTTTTGAATGCTGATGGTGCATTTTTTTGTGGCTGAGTCCTTCCCATGCTTATTGACATTCATAAATGAAAACGCTCTGCTTTACTGACTACTTAATTGGCAATTTAATTTTTCTAATAACTTCCTTGCAGGACCTGGATTTTGAAGCCAAAACAAGTTACACACTACGGATAGAAGCTGCAAACAAAGATGCCGACCCTCGCTTTCTGAGCTTGGGGCCGTTCAGTGATACGACGACTGTGAAGATAATTGTGGAAGATGTGGACGAGCCCCCCGTGTTTTCCTCCCCCTTGTACCCTATGGAAGTGTCGGAAGCTACCCAAGTTGGGAATATCATTGGTACCGTCGCAGCTCATGACCCAGATTCATCTAACAGCCCTGTGAGGTAACAGCTCCTTGCTGTCTTTTTCTACAATTTCACAACAATGCACTTTATTCACAGTTCACATGTCTATGCTTTTGGTTCATAGCAAATAAAAACCAATTTTGACTATGTATTGAGCCATAACAGCAGACGCGAAACAGAATCAGAACAATCCAACATTTTGCTAATTCAAAATGTGCCACCTGATCTTCCAAAGCCATTATCACGTAGCAGTATTCTGAGGCATCCGTTATTATCCACAAGCTATAGCTGATGAGCCCCTTCATCCAATTATCCTCAGCTCTTTCAAAGCAAACTGTATTCAAAGGTGTAGTGATGCATGTCCTAGTTATAGGATACATGCATATATTAGAATACTAATTTATAGATAATTGAAACCAGGGATGGGTATTTTTAAATTATTTCTCCATATTGGTCTATTTGGATAGTATATATTCATTTCTATTATTATTTTCACTTATAAACAATAATATAATACCTAATATATATATAAGGACTATTTTTAAATGTCCTTTCAGTCATCCTGTACAGAGAGGAGAAACATTATTATAACCAATTAACCTCTTTGGTCTAACAATTTACTCTTCAAGCATTTCAAAATGTCACAATATTCTATTTCACACTTTTTGCCTATAATTTACAATCCGAAGTCTACATGTATGTTTTTGTGTATGCATGTGTTTGTGTGTGTGCACATATGATAAATTATGTCTTAAGTGAATATTATATTACACATCTTAACTTGGGATCATAAGTAAGACTTTTCAGTGTGACAGTTTGGATTTGATTATACAGTCTGCAAAGTATAAAAATCAATGAATGTTTTATATTCAGATATGTTCAGCTTATAAGCACAGCCTTTTAGATTTAACCCATATGTGAGAATTCTAAGTGCTTTTGAGTTAAATTCTGAGCTAAGCCTGGACATTGACTACCAAGTGTGATGAAAAATATCTGTAATTTAGGCACTGATTCTTAAGAAAAGCTCATAATGTGTATCTCCCTTAAACTATAAGCATATCTATCTATCTATCTATCTATCTATCTATCTATCTATCTATCTATCATCTATCTATCTATCTATCTATCTATCTGTATTAGTGCTCTTTTTCCTTCTCTTTTGTCAGACATTTTAATATTTAGCATAGTTAAGAATTGGTATAAAATAATTGTTATTACAAAACTGAACTCATAATCATTGTTTCCCTGTCTATATAAGAAATTCAGACCATTCAGATGGCTATATTATTTTAAATGCAGTGCTCATAAACCATTTTAAGAAATAATCTTTTGTTCCTTAGAATATTTGTAAATCACAAATATACCAGATGAATAAGCCTCCCCCTCTTTCCTATTAGAGCCCAACCTTCTTCGTCAGAGCAGCTCCCTGGCTTAAGCTCAGCTACATCCGCCTAGTCTTCCTACCTTGCACAGGCTTGAATTTAGGTTTTGTTATAGCATCGCATCTCTAGTGACACACTTTCCCACAGCACAACTGTAGGCATAGATCAGCTCCTCGGGATAGTTTGACTTCTGCTTAAATGATTTCATTTCATGAGGAGAAATACCGAATGTTTGCATGAAGTTGGGAATGTGGAAAAAGAAAGACACACTAATAAATATTATAATTCCGTACTTGAATAAGATTTACAGAAATTTTGATTTATTGCATTGGTATTTTAATCTTGTTAGCTTTTTCTCATGTCTTTGTGTGCCTTCCTGTTAAATCCTTTCAGAGTAAATATTACAACTTGTATAATATTTTATTTGTAAAAAATATAGTGTTATATAGTAATTTGGGGATGAAGAAGGAAGAGTAGGCCCAAGTGACTGGCGACTTGAGTTGGAGATGAAGTGAGTCCAGAAGCACAGAGACAGATACAAGGGACAAGGCCTGAACTCTGACGATTTGTTACATAAAAATCTCGATGGGCTTAATTAATGAAAGAGAAGTGGATTTCTACGTCATATTTTTTTTTAATCTAGTGAAGGTAACCTAAAAGTTCAGGTTAGTACTGTCCACTTAGGATTTTCTAATCCCTGAGTCTCACAAATCGGGAGATACAGACTTTGTTTAGAGTGAACTTAAATGTGATTTTTCATGTGACGACTTATTTTGCATTTGTAAAATTGATTTATTGGCTTACATTTAATAATGGAATTATTGAGACATTTATTTGTATAAGCTTAGCAAAGTTATTTGAGCTGACATTTTTCTGGATTTGTCTCTTCTGGATTTGTCCTTCCTGTCTATTTATGATATCCTTCAAGCCAGTCTCATTTTGTAGTTTGGCTAGTAATATGTACCCCCATGCATCCTCTAAAAGACCGGTCCTCTTCCCAGCACTGCTATTTGCAGAGTGACCTAGGAAGTAGAAAGGTAGGGCAACCTTTCTCCCTGCTTTATCCCAGTTTTTTTTTTTTTTGTTTGTTTGTTTGTTTTTTTTTTTTTTAGGATTAAGTCCCTAATGCTTTTATTCATTTTTAAATTCTTTAAAATCTTTTTTTTATTGATTTCAGAGAGGAAAGGAGGTGAGACAGATAGAATCATCAATGAGGAGAATCATTGATTGACTGCCTCCTACACATCCCAACAGGGGATCGAGCCCACAACCCGGGCATGTGCCCCTGATTGGGAATAAAACTGTGACCTCTTGGTTCATAGGTCAATGCTTAACTACTGAGCTGTGCAGGCTGGGCAGTAACTGATGCTTTTAAACTGTGAATCGTGACTTATGTATTAGTCAGTAGTATCATTATGTTTTGCTATTATTATACCTTATTGTGTTTTCATGCCATTTTGATTTCAAAGTCAGTAATATCAGTGACAGGAGACATATTTTACAAGCAACTATATTGGCATTCTATATTGAAAATTGTTTTGTATTTACATAGAAATACATAGAAAGGATTAGGTAGTTGGTTAATGGGCATAAGCATGTAGTTGCACCCTCAACTAACTAGCAAAATGTAAGTAACCCTCTTTTAGCAAATGCCAATGCCTGAGTAGGTAGCCAGTTTTCTGAGGTCCTAGGGAAAGTGTCCTCAGATTGAGATGGAACCAACCTTAAGAGTCTTAACAGTTGTGAGCTTTGGGCTTTGATCCCCCCAGAAATATTGCAG
Source organism: Myotis brandtii (assembly GCF_000412655.1). Lineage (NCBI taxonomy): Eukaryota > Metazoa > Chordata > Mammalia > Chiroptera > Vespertilionidae > Myotis > Myotis brandtii. The sequence continues at coordinate 1,320,581 of NW_005355584.1, forward strand.
TTCTTAGAGGAATGGAGAAGCAGTATTTGTTTCATTGCAATTGTTTAAAATTAGACCAATAGTATTTGAATTGTAAAGCAGAATGGGAAGTTGGATAATTAGTGTTTGAATTTATTCACATTCTTTGTAGTAGAATACTGAAATCTAGCATTTGCTATTTATATTTGGAATATTTTCTGATAGGTGGAGCAAGAGATTAGAATTCTAGAAAGAAATGCATTGACTTGCCTCTTCCCACATGATTTCTGCCTTGCCCAGAATTCTTAAAAATTTACCTACTTTTGGCACCAGTCAAAAACTATTCATAAGTCTTCTCTGTGCATCTGCCTTTTCCTTAAAAAAAGTACTGGGGCCCATATAGCACCGAAGGACATTTGGGTGGTTAGAAGTATAGTAGCAATTAGGTGGAAAGATTAAACAAACGCAGAGCCCAGTGATTGGCCAGAATAGAACAGCATTGTGAAATGCATGTGCTTGTTATCACTTGCCAACAGCTAGCTGGGGTACCTAGCCCACCATGTCATGTATAATTTGGTTTCCTCTCTTCCCACATGGAAACTAGAAGCCAAAGCTGAAAATTACGTGAAACCTGAGGTTACTTACCCCCCCCCCCCAAAAAAAAGGCATTTTGAAAGCAAAGTGGATAACTGGATAACTGGTAGCTAGAAGTGTCCTGGCTTCCCTCCCCTGACCCCTTTTAAAGTACTAGTTACTTACCATTTCCTATACATTTTGGCCCTGAATACCAAAGATGTATCAGGATTTTCTGTTGAACTTCCAAGAACAGATTGTGTTCTGCTGATTCCGATCATCTTTCTGAATGGCAGAAACGTCCCTTCTGTGTTTGTCATCCATAAAGCTGTTAAAAACTGTATCAGCATCTGAGAGTCCAGAGGACGATTCAGTTGCCAGGTCAGCATTGGTAGCTGATATGCAGGTGAGTGGGCGAGATGAACACAAATGTGGCCCTGCTACACTCAGAATAACAAAAATCAATGGAAATCTGAACAATAGATATGACGCAACAGAAGAATACATGGATCAATGAATCCTCATATGCGTGTTAAAAACCTGCTTTGTGCATGACACTAGGGAAAAAACTGTCAGGAAAAAGATGAATAAAACATTTCCTCTGACCTCAAGAAACTTACAGTTTGGAGGGGAAAAAGAATCGATTCCATAAAAGCTAAACAAATGTGAGGTGGAAAATGTCAGAGCTGTAACACTGTGAGATAAAGAATCACCACTCCGGACTTGAGACTCCATGTGAAAGAATGGTGGTATAAGCAGGGGTGAGAGAGAGCAGGATTTGGAGCAGCCAAGAAAACATTATGCAAAGTCTGTTTATGTTTTATTTAGTTATATCTTCAGCATCTAGTGCTATACTTTGAAATCAGAGAATTTATGTCTCTGGCCGGCAACAACAAGCCCAAAGTCCCTATGCCCAAAATAGCCAATGAATTGCTGCATAATATTATTAGAAGTAAGGTCAGATAGATGTGAAGGTTGGGGGTTGGTGGTGATAAAATTAATGAGGATAATTTTCAGCATTTTTAACAATTTAAATCCAGAAGTATATTTGTATTTATGTTTAAGGATACCAGAAAAATAACATTTACCTATAGGCTTTTTTGCTAGTATGTTCTCAGTTAAAGGTGATAAAATAGTATGAGATGTTACATTATGTAGTGTGACTAGTATGAACACATGGGGGGTTTTGAATAATTCAGTGTGTATGTTTAAGTAGCTTGTATACATGCATATATTTGTACATATTGTTTTGATCTAAATTATTTGTGAATATCTGATTATTCTGAGAAACTTAGTGATCCAGGAAAATACAGAAAAATAGTAGTTCATTTGAAAAGGAAAATATGAACTGTAATAAATTTCAAAATGCTGCTGAACTTAATGTAATTATCACTAAAAATGGGGGAAGTATATGTTCAAGTATCGTGAAAGTAAAAAGAAAAATTTTTGTTAAAATAGTGTAGTTAATATCGAGAGTTAGTTTTCAAAACTGGTTAAGTAGGAAATTCCCAACTTGTATGGGAAATTGTTTCATCTTTATTGGATTGCTGTAGAATGAGAACTCTACTCTGAGCAAACATCTTCTGAGATAGCTTTTAGGAAGACTCCAGGTGAAATGAGTTTATTGAAGGTTACATTTCTCTTGATTGGTCCCCTGCAGTATTTTCCACATTTAAAATTCTTATTGAAAAGTCTTATTAGTAGAAGAATACAAAATCCATACTCTTTTTGGTGTGAGACTTTGGGAGCTATACATAAGGATGAAAGATTAGGGAGCAAATGTTTGTTTATGTTGTACTCAACTGTAAGCATTCTTTAATTGTAGTCAACAGAAAGTGGCCATAGGTAAGTGGAGAAAAATGAGTTCATTGAAATAATTGGGGATAACTCACAGAATGAAAAGAAAAAATGGATAGTCAGTCTTCAGATATGAGGAAAGTAAGGTTTGTCTATAATTATGAACAGTAAGAATGAGCATTCAGTCTTTGTGGATGTGGCCATGAGATGTGTGCCAACTTTTTTCTTATCCAGTGACCTTCTGTTTAAGGCTCACATATCTTGCAAAGTTTCTTGGCCTCTCCTAGTGAAAGTGTCCATCTCTTACTCAGGAAGTCTGGGCATCTTGGTTTTGAGTGCCATTAAGGTTGCATAACATTGGGAAAGTTTCAATCCCCAAAGGAAAACTGAGTTGCCATTATCAGAAGAGGCGGGTGACAATGTGAACAGAGACATCGCCAAGCACTGAACTCAGTAATTTATGCTGAAGGAATTTATTTCTCATTAAATTCCTCTAAGGCAAGGATTTCCATTCCTTTGTTATAAATAAACATGCTCCTTATCACACAGTTAGAATATGTGGTTCCAGGATTTTAGCAAGTACTGTATTAAAACTTGAGCACTCCTTATAGCAACACCGGGACACATGCACAAATTTTTTTGAGATGTTAAGGATTCAACTCAAATGATTGAGCTATATCTATTGTTCAGATTTGTCCATGTTTATTCCATGGGCTTTTGTCATTTTGTGTTCATTTCTCCCACTCACCTGAACATTCTACTCTCCATGTTTATTCCATGGGCTTTTGTCATTTTGAGAGTAGCAAGGACACATTTGTGTTCATTTCTCCCACTCACCTGAACATTCTACTTGAGAACCTTGACATGCATATCAACAGCCTGGCAGGCGATAAGAATGCTTCTTGTGAATATGAATAAAGAGCATTTAAATTGATCTCCGTAGTGTATTTAAAAGCAGCAATGAAAATAACAGGCATTTGTTTTGTGGCAGATGTGCAGAACCCTGAGGCTATACAGATATGTAAGTTGTGGTCCCAACCCTCTTGTTATCTAGCTGTTCAAGAGATCTTACACAAAAACTTATTTAAAACCCAATGTTAAATCTGGAAATGAGAAATTATTTTGCAAAACGTTCTCATTTTGCAGATAAGGAAACAGAGAAAACAAATGGTGACTGGAGAGCCCAGGTTAGTACTGTAGGTCAGTGGGCAGGGTCCTGGCTATTGAATTTCTAGTGTCCAGTTCATGGTGGTTTAGCAAGGATCACTTAGGGCAGTGGTTCTCAACCTTCCTAATGCCACGACCCTTTAACACAGTTCCTCATGTTGTGGCGACCCCCAACCATAAAATTATTTTCGTTGCTACTTCATAACTGTAATTTTGCTACTGTTATGAATCGTAATGTAAATATCTGATATGCAGGATGTATTTTCATTGTTACAAATTGAACATAATTAAAGCATAGTGATTAATCACAAAAACAATATGTAATTTATATATGTGTTTTCCGATGGTCTTAGGCGACCCCTGTGAAAGGGTCATTCCACCCCCAAAGGGGTCGTGACCCACAGGTTGGCGATCCACAGGTTGAGAACTGCTGATGCAGGGGTATCCACATATCATACAGACTGATCTTATGCACGATTTGGGAATTGTTTTTGGTTTCATTTTTTAGTTTAAATAAATTGAATAAAAGAATTTATTTGAAAAATGAAAGTAGCAGGATCTAAGGAACAGGGATATCTAACTGTGATCTCCCCGTTGTTCAGTACCTTAAGCACTGAAGAATTTTAGGAAGTTTGCATTCCTTATTACAAACCAGGGAGGGCCAATTTTGAATTATATTTATTTGTTGTGTTTTTGAAACAGAATGGCTTACTGGCAACTTTAGAGACTTTGATAGGATTAAAAATTGTTCTGTTTTTTTTTCTTACCAATATGTGATAGGTATGTCCTTGATTTCCCTATACAAAGTGCTCTAATTTCTGGTTTGATCCTGGGAAATTACAGTTATAAAAATATGCAGTGACTATGTGGCAATGTAGAACACTTTCGAAGGTCAGACACTTACAGAGATTTTGGAGATCTCTATTTCAGCTCCCTTACTTTCCTGATTAATGAATTTGAGCCCGGAGTGAGGGACTGGTAGTTCCCACAGGGAGTCACGTCACACTGGCACCAATATCCCAGGGTCTTTTGACTTCTAATCCTGTGGTTTCTTATTCACATCGCATCACACTTATTTTTGATGATATTTTTCAAAATTAACAATGGTGTGGTTTAACAGCAAATTGATAGTTTGAGAAGGGGGATGAGTTGGGGATAAAGAAATCTCTGTAAAGTAAGCCTTACTGGGTTGGCAAAAATTAAAAGATGTTAGCTTTTAGGATTGAATCTTTCTGCTTTCTGATCCATTTTCACCAAATGTTGTATGGCAGCCTTCATTTTCATCACAACTTAATCAACCACATTCTGCACCACTTGCTCATCTCCACAGGCAGAGCTCCAAACCCTTGTGGACTGAGGATCTCTGACTTGAGACAGGAGTGCAGTCTTGTGAGATGGCATTTAAGTCTCAGATGCCCAGGCTCCAAGGGCGCTGGAAGTTGGGGGTTGAGTAGGAGAAGAGGCTAAGACAACCCTTCGGAGCCCACCACACTTGTGGGGTCTTGGAGAGGCCCCAAGTACAAGAGAGGCATGATTTGTGACGTGCTTGGAAGGGCTTGCTGCTTTAACACTGGGTGATTGTCCTCAAGGAAGTGTAGGACTAAAATAATTGCCAGGAGTAGCTAGGTGAGGAAAGGCACAGAAATGAAGATACATAGGATGTTTTTATTCATCAAGTAATACATCAGTTTGACTAGCCTAGGATTTTAGATAGGAGAGCAGTGGAAAAAACACAAAGAATACGGATCATAGAATTGTAGGTGGCAGGGACTACAAGCTCCTTTTTAGGTTCTGAGGTGTGTACTGGAAAGATGGCTCCGACAGACACGCTTCTGAATCTTGGCTCCTTCCGCCACCAACTGTGAGACTTTGGAGTCCAGGCCTGAAATACAGCAATAATGATGCCTGCTTGCCTTAGTTAGAAATTGTGCTTGGCTAGTAGCAACAGAGCTTAACACTAATGACTTACTAATGAGATGTCTGGAGCTCTGCACTCAAGGACTGATAATTTGGCAGTATAATGTCATCAAGGGCCTTGGCTTCTTACACCAGGCACTCATCACCTCATATTTACCAGATGGCTTTTGGACATGTTCCCTTTGTGTTCATGTCCCAGGTGAGATAGAGGAGAGGGGGCAGAAATCATGTGCCAGCTGAATTAGCAACTTGCTCCTGTCTTTTAAGGAGATAGTCCATGATGCTCAACGCAACAACTTTCTTTTGTATCTTATTTGCTAAAACTTAGATACTATAAGGACACCCAACCTACAAGGGAGACCAGCAAATTTTGATTTTCAGGCAGGCACATGGCTGCCTCCAACAAAAGCAGGGTTCTGTTAATAAGAGTTAAGGGCAAATGGATGACACGTCTCTGTCATACATGACCTTGCATAGTTGTTTGAGGATTAGGAACCAAAAGTAAACTGCGTTTCAAACACTCAGCACTTTCTGAAGATGAGAAAGTTTAGAAGGAGGGACAGTTTCAGGGAAAGGTTGATGAACCTGCTTTTAGATATTTAGCTTGGGTTGAAGATGTCTGCAGTAATTTACGGAATCTCAGGAAAAGGATTGAAGCTGGATACCAAGGTTTCGATCTGTCTGCACAGTAAACAGATAGGCCAAAGCTTTAAGTGCTGTTGCTGCAAAAAAAATGGAAGCGGTCTCTTGAATTGGTCACTGTAGCATAGGGTGAAGCAGGCCAAGTGTTTGAGGCTGTGATTTTCAGAAACTAGTGATGATAAGTTTGGTTCACGATTAGAGAAACTCCATTCCCTTTTCCTGTTCAGCCTCTCATTGACTCAGGCAACTGCATTTCTCCATTCCTAGGCCAGTGGGCCCAGAACAGCAGAGGGTGGTCCCCCAAATTTCTTCAGGGCCTGTCTTCTCTTTGGCTCAGTTACACACACACACACACACACACACACACCCACCCACCCATTCTAATTCAGAGACATTTCTCACCTCTCTAAAAGGTGCCCACATTTTTTTGGTTAAGAAATGGTCTTTCTCAGGTTAACTTTATACATTAACTAATGCCTCATACATAAACGCTAGCCTTTTGCATATGCAGAGGGTTGGTAGGAAACAGGAGCCCCTGTAATACTGGGTGATCCCAAGTTGTTGTGATGAAGACATAATCATCACCGCAACTGTTCCGGGCAGTTTGTACTCCTTGTTCTTGCTGAAGTCTCCCCTCTCTTCTCAAGCCAATACCTCATTCTCTCCCCACATCTGCCCCGACTTCCTTCATAAGACTCCAGGATAGCAATGTGTTGGTTTCCTACTGTTTATTGTAATTTGTTATATTTAAAAAAATATTTATAAATTTAGTTTCCTGAGATAGACTGTCACATGCAGGTGCTTACCAGTAATTGTTGATAGCATGAATAACGAAAGGGAGATATAAGGATGTCAGAATAATTAGCAAGTTACCAGATATGTATATATGAGGCTGTGCTATTTAGGGAGGCCTATGTGAGAATTACAGCTATTAACTGACACACAGCTGTAAGTGGGTGCTACATAGTTTATGATATAGAAATGGTTACTATTAGGATGATAGAGACTTTGGTGTCCATTCTTCTTCAAAATATATAGAGCTGTAGGTGATAACTGGTTCTCCAAAAGATTAGGGATATTTCTATGAGGTGAATAGAAGTTGAAGACATTTAACATTAAATGAATTCTCAAATGTTTTTTATTCTAATCCTGGAAACTTTAAGGCAGTCGATAATAGAGGCAAATGATTTGGTCATTGACTTTAGCTCTGCGGGAAATTAAACGAATAAGGATCTCTCTCTCTGCCCACCACCTCCCTCCACAGCAATTTTGCATTCTGATAAAGATCTATACGCTTGTGATGCTACTAACAGCTTCTCAATATCTGCCTGTTATGTATCCAGTTCTCTCTTACCAACTTACGTAGCACGGGCCTTCATTATTATCACTCTGGTGCATATGCCCCTCTCCTTCTGACCCCTCTCTCCTTCCATTGTCCACAACTGGTTAAATCCAACCTTCTGCTTTTATGCACATTCGAATACATGCATTAGAACAGAGCAAGACAGGCAAACAGAAAGACTGTTTTCACATTATGCCCACAAATCCCAATATACTTCCGTGTGTGTGTGTGTGTGTGTGTGTGTGTGTGTGTGTGTGTGTCTATTCTAAAAAAGTACTTCTCTCCCCTCCTCAAACCACCTTCTTCTCTTTTCTCATATGCCATTGAGAATATAGAAGCCCTAAAAAAATAACTTCAGATTATCAACACCAAAATACCTATTCCAACACAAGGACAATAATATTTGTTGTTGTATGGTTAATTATCTTTCCTAATATTTTCTGCCTCCTCTATTCTTTTTATGTGTCTTGCATTTTGTAGTACAGTAGACTTGAAGTAGATGATTCTATTTAATAATAGTTGATTTAATAATATAAATGTAAAATATTGGCTTAGTCTAAGTTGCGTGTGTGTTTATTTACTTTTTATTTAACTAGGAAGTTTTTAAATGAGAGCTCTTAATTCATCCAACTAGAAAGACTTTGAGTAGAATCTAGAGTGAGCACAGAGTGAACTTTATGTATGGAACAAAAAATTAGATCCAATAAGAATGATTCCCCACTAATGTTTGGATAGTATATTTTGTGAAAAGCTTCTACACACCAAAATATTCATGCAATTTGAGGGGTTCTCCTTTGAAATATATCTATGGTACCCTGGTCAAGACCCCTGGATGAGAGATACACATTCAAAAAAGTGTTAAGATCAGGCTGGTATTTTTGACACAAGAGACGTTACTAAGTATATATGAATGGGCAAATGTCTACGTATGTTTCATTGTAAAGAGACCTATAACTATGACCAGGGCTGCTAAATTGATTGTAAATGGTTTTTAGGAGCCAACATCATAATGATAATAAAGACTTATTTGAAGTTTATAATGGCATATTCAAAACATCTGTGAAGATAACTGTACAGAGGTGTTTATTTTGTACTAAAAGAAAAGCAAGGAAATTAGATAAGAACCAAGTGTAACATCAGTGAAGTTTAAACTAAGCATGCATTTATTGTTATTAATATGACAGATCGTGGAGTTACCAGGACTCGGTGATTGGTTATGCACTTAATGAAATACATTTAGTAAATTATAAACATAAATGTTGAAGTTTTTTTGTTTGTTTTGCTTTGTTTTTTATTCAATTAGGTATTCAATTGACAGAAACACAGACTTGGAGAGATACTTCAACATTGATGCCAACAGTGGAGTGATTACAACGGCCAAATCTTTGGATCGGGAGACAAATGCTGTTCATAATATCACAGTCCTGGCAATGGAGAGCCGTAAGTTGAAAGGTTTAAAACTGAATTAGGATGGAGGACAATGGGATGACATGAAGTCATAATTTGCACTCCAATTATATTAGGTGCTTATTTCATTGAACAAAAGATTGTAAATTCTTAATTTTAAGCTGTGAAATATATTTTATATTCATTAGTTTAATGCTAATACTTATAAAGTTGATGACTATCAAATAGTGGGCCTGAATCATCCTCACAGAGCGTCTTGTCTTGTGGTCATATTTCGTGTGCTGCATTTATGCTGATGTGGAGTTGGTCAAGTAGCTTACAAAATGAGTAAATTGATTTCTCTACCTAAGATGCCAGATTTGCATATTGTGATAATAAACTCATTTTAGCCCTAATATGAAAAGCATTAAAAGAACAGTGCATAATCATAATGCATTGTTTTATGTACATATAGAATATATATTTATCTTCATAATAATTATGAGCTCTAGCATCAAAGAATAGTAAAATACATGGTTCATAGAATATACTTTCAACAGTACTTACCGGGGCTAAAAAATACACAGGTATACTATCTATATTTCTCAATTATGAGCTCTAGCATCAAAGAATAATAAAATACTAGGTTCATACAACATACTTTCAACAGTACTTACCAGGGGCTAAAAAATACACAGGTATACTATCTATATTTCTAACAGGTATCTATCTATCATAGTTATATGATATTGGATCAGAGTTTCTGTAGCTCCCTTTAAAGTCTATAATGTTATGATTCCAGATTTATTTGAGGCCTGACCTTTTTCTTTATACATTCAGTTATATGATATTCTGTAGCTCCCTTTAAAGTCTATAATGGTATGATTCCAGATTTATTTGAGGCCTGACCTTTTTCTTATTAGAATTGTACTTATTTTTTACAACAGTTATATCTTTATTTAAGTAAAGTCCTTTGTAGATTTCAAAATAGTCCTATATCTAGTACCGCCTTGGTCCCAACCACAGCTCTGCTATTAGTCCCATGCCAGAGATTAAAAAGGGTTAGGGTTGATATGTGAATAATTAGAGTTGATTTCAACTATTTTTAATGGGAGTTTTATGAGTAAAAGGAAACACTAAAAAGTTTGAGTAAAAACCCTTTTACTGAGTGAAAGGCAGTGGAATAACAGTTCTACCCAGAGTAAGTGACAAAAGCTTTTCCTCTTGATTAGAGAATCCGTCTCAAGTAGGACGAGGCTACGTGACCATCGCGATCCTGGACATCAATGACAACGCCCCCGAGTTCGCCATGGACTATGAGACCACCGTGTGCGAGAATGCCCAGCCGGGGCAGGTGAGAGGCTTCTGAGCACCATGCTTCTGGTTTCTCATTTCCTTCAAAGGAGCCAGCGGTGGTTGCCTTTGAAATCCTGCCAGCTGTAAGATAAAATATAATCAGCATGTTTCAGCACAACGAATGCTTTGATGTGTAGCATAAACTAATATTAAAGGAACTTTCAAATCGTGGTTTCATTGGGATGATGAAAATTCCTCAGGAAGAAAAGTAAACATTGTGAAAGTCATGGCTAATGGTTAAGGGCTTAACCTCCTTTAACAAACGGAGGAATAGAGCCTATTAAGCTTGATTGGGCCGTTTCCCACCTTACACAGGAGGGCTCAGTGCCTTGAAGTTCTGAGAATTAAGTGTAGTTTCATCCCAGTGTGGTTTGTTCCACTCATCCATGTTGTCCAGGGTTGTGCAATCTTTCCGGGATGGAATAACTAGTTGGCTCATTTCTGAGGTTCACGAAGGTTTGTTCAAATCTAAGCTCTGAAAAGGACATGATTGTTTTTCAGAGCCCTTTTAGACTGGGTTCACGTTGGTACATCTGCCCCCAGCTCCCACCTCATTGAGGAAGTCAGTGCTTATTCTATGGTGCAAAACTGCTCTGTCCTGCACACTGTGCCCTCATGCTTCCCTCCTCGCCCTAGGTTATCCAGAAAATCAGTGCAGTGGACAGAGATGAGCCGTCCAACGGACACCAGTTTTATTTCAGCCTAACCACTGATGCAACGAACAACCACAACTTCTCCCTGAAAGATAACAAAGGTAAGGTTTGTCACTGTGACGGTGGAGGCAGCAGGTACAAACTCTAAGCGAGTGCTTTGGCTCACTCAGGAATGCTGATTATGGACTTTTTTTTTCCCCAGCAAGGACATTAATTAAAGGGCAATAAGCCCCTGAGGTAATTTTTATCTATGGATTTACTGTCATGAAGAAGCTGCTACTTAAATAATTTTAGGCCTAAATCCAAATAGGGGGAAGCCAGATCCATCTCTCTCTGTCATTTTCTTCTAGACATTTGCTTCCTTATTTGTTTACCAAGCTCCTTAAATGATCTAATCGGTTGAGGGCTGGCTAAATGCCTTAATTAGGACTGTCCTGCACAGGTATGACTTGAGACATCAGGAAAATACTAATTGCACTTGACATATTTCAACCTAAATCAGTTTTGACTTAGAATAACTAAAGTTAATATTGAAATTATTTTATTTTAACCTAAAATAAGTGATCTGTGCAAAGATTAAAAAGAACAAAAGAATTCTCTGTCATCCCAAATCCCATTCTTTTGCTCAAAAGTAGTAACTCTTATCACTTTCCTAAATGTCATTATAGAAACATTTTTGCAAACACCTACAAATAAATTCTGGTTTTGCTTAAATGTATATAATTGTGGACATAAAGACAGTATAAATTATAATAACTTTAAGCATGAGAACCTGCTATCGTGTAAATTCAAATTTTTATATTCATGTGTGTTTTCATTCAAGGTATTTATTTTAGCAGAGGAAGAGCATTTGTACCTAATATCAATATAAAGAAAAGTATTCCCCAACAATATAGAAAATGTAATTATTTCAGATTGAATGTGTGAACCAGGTTTCAGGAAAAAAAAATGTAGAAATAGATTTACTAGTCAAATCCTGGCTTAACTAAAAAGACCTGCTCTCAGAAGGTGGACATTATAAGTGCTTTTACCTAAAGCCACTATCTTCTTCAGTGCAAAAAACCCTTTGGTTTGAAAAATTCACTGTGAAATAATAATTTATTCTGATTCCCTTCTCTGCTCAAGAACATTGTCATATCCCCTGAGTAACAGAAAAGACAGAACATTATCCATGTGAGGAATCCCAGACTCTCTGATCTAATCATAGTTGGTGGGGACAGTGCTCAGCACTTCCATTCATCCAGCACAAGGCAGAGAGTCTGTGACCTTCCCAAGAAGTGTGTGAGGCTTTCCCGCGTGTGTCACCCCCCGCCCCCCAGGACCACCGTGAATGGAGGCAACATGAGCACTAAAGTGTCTGGATTTTCAGGACACAATTGAAAGATTTCCCCAGGTCAAGTCCAGAGCTCCCTCCCCTGGACCTGGAAAGAGAACATGAAGGGATAAACATGTTAGTTCTTACATCAGCTTCCATCTTAGGAAGCACATAACACACATGATGAGTTTTATGACCTCTTTCTGGAACACAGGGTTCTCATCTTACATATTGGGCATTTCAGTATGAGCTCCTCAATTCATTGTGTGTTTGAGCGTGTTATTTGACATCAGGCACGTTAGGTTACTAATGAACAACTTTGTGTATCAAGTACTATAACATCTGAATGATTGGGAGGACAAGACATAGACCTGTGTGTGCACGCACATGTGTTGTTAACTGTATACAAACATTGTCAAGGCAATATTCTTCAACAACTCCATATATAGTTTTTTAATGAACACCTCTCAAATTTATCGTTTTAAAATAAGATTTGTGTACATAAAAAGCTACCAGGTTGCCCTGGCCGGCTTGGTTCAGTGGATAGAGCGTCAGCCTGTGGACTGAGGGGTCCCGGGTTTGATTCCAGCTAAGGGCACATGCCTCTGTTGTGGGCTCCATCCCCAGTGGGGGGTGTGCAGAAGGCAGCCGATCAATGATTCTCTCTCATCATTGATATTTCTATCTCTCTCTCCTTCTCCCTTCCTCTCTGAAATCATCTATCTCTCCCTTCTCCCTTCCTCTCTGAAATCAATAAATATATTAAGAAATAAATAAATAAATAAATAAATAAATAAATAAATAAATAAAAGCTACCAGGTAAAACCTGAAAATTAAAGTTTTATTCCTGCCATATCTGTAATTGCATGTTATACACTTTATGCAGTCTCATGTGAGCTTGCTGTTTAGAATATTGTTTATTCTTTCATGGTAACTCTGGATAAGCATCTTTTTGACAGCTTGGAAATGAACAATATATTAAAGCACTGGATGAAACTATGGTCCTGGTTTTCCTTCTTTTCCTTTATTAATTGCTGTCAATTTAAAGAACCACATAAATTCTTAGTTACTTAAGACAAGTTAACTGCATAAATTGCTAGCAGTTAAACAAATCTACTTCAGGTATAGAAATCAGTTTTGTAATACCGCGTTATTGATCACTGTTAAACGTTTCATAATTACTATAATTGTTTAGATGAAATAAAACATTGAGTATAAATTAAACACAAATGACCTATTTTATCACTAACAAAATGTTTATATATATATGGGTTTTGGTATACCAATATGAATGTTAAAAACTATAAGATAATTCCTTTTTTGAATAGTTATGCACACACTCAATTCAAATGAAACTAGAGTAGCTTATTTCACTTGTTTCTGTAACGGGTTTGGAATTTGCTGAGGAATGTATTTGAAATTTCATTTATGCTATCTGATGATGCTCCTAACATACTTAACCTGTTAATTTTTATCATCCTGTAAGTGTATGGTCTGAAATTTAAGATAATTAAAAAGATATATGTAATTCTTACAAAGTTGCAGGTTAGAAATAATAAGCTTTTTTATATTCAATTTTACTTTACAACTGCATCTTTGATTTTAATTGTCTAGCATGACAGATATATTAATACTAGAGGCCCGGTGAATGAAATTCGTGCACTCCGGGGCGGGGTGGGGAGGTAAGGTCCCTCAGCATGGATTGCGAGAGGATGCAGGCCAGGCCGAGGGACCCCACAGGTGCAGGATCGGGGCCTGGGAGGGACGGCACCAGGGTGTGTCCAGCCCATCTCGCTCAGTCCCGACCTGCTGGACCTCAGCAGCAAGCTATCCTACCGGTTGGAGCGTCTGCCCCCTGGTGGTCAGTGCACGTCATAGCGAGCCATTGAGCGGCCTTAGCATATCATTAGCATATTACACTTTGATTGGTTGAATGGCCGACCAGATGACCAGACACCTAACATATTAGGCTTTTATTATATAGGATGATTCTCTGTCCAAAGAAACTAAATAGAGTGACTTGAGTAAGATGAAAGTTGGCAGGACTGATTCCATCAGAAATCACATGTTAATAGCTCTGCTGTCTTCCTCCCAGACAACACGGCCTCCATTCTCACCAGGAGGAATGGCTTTCGGAGGCAGGAGCAGTCTGTGTATTATCTGCCCATCTTCATCATGGACAGCGGGTCGCCTTCACTCAGCAGCACCAACACCCTCACCATTCGAGTCTGTGACTGTGATGCAGATGGAATAGCCCAGACCTGCAACGCTGAAGCCTACGTCCTACCTGCCGGCCTCAGCACCGGAGCCCTGATCGCAATCCTCGCCTGTGTCCTGACGTTACTGGGTAGGTGCTGTTTCCAGTGCTTGTGCTGTAAGAGCAGTCACAGCCACATCACAACTCTTTTCTATCCCTCTATCCCTCTTAAGTATATTTTTCAAGAACATATGCAAATATTCTATTTGATGGTATTTTGCTCACTGAGCAACCCATGATCACTAGTTACACTTTCCAGTGGTATATTTAAAAATGTAACTCAGAAAAAAATGTCAGGTCTCTTTTTTAAAACAGCAGTGAAGATACATGGCTTATGTTTAATGTTGAATTTTTCAAGGTCGGTCACCTGTTTGCCTTAGAATATTCTGCAGAGGAGATATATTCGAGATAATTTTTCTATGTTGTTTTGATAATGTGCTTATATTAGAAATTATGCTTTCTATCCTAGCTCTTTTCAGAAAAGATTTAAGGTGGATTTTATAATTATTTACCAATTTTAAAAGCCTGCAATTTCATCAGTGCAAAAGTGATAATTCCTCAAGAAGAACTAACATATTTAATGGTACTTTTCCATGGTTACTGTGTGGTGAAATTAGATTTATAACTCATATTAGAATTGCCATTTTTATAAGGGATTATGCAGCATCCTTTTAAAAATTGGGAGACATCCAATGTGGGCATGGGGTAATGGGTTTATTCCTCAGCTACATTCCCCTTCACAGTGTTTAACTTCCTACAGCAAGGACAACAGGCATTTCATATTTCATCTGAGACTACCATGTGTTTTCTTGGGATTTAATATAATTTTTAAATCCAGTTATAACATAGTGTTGTAGAAACAGAACTTAGCAATGGGAGTCATCATTGTGTAATGTTTTAAAAAATATGTTTGGACTTAGGTATACCTAGCTTTTATTACTGCCTCCAACATGCACTATTTCTTCACCAGGGGAACGTTGATTCTCCCAAGGCTGGCTTCTTAATCTAAAAGGGACAGGTATTAGAACTAGACTCATAGGGTTGTGAAAATTAAATGAGGTAATTTGTGCGCCTTCCATAGAGCGAACATTTCATAAATTTTAAACGTTACCGATGAAGCAAGTTCTCAACCTATTAAGCAACCTAAACCTTACTTACTAATATACTGTAAGTATGTCATTACAGATGGAAGTTGTTATCTTCAGTAACTTCAGTTAGCCAAATAAATCTAAAAGGGAATTAACTATGTTCTCATATAGCTTCATGCAGGTGGCAGAAATTAGAAATGGCAAGTAATTCCCAATTACGGCCTGATTAGAATGTGAGGGACTAGAATAAATTTTGAAAAAGATGGAACCATTGAAAACTATTTTGAATGTTCTACCAGTTTCCAATACATAATAGTAAAGATGTAAATTGCATATTTATTTTGTAATAGTTGAATAACCTAGAAGAGAAGATATTTAAGATATTCTGAGCTCAGAATAAGGGTCAAGGAAGAAAGGTGGGATAGATGGTGTGTGAATGACTCTCTTTGAACTTGACCAGTTCATCACAGAAAATTTAGATGATACTGCACTTCAAAGGAATAAGAAAAAAATGTAACCCCCAGAATTTAATCATACCCAACAGGTAATTAACTTTTGAGTTTTTTAAGGCTGTCTATCTAATGATAGCTTCATTTTTTTAGAAAATATTTTCACCAGTGACTTAGGGGTTCTTTGCAATTTAGGTTGCTTGATGAGTTTAATTAGTTAATAATCATTACCTACTGGTTACAGGAAGTGAAATAGAGTTTTAGATTTCAATCTTGCATATGACCGTCATAATATTAGCATAATATTCTCGGGATTTGGCGAAAATACAGTTCAGTATGACTCTTCTTTTTGTTAAATTTGAACTTTTCTTCTTAAATAGACACCAGGTGAGGAATGCTTCTTCCATTTCTAAGGGTCAGGAGTTTATGTCCCATAAATCAAAACAAATACTGTTTGGAACCAGAAGCTTCTGCCTACAGCTTCCGTTTTCCTGTAAGGACTCTCTGCCCAGTAATCAGTCTGTAAAAACATTAACATTTCAGTTCAGAAGTGGGTCTCTTTATGCCTTTTTTCCTGTCTTTAGAAGCAGACACAATCAGGACTTTTTTTCTACTCTTTTGGTTCTGTCTCCTCTATTATAAACTCTGGGTTTTCACGATAGGTGTTGAAGCTAATGGGACAGTACTCAGAGGGAGTGCACAGCCTGATTTGGAACTTGACTTCTAGGGCACAAATGACTCATTTTTTAAAACACCTCAACAAGTGGTGTGAATCTTATTTCTAGCCACTACATATCAGGGTTTCTAACTCAAACCTTTTCAGGCTTCTGAACAAATATTGCTAGAAAAGAGCAAAGTGAAGAGGTGGGAATGGGGAAGAACTTGAGGATCAGGTTAATTTAAAGGTGAAACGGGGGAAGCATCTGGGCTTTAGATGCCTGCTTCCCGGCATGCCCAGTGTGTGTTCCAGGGATGTGACAAATTAAAGCTACTTGTGACGTGACAGAAGGAGATGCTCTGACGTTTCCAGCATGTCAGTACTGGAAGGCATCCCAGAAATCCATTCCAGCTCAAGCCCCTGCACTTCGCACTGGGGGAGATGATTTCCAGGAGTTCATATAAAAGTTAGTGGCATTAAGGCATAAGATTCTAGGTCTCCTTATGCTCAGTCACTGCTGTTTGATTTAAGGGCAAAGGGCATACACACTGCAAATATAAAAACTGTTGTTTACATGTAGTTCTTCTGTCTCAAGATTTGAAGTCCAGGGTATCTGAAGCTGGACTTGTGAGTCCTCACATATCTGTATTCTACTTTGTGGGTTAACTCTTTTCTTCTTTCTCTCTCATCCTCTTGCTCTTACCCTCTTTCTCTAATTTACCCACCCCTGAGTTATTAAATGAAAGAGATGATCCCCAAATTTGAAGACAGGCTTCCTTTATTTATACCAAATACAACTTAAATGGGAGACATTGTTATGTTCAAGGTTCATAGGAAGGCATCACTCAGATGCCTCAGTTGATTTTCATGTATTAAAACTTCACCAATGTTTGAATGCTGTTTGAGTTAGGGCAAAATACATAATTTCATTTATAATAATTGTTGGTTATTTTTCAACCAGGCTGAAAGCCCTTTAAGAAAAACCAAATTATATGAACAACTGATACATTAAATTATTACTTAAGTAGATTTTAAGAAATACTCAGAAATAAAGAATTTTCTGTTGTTTTGTTTTAAAATATGGTTTCAATATTAAACAATGTACATTTATTCAGAGAACATGACAGTTAGATTCTTTGTTAATCTGCATGAAGCTTTGTGCTGTTCACTAAAACTATCACTGAATTTATTATATTAAGTTTTGTTTAGTCTTTATTTGGACCTATAGGTCCAAGTAACTGAAACTGAAGTTCTATAACTTTCCCTCCTACTTTTGGCTCTTCATACACAGCTGTGATGAGTTAGACTGGCCCAGCGTCAGGTTCAATAAGGCATTTGTGGGACCACTGTTTACTGCGTGGAATTCAAGCTCTGCCAGGATGGCGTTTAGCTGTCTTCCCTGTTACTGTGACCCTCTTGATTTTGTTCAACAGGAATAAAAAACCCTGGTTATGTGAGTGATAGTATATAATGTACCTAACTGGAAAATATATTCCATTGCTGAGAAAAAGTGATAACACTGGTAAAGATTGTGCCCATCGTGATGTATAACCATAGCACCTATTTGTCACAGCAGTCCCACTGATCATGAAGGGCAGACCACAGTGGCTAATTTATGGCAACAGAAGTTGTGCTCATTTTTCAAGCAAGTGAGAGCACAGTACAAAATGAATTACATTTAAGGAGCTTGTACTAAGTGCTCGACATTAACCAGGTGCTTTATAAGTATTATCTAATTCTAATAGCGCAATTCCTGGACAGATATTAGTGTTATTATGATGCCCTGTTTTTATATGAGAAAACTATAAATTAGAGGTTATGTGCACAAAGATACAGAGTGTCGGAGCCAGGATAAACACAGATGAGACTGCCTTTTGATGTCCTTTCTGAGGTACATTTCCCTGTGGGTTTTCTGATGAGACACCGTGTGCCTCTGGGACATGCCTGTAAGTGTGTGGGTATGTGGTCCAGGTACTGACAAATTAGAGGCAACAATATGTTTGATCTGTTTCACATAGTAGCTTTACCACTCCTTTGGTTAACTCTGAGTGTCTAATTTAAAGCATCCTCCAGTTCCTTCCAGCTGTGAGAGAACATGTTGAGAATGGTGTGTGTTACATTTGAGATTATACGTCAGTACAGCTGACGTGTACCAGTTGTCTTTGTGCACAAAATGGCCATTTGCTTCAGTCAGTTTTTAACTTGAGATCCACAGAAAAATCTTTCCAATTTTTACATATAACGAAGGGGAGTTTTGCAATACTTGTTTCAGTTTTAATAATTAAACTTTTCCCTGTCATGAAGCATGGAAAGCAGGATTTGCAAACCTCTGATTAGGCTCTTTCATGGAAGATCTAGATAGATGTGGTCTTTGGTCTGCTGACATTAGAAATCTTAGTAGAATTGTCAAATACTGAACCATTTTTCTGTATTCCTACCTCTTTCCCTAATTTAGTTCCTACTTATGTTTGTGTGTTTTTTTTTAGTGGACGCAGCTTTACTTCCTCCTCTGTTCCATCCCCCATAGCCAATTGGTCCTCAGGCACTGCTAACTTAACTTGTTCATTCTTGAACCTGCTCCTTTCTCCCCCTTGATGCTGTGCCCGATTTGATCCAGGCTCTGTTTTTCCCCTCCTGCATTATGGCAGTTTCCCCAGTCTCTATCATCCCAATCCCTCAGTACCACAGAGGAAGCTCTTTCTGTGTCTGGGACGATGCTCCAGCCAACTGAGCCTGCCACAGAGCAAGCTCTTTGAAAGAAAATGAGTGTGGCCCAGTTCAGCTTAAAGTAAGATTCCCATGGCTTCCCAAGACTGAAATCACTGGCATTCTGTGACCTAGCTGTTCCCTCCCAGCTCAACCTTATCTATCTTCTTTCAGAGTGTACTTGACCCAGACTACATGGGTTGATCTTTCTTAGATTCAGCCTGCTTTGTCTTGCTCCTTCTGCCTGAATCTCCCTCACCACTACTAGCAAGTGGTAACTCCATTTTCTATTCAATACTCACTTCCTTTGCTTCTGAGTCCAGGTTGAGTGTGGTACCTATGGGCCTCATGACAGTCCAGGAGCATCTTTCGTCTATCTCCCGCAGTGGACTCCTGATTTTGGAGGTAGGGCAAGAGCATTATTAAAGTATAATTGACATTCAATATTATACTGGTTTCAGGTGTACCACATAGTGATTCAATATGTATATTCCTGAGAAGGTGATAACCATAATAATTCTAATAACCATCTGTCACCATATAAGTTATTACTACAATCTTGACTATTTTCCCTGTGCTGTACATTACATTCCCATGACGTATGTTTTTATAACTGAAAGTTTGTACCTCTTACTCCCTTTCTTTTTCATCCATCCTCTCACCCATTGCTGTACGTCAACCATCAGTGTGTTGTTTTCTGTATCTATGAGTCTGTTTCTATTTTATTTATTCCTCTAAGTCCATCCATGTTGTCGCAAATGGCAAGATATTTTTATGGGTAATATTCCCGTGTGTGTGTGTATGTATACATATAACATTTTCTTTATCCACTCATCTATCAGGAGATACCCAGGTTGCTGCAATGACTATAGGATGCATATAGCTCTTCAAATTACTGATTTTGTATTCTTCAGGTAACTACTCCAAATGGAATTTTGGGATCATATGGTAGTTCCATAGTGACTGCACCAGTTTATATTCTTACCCCCAGTGCATGAGGGTTCCCTTTTCTTCACAATCTCACCAACACATATTTGCTGATTTATTAATAGGCAGTCTGACAGATATGAGGTGTTACCTATTGTGATTTACATTTCTCTGTTTATTAGTGATGTTGAACATTTAATACTAGAGGCCCGGTGCACAAAAATTCATGCACTGGGTGGGCGGGGAGCCCTCAAGGGATGTCCTACTGATGGCTTAGGCCAGGGGTGGGCAAACTTTTTGACTCGAGGGCCACAATGGGTTCTTAAACTGGACCGGAGGGCCGGAACAAAAGCATGGATGGAGTGTTTGTGTGAACTAATATAAATTCAAAGTAAACATCATTACATAAAAGGGTACGGTCTTTTTTCTTTTTTAGTTTTATTCATTTCAAACGGGCCGGATCCGGCCCATGGGCTGTAGTTTGCCCACAGCTGGCTTAGGCCCACTTCTCCCAGGGAGCGGGCCTAAGCCGTAGTCTGGCTTCCCTCTGCAGGAGGCGACCAGCCAATCGGGAAGGCACCGCCCCCATCACCCCCTCACTGCTGCTGCCTCTGGCCTCCCTCTGCAGTAGGCTATCAGGGGAAGGTGACACCCCCATCATGCTTCTGCTGCTGCCAGCCACGAGGTTGCCTGAGCCTCGGGCTGGCCCTGGGCAGCGGTAGCCACCATCCACTCCCCCAATGCACCTCCTGGTCAAGTCCCCGCATGCCCGCTGCGCACGCAGCCTCCTAGTGATTGCGTCAAGGCGTGACAACCACATAGGCTTTTATTAGAATAGCTGTCTGCTCGTCATCTGTATGTCTTCTTTGGAGAATGTTCAGGTCCTCTGCCTGTTTAATTGGATTTTTTTATGTTAAGTTGTATGAGTGCTTTATATATTTTGGATATTAACACCTCTTGGCTATAGATTAACTTACCATATATGTGTGGGCTAATTTATGGGCCTTGTATTCTTTTTCATTGATCTATGTCAGTTTGAAATCAGGGAATGTGTTACCTCTGCTTTGTACTTTTTTTTCAAGATTGCTTTGGTTACTCCAAGTTTTTTGTGGTTCTACATAAGTTTTAGGGTTATTTGTTCTAGTTGGTATTTTGATAGAGATTTCATTGAATCTGTAGCTTGCTTTAGGTAGTATGGACATTTTAACAATATTAATTTTTCAGTCCATGAACATGGTATATCCTTTCATTTATTTGTGTTGACATCAGTATTTTTCAGCAGTTTTCAGAATACAGATCTTTTGCCTCCTTGGTTAAGTTTATTCTTAGTCATTTTATTTTTGATGCAATTTTAAATGGGATTGTTTTTTTAATTTCTCTTTCTGATATTTCATTATTAGTGTACAGAAATGCCACTAATTTCTGTATATTAATTTTGTATCCTGCAAGCTTACTGAATTTGTGTCATAATAGTTTTTATAGTGGAGTCTTTAGGGTTTTCTGTAATATGTCATCTGTAAATTATGATAACTTTACCCGTTCCTTTCCAATTAGGATGCCTTTTATTTCTTTTTGGATTGATGTACTAGTAGCTAGAACTTTTAGTACTAGGTTGAATAAAATGGTGATAGTTGGCAACCTTATCTTATTCCTAATCTCAAGGGTAAAGCTTTTAGCTCTTCACTGCTGAGTATAATGCTAGCTGTAGGTTTGTCATACATGTCCTTTATTATGTTGAGATAAGTCCCTTCTATTCCTGCTTGGTAAAAACTATGATGCAAGCTTGCAAATGGCACAGGTTAATAAGCCCTGAAGCCATATAAGGGCTCATAAAAGAAAAATGAGAATGTATAATTTTTAGACTCGTTCTAAATATAGAAAAAAAATGCAGTAGAAATTTTTGTTAAAATTCAGTTCAAGTTTTAAATGATATCATCTAATTTATTTTAATCACTTACTTGCATTTTATCAATTACAAATATTTACTTACCCTTGTGACTATAAATAATATAGTGGGTTCATATGGAGAAATTCAGATTTTGGCCTTCTGTTTCTAGGAATCTGCATATATCTCTGCTTCTTACATAGAACCTTTGGGGCACATATCACAATTTGTAAATAGGTTTGTTTGCTTTACACAAATAAAGCACCTTGAGAACTGTGATCTTAATTTATTTTCAGAGCCTAGCATAGAGCATATAGGAGGAAAAATATTTTGGGATGAATTTGGGTATTTATCACACTCTACTGTTTATTTTACTGCCTTGGAATAGACTCAGTACCTCTGTTTTTCATTATCCTATCATCCAATAAATAGAATAGATATATAATTAGCTAAATCAATAGGGAGTTAGCAAAATCACATGCAAGTCTATGGTAAAGCTTGTTCCTGTCAACTGTGACTCAAATTTTAGCAAGGCCCAAGGAATTGGAATTGAATTTAACAAAACCAAATAATGTTTACTAAGTATAACACTATTTAAGCAATTTACAAATACTATAAATCCACTTAATCTTTATTAAGTTGCTATGGGGTAGTTCCTTTGAGGTAAGTTTTATTTATTATATCTATTTTAGAGAGGAGGAAACTGAGGCAGGTGGAGAGAAAGTACATCACCTTAGTAAACTGACTTTTAGTAATATTTATGCAAATTAACATTATAGAAAAGAACAGCAGAGAGTTAAAAAATAGAAAGTTATCAAAAGGTTAAATTCTACTTGCACACTGATGTGTGTCATTATTTATAATAAATTGCTGAAATTGTACACTGATTGTGCTGGCAGATTTTTCATTTAGAAAAGGTCATATCAGTTAACACCTTATAGATGCAGTAGTAATTGTAGTGTAATTGCTGTTTCGCTGTTCAATATGTCATTTGGCAATACAGTTTTATAGTAGCATTCCCTAGGACCATATGCAATTAAATTTTTTTTCTAGTATTTCTAAATCTTTGTTTTGATCCGCTGTCCAAAAGAAATATATCATGATTAAAAAGTGTGAACCACATATGTAATTTAAACTTTTCAAGGATACTCATTAGCAAAAATGAAACAAGTGAAGTAAATGCTAGTGATATTTTCTTTAAAGCAGTATAAGCAAACTATAAAGCAGTATAAGCAAACTATTATTTTAACATATATGCAATAGAAATATTTCAAGTTTTTATAAAAATTAAGTCTTCAACCTCACATGTGTATTTATGCTTCCAGCATATCTCAATTCAAAATGGTCACATGTAGCTGATGCCTAACAAAGAGTTAGACATACCTTTTGTGACTAATAAGAAATTCTGATAGTTCATATAGACCATAGAGAAAATAGTGTTTCTTGATGAAGGCTCACTCATCTTTCAAGTTTTACCTCAATGCGATTTCTTCCATGAAAATTTCTCTGAGCACCCTGGCCAGAACATACTTCCCATATATATTCTCCTAGCATATGGTTTATTACCATATAGTTAGTGCATTATATAATAGTTAATTTATTTCTTCCTATGCAAAATATTGAACTTCTTAATGGCAAGAATATCTTCAGTCACAGAACCTTGCCTGGACTTTAATAAATATTTATTGGATGCATACTTAGCATCAAGTATTGTTCTATGCAGATTAAAAACCACTGTCCTTATAGGGCTTATACTTTTAGCAAATCAGTGGTCAGTAGAAAATATTGTTGAATTAAACAAAATTGAGCTTTTACACTTTTGGTGTCAATCTCTAAACAACGGGATAAATGTAAGGAAGTGATATTTAACAGGTATACATACACAGTCTTAAAACAAAAATTTTTTTTTAGGGTAGAAAGGAAGTGGCTTGATAGCTCACATGACTGAGCTGTTTTAAATGAATCCCAGACTCAACATTTGAAATATGTAAAAACATAATTAAATGCATTAAGGGAAACTGACCCTCTTTCAGTAGCTTTATCTAGCAGTGGTATCATTTTGTACCACATCCACAGATTTCTGCATGGTGATGGGTACCAAAATTGGATATTGAGAATTCTGACATTTGCAAGCATAGAGAACTCAGTGCAGGGGACTCAGGGTGACAGTGAGGTGCTGAGCTGAGAACTACACTGTAAGTTATGTTATAACAAATCTGGATGACTTTTAAGAAGACAAGACACTTGATAGCAGTTTAGTGGAGAGAAGGGCTTCTTAATTGTAGGGCCAATGATGCTATGGTTAACCTCTAGGAAGCTGGTTAGGAAAGGACTGAAATGCGTACTTTGAAGATGACTAAGCAAAAACCATGTTCCGTTTTATATGTCTGTTACAGATCCCCGAGAAGTTGAGAATGAAGGGGCCCACTAGTTTGATATTTTTTATATTTTTCTCCATTTTTCTTTTATTTCTCTCAGTTTGGGGAGAATGCTGCCATTCTGGCCTGCAAGTTTCTTTACACCTGTGTATCTCTGTACCTTCGTACATGAACTGCATTATGATTTATGCTATATGTACAGATCGTCTACAAAGATTGAGCTCTGTGGATGCAGGGGTTCTCTTGTTACAGTTTTGCCACTACCTAGCACTGTTTCCTACCATATCGGGATACTCAGTAAACGTTAACTTGAATGTTATGAAACTGAGTTCTAAAACCAGAAATTTAGGGCAGCATTATGCTTTTTCTGCTGCATTAACATTCTAATTATTTTTCTAACACCCACTCCTTAAAACCTGTTGATTATTGGGCCTGCCGTCTCTTTCTGGTGCTTCCATCTCCCACCTCATCTCCTTCCTCGTGCTCAGCTCTCTAGCTGCACTGCCTTAGACCTTTGCTTATCAGTTGACTGTGCTGAGAATAATCTCCGTTATCACATCTGCACTCCAATCCCAGCCGCAGTTAAATATTTCCCTCTTTGGGAAAATACTTTTAGTTGTCTTATTAGTTAACTAATATGTGTCTGTCCCATTTAATTTACTAGTAAGCCCAGGAGGAAATGTCTTATGCCTGCCTCTATGTGCATATTATGTTATCACTAGAGGCCTGGTGCACAAAAAATTGTGCACTTGGGGGGGGTCCCTCAGCCTGTGCCCTCTTGCAGTCTGGGACCCCTCAGGGGATGTCCACCTGCTGGCTTAGGCCCACTCCCCGGGGGATCAGGCCTAAGCTGGCAGTCTGACATTTCTCTGGCAGCCCGGGAGCCCTCGGGGGATGTCCACTTGCCAGCGGGGAGCAGGCCTAAGCTGCAGATGGACATCCTTAGCGCTGCTGAGGAGGCGGGAGAGGCTCCCGCCACCACTGCTGTGCTGGCAGCCATCAGCCTGGCTTGTGGCTGAGCAGAGCTCCCCCTGTGGGAGTGCACTGACCACCAGAGGCAGCTTCTGCATTGAGTGTCTGCCCCCTGGTGGTCAGTGTGTGTCATAGTGACCAGTCGTTCTGCTGTTAGGGTCAATTTGAATATTACCCTTTTATTATATAGAATAGAGGCCTGGTGCACGGGTGGGGGCCAGCTGGTTTGCCCTGAAGGGTGTCCTGAACCAGGGTGGGGCTCCCGCTGGGGTGCCTGGCCAGCCTGGGTGAGGGGTTGATGGCTGTTTGCAGGCTGGCCAAGCCCCCCAGTGGGGACCCTCACCTCATGGGGGTATGGCCAGCCTGGGTGAGGGGCTGATGGCCGTTTTCAGGCTGGCCACGCCCCCCGGCGACCCAAGCTCCCAGTGTTTCCTCCTTTTTTTCTTTTCTTTTTTTTTTTCCCAGCGCCTCCTTGAGCGGAGCCCAGGGCAGGCGGGAAGCGTGGCTTCCTCCATCGCCCGGGGTAACCCAAGCCTCCTGCTCACTCCATCTCTGTGGCCGCCACCATCTTAGTTGGGTTAATTTGCATACTCGCTCCTGATTGGTGGGCAAGGCTTGTGGATGTAGCAGAATGATGGTTAATTTGCATGTTTCTCTTTTATTAGTGTAGATACCTAATGCATATACTAAATGGTTAACACATTTGTTAACTGGATATTTAAAGCCACATGTCTAGACTTCAACTATACCTGCTCTTTCCTTGGTCTCCACTCAGAATTATATTTCATATGACAGAAAAGACAGATGATAAAAGCACTTAAACTATATAATTTTGTACATACTTAGATCAGGAAATAGTTTTTAATATAGAGATTATCTCTATAGATCCTGAAGAGCAGTTAATACTTATTCTACATAAAGGTTAAAATTTATTGCTATACATGCTCCAGTATTTAGAAAAAAAATACTCCCCCAAGTCATTGAAATGTTAAACACTTCACATTGCTTCAGGCAAGATTGGGAAATGAGAAACTCCATAAGATATCAGTATCCTTAATGTGTATTTTATCTATGGGTGCTCTGGTGTTTCACCTTTACTGAACACTGTATTTGAACATCAAAAGGCAACTTTATAGGTAATGTGAAAATGTTTTCATTAAAATATAAAAGATAATTGTTTTATACATACACACAGGTGTTAAGAGCACCAACACCCTGGTGCAGTTGAAAATCCACTTAGTTATGTTTCTGGGGAGTCAAAAAAATTATAATTGCCTGCTGTTGATTGGAAGCCTAACTGATAACATAAACTATTAGTTAACACATATTTTGTATATATGCTGTATTCTTATAATAAAGTAAGCTTGAAAAAAAGTTAAGTAAAACATAAGAGAAAATACATTTACAGTATTGTATTTATACTATAAGTTCATGCTGCCTTAGACAAATGAATCATCTCTTAATACCTCAATATTAATACATCAATATTGTCTTATATGCTACAAAACTCTGTAGATTTTATATGTATTACACTAGACATCAAAAATGGAAAAATAATTCACTTATTTTTAAGTATAACGATCGTGTTGATAACTAAGCAGCAGCAATATGATGACATTATGGTAGCCTAATCAAGTGTTATAAAATTTTTATAGCATACACTATTACAGTCATATTCATAATACAGTATTGGAAAGATTGTTATATTTTTTTAAAAACAGTTAGTTACCTGTAGTGATAGGTCAATATGCTGTTTCTCCAATTATGAGTGAGGCATACTGTACAGTAATATAATTTTGAAAGCAAAGTTATATAAAATATTAAGAAAAATAAATAACACGTTATTAATTTTTATGAAATACCACACACTTTATGCCTAGTCATTCCACTTAAAGGATTGCACCCAATGTTCTACATAATGAATACTTAGGCAATGGTGATGATGACACAAAAACATTTCTACGGTTATTTGCTCTCCACACAAAGACAGACACACAAAACAGATACATTCATTATATGGCAAGATGATTTTGGAAAACCATAATGGTCTTCGCGTTGAGTAGGCTGAGGAGGAGGGTTGGTCTTGCTGTTTCAAGGTGGTGGAGGCAGATCACCCAGTGTAAACATGGAAGTACACATAATTTCTGTCTGATTTCTTTACTTTTTCACTCCTTTAAAAATGTTTCTATGTGGCACCACTCCTCCTTTTCACTGTTTGCTTTAGTTCCAGTGCCTGCATCACCAAAGGGTCCATGTCCTAAAACAGTGGTCGGCAAACTGCGGCCCCTTGAGTGTGGCTCTTCCACAAAATACCACATGCGGGCGCGCATGTACAGAGCAATTGAAAGTTCGTGGCCACACTCAAGGGGCCAAAGAGCCACATGTGGCTCGCGAGCCGCAGTTTGCCGACCGCTGTCCTAAAAGAAGCCAGAGCCTCTGGAGTCATCAGGACCTTCTTTGGGGGTTGTCAGTCAGTTTATTTCTGGCTCTGCTGCTTCTCCATCTTCTTCCTCATCGTCTGGCACTGACTCAGGTTCACTCATTTCACCTTCTGTTAATTCCTCTGCTGTGGTGTCTACTAGCTCTCGAACTTCAATATCCATACTTTCAGATCCTTCCAGCTTTTTTTGTTATGTCCCCAGTCTCTGTCAGCTTTCCTTGACTGGCTCTGTCATAATTGCTCTGAAGCTTTGCATGACATATGCACACATTTTTCTCCAGTAGAAATTTATTGTTTGGGGCATGATGACTTTCACAGCTCTGGTTATCACAGCAGTGGCATCATCACTGGTGTGATCCTTTCTGACTTTCATGATTTTTCTATTTGGGTTCTCTTCCATAACCTGACAATCCTTTCCATAGAATGCCATGAATAGCGAGCTTTAAAGGTCCTTAAGACCTCCTGATCTAGAATTGGAGACTTTGGGGTCAAGTAGACCACTATGACACCTTTGGTGTTGAATGCACGAAGTGCTGGGTGGCATCAATATCTAAAGAACTTAAAATGCAGCCCCTTACTGGCCAGGTACCTCCTGACCACATGGACAAAGCATCAAGGGAACCAAAGACTGGCAGCTGGTGTTTCTCTTTTTCCTTCAAGACTTGTAGGTGAACAGCTTTATTGATAAGTGCAGTCTGGATTATAAACCTTACTGAATTTGCACAAAACAGAGTTAGCCTATTCCCTCCTGCTTTAAATCCTGCTACTTGCTTCTCTTCCTTACTAAGAAATGTCCTATGTGGTATTTTTCCTCCCAAACAGGACACTTTTGTCTGCTTTTTAAAACCTCTTCAGTCAGATATCCTTTCTCCTCAATGATTTTTTAATGGGGTCTAGGAGCCATTACGCTGCCTCTTGGTCAACAGAGCTGCTTCTGCTGTTACCTTGACATTTTTTTAAGCCAAACCTCTTCCTAAAATGATCAAACCATCATTTGCTGGCATTTCCTTCCCCATCTTTGGATCCTTCACTTTTTTTTTGCTTTAGGTTCTCATAAAATAACTGCTTTTTCTAAAATCATACCAGTCTCTAGGTATGCCTTTCTTATCACAATACTAGAGGCCTGGTGCACAAGATTTGTGCACTGGGGGTGAGGGCATGGTGGGGGCGGTCTGTCAGCCTGGCCTGTGCTCTCTTGCAGTCCGGGACCCCTCAGGGGATGTCCGTCTGCCAGCTTAGGGGATCAGGCCTAAGCCAGCAGACAGACAACCCTCTCGCAATCCGGGACCCCTTGCTCTTTACCACCTTCCTGCAGCGGAGGCACCGCCACTGCTGCTGCGCTTGGCAGCCATGAGCCTGGCTTCTGGCTGAGTGGCGCTCCCCCTGTGGGAGTGCACTGACCACCAGGGGGCAGCTCCTGCATTGAGCATCTGCCCCCTGCTGGTCTGTGCACGTCATAGTAACTGGTCCTTTTGCTGTTTGGTTGATTTGCATATTATACTTTTATTATATAGGATTGTGCCCACATAAAAAGCTGCATTTTTAATTCAAGGTATTGCATAAAAAGGTATTTTGCAAAACACAAGGTTTTCTTACCTGCTGAAATACCTTTATACATTTCCTGTTGTGGTTTTTTTTTTTTTCTTTAATACTGGATTCATTTATCTTGAAATGGTGAGCAACCACATAGCTACTGACCACATCCTAAGGTACATATCATGACTTTTCTTTGCTTCTTGGGACTGATTTCTCCATTTCTGGTGACATTTCTTATGGGTCCCACCGTGGTATTCAAGGTGTACGGCATTACAATAAACATGGGGGAAAATACTTAAGAATTGCGACAGATCACTTTTCACTAATACACAGTGCTCATGTGGAGATGAGTAGGGTCACATGGAATTTTAAGCAGATGCTCACAGCACTTGGGCTCACCTCAGCAAAATGTGGCTATGAAATTATTGCAGTAGGAATACAGCTACTTTTATGCAATTATGTTCTAATATGCATCTTCATATTTGTTTACATTTCTCTGCAAATGGTGCCATTCACAGTGTTTGTGTTTTAGTTTGGTAAATTTCAATTTATATAATAGATTTTTATGTTTTATGGTAGTAAGTGATAAATTAGCCTAGAATTGACACATTTTATACATTTACTAGAGGCATGGGATTCGTGCACTAGTGGGAGGCATGGCCTGCAGGGATCGGCCCACTGTGGGAGCGCTACTCATCCCAGTTAGCCGAGTGGCTGTATACCTGCCCTCTGAACAGCTGCTCCCTGGTCCAGCATCTTCTGTGGAGCCAGAGTACTCACCTCTCCAGGGGACCTGGTTGGGACCGGGCCCAGAGATAATAGCACTGAGAGGCAGCAGAGTAGGCCTCAGTCCTGTGGTGGCCATGAACCTGCCTGCCAGCCTCTGGGGTCAGCTCTGCTGAGGTGCTTCATGGCCTGAGGGCATCTGGAGGAGGTGCCAGGGAGGGAGGAGGAGCCTGGGGTGAGGAAGTTCCTGCACATCGGCCCAGAGTTCGCAGTGGGAGCAGACACTCATCCCGGTCACCCAAGCAGCGCTCCCACTGGGGCAGTGCACTGACCACCAGGGGGCAGCTCCTGCGCTGAGTGTCTGCCCACTGGTGGTCAGTGCACATCATAGCAACTGGTAGGCCGGTTGTTCTGCCATTCGGTTGCTGAGCTTTTATTATATAGGATGATGTACCTTTTTCTTTTTTCAGCATTTTATACTACATCTGTGAGTTTTTTTAAATTTTCATAAATCTCCAAAAATTTTTCCAACATTTAAAATATCTACTTATGACTTCCAGTTCAAGATAGTGGAATAAGTAATTGCTGTGCTCACCTCCTCCCATGAGCACAACAAAATTACAACTAAATTATTTGACAAGCATAATTGAGAACCACCTGAAGACTAGCTGAACAGAACTTCTTTAACTCAGGATATAGAGAAGTCTGTTGGCGGGGTGGGATATGCAGAACAGGCTGGTCCTACATCCACTTGTGACAATTAAGAATCAGAGTTACATCTCAGCTATGGAGGTTCCCATTGAGGAGCAAGTAGTCCCAGTCCCACACTGGGCTCCTCACCCCATTGCAACAACCTCCCCATTGACCCTGCCTTGAGTGTGACAGGGGGCGGTGCCCCAACCCCCCAATCGGCCCCACCCTGAGCGTGACTGAGGGTGG
>NW_005355584.1:1351953-1365661 GCF_000412655.1 Myotis brandtii
ATCCGGCCCGCGGGCCGTAGTTTGCCCACGGCTGATCTAGGGGGTATTATGTGAAATAATTGAGACAGAGAAAGAAATACTATATTATTTCACTTATATGTGGAATCTAAAGAACAAAACAAATGGAAGCAAATTCATAGACACAGAAAAATTGATGGCCACCAGATAGGAGAGGGGTGGTTGCATGGGTGAAAAAACTAAAGGGAATAAGTATTGCCAGTTATAAAAAGTGTTAGGGATGTAAAACAAAGCACAGGGAATACAGTCAGTAATACTGTAATGACTATGTTTGGTGTCAATAGACTTATTGGGGCGATCACTTTGTAAGTCATAAATGTCTAATCACTATGTTGTATACCTGAAACTATAAATGTCACCTGTAATTGGACAATTAAAAAAAAATTAAAAGTTCATGTACAGCTGTTCAAGGGTCAAATGTGTGTGTGTAAGAGAGAAAGATGAAGGAAAGAGAATTTTGACATCTTCTGCCTACTTCGACATTGACTTAAACTAAGAGAGTGTCTACTAATTATTACATAATTCTTATCATCTTCATATCTCCATTCACTTTTATGCCCTTTTATACTCAAATGGAAAGGTCCCCCCCCCCTCAATTTTGCTCCCTAATATGTGTAACAGATTTCTTATTTTCACCTGCCCATCCATCATGATCCCCTTTGATACTCACCTCTCCTTCTGTCTTAATCTGTCTGATTTCTCAATAAGAAGTCTTATTTGGTTCCACTTTCCTTCTGTTACAATTACTTTTATCTTTGTGGAACTATGTAAAGATTTTCAGAGACTAAAGTTATATACCTAAATCTAAAATTATTTCATTTATCCCTATGTTTTAAAACTTACTGATGTGTCTTTTTCTGAATTAGCAATTGCCACTTGAGCTCTTGGCTTGTAATCCCATTACCTCAGTGGTTCTCAACCTTCTGGCCCTTTAAAATACAGTTCCTCATGTTGTGACCCAACCATAAAATTATTTTCGTTGCTACTTCATAACTATAATGTTGCTACTGTTATGAATCGTAATGTAAATATCTGATATGCAGGATGGTCTTAGGCGACCCCTGTGAAAGAGTCATTTGACTGCCGAAGGGGTCGCGACCCACAGGTTGAGAACCGCTGCATTACCTACAATGGAGACACTGAACTCAGAGTGTTATAGAAGTGCACAGGCTGAAGCTGACAGAGGGAGGTGGTATGTCTCACCCCTAATTATTGCATTTTATGACAGTGACATTAGACAGGTTGTTTCACATGTCTAAGACAACAATTGAATATAAAATACTGTACCCTGTGTATAGACCTTCATTTCTCACCTTACTGACCGTTCTTTCTCCCACTTAATCTTTAGTTCACAGGCTTTGGCATATAGTATTTGGTACACTTCCAACTTCACTTGTTAACTAATCTTGTTCTTCATTTTCCTTTGATCAAAGGAGAAATGTGATGTCTTCACTTGCTGTGTCATGGAATTTTGAATTAATTTTATCACGATGAAAAAAATCCAATCTTGCCCACCAAGGGCCTGGCATTCAGCTAACTCTACCGACATTATTCCCCAGACTCTTTCCCTCTGGAATCCACCCTGTGAACACTGAAGTTGTCTGTAATTATCATGGATAGCTAGGCTCAGTTAATTTAAGTTACTTGCCCAAGGTCACACATCTAACATGTGGCAAAGGCTGGACTTGTATCCACAGTCTTCTCGACACTAAAGCTTCATATTAGAGTAAGGTCCATGGAAGAATGTTACAGTAGTGGTAATGGAGCTGTAACTTTGTCATGGACCTTGAGAACCACAAGGTTTTGCAGTGGTGCAAATGAGAATTCTCAGAAGACAAGAGTTGGGAATCCATTTAGCAGGGAAGGGAGGTGTGTACCAGACTGCTTATGGGAACAAATGAAGAAATTATTTGTACATAAGATTTTGGACTACATATCTGCCATGGAGCCAGTTGAAGACATTCAAATGTAGTAAGTAGGAGTAAAAGTGAGACTAGGCATATTTGTGCCATAGCAACATGAGAAGGTACCAAAAAAAGCTCAGAAATATATCTCAGTTTCTAAGTTGTAGGCTGTCAGTAAAGCTTATGGTTGAGCCATAGGTCAGGGTGAAGTGGGAAAAGAAAAGAAAGGGGGCGGGGGGGAGGAAAATGCACAATAAATAGTTGGATTCACAACTATTTCCAAAGAGCCTCAATAAAAATGTCTTCACCAGACACATCCCTGTTGATGTTTGGAAAAGCAGATAGCAGACAAATTCTTTAGAAAGCATACACTTTTCACTGAAGATAAAATTATTTTAAAAAAATATTAAGTACTTGAAGGTTTGCGATTTAAAGCAGATTAAGGTGGAGAATGGAGCATGTTTTACCCCCTAACCATTGCGTTTAATTTCTCTGTGTTACATTGATACCCTTCTTCGTGGGTTTTACATTATTATTATTTTCAAATGTATTCTTAATTGCCAAAGTAACACCTCACAAGATATTTTAAATGTAAGTATTTTAAACTTCTTTTAAAACATATGCTAAGAGTAATGACCCTTTGTACCTTTAAGATCTTCCAAAAAAATTTGGCTGATCTGATAAAAATTATTTAAAAAATACATTATTTGTAGATAGATAATTAGTGATAATTCACTAACTTATATATTTTTAAATTCTAAATTTTTCTACTTTATTTTAACTTAATCCAGGGGCCATGAAATCTACAGTGTTCGCAGTTCTGTAGTCATTCATTCACCATAGCTAGAGCAGAGCCAGATAGGGCATGGCCCAGGGTACTTGCTCTTTTTTACTTTCTAGTGCAACCATGTGCTTTATTATCATTTATTCATTTTGTTATAAGAAGCAAAATTCCTAATGTTAAAGGGGTGTTTGATTTCTTAAATCTGTCGTTAGCTAACGCTGAAAATTTCACAACCTATATTCTCTCTCTCAGTATAATGCATAAAGACCAAGTTCAGTATTTCATACTAAAAGTGAGATCAATTTTCTAGAGAGAAGCTTTTAATCTTTGTATATACTCTGACATGCCAGATTGTATTTAACAGCTGAGTTTCAGAGACAAGTACTAGGCATTTCTTCAAAGAACCTGACCAAATGCTGTAATCCATTTCCTTCTGAAATTGCAGCTGCTAAATTATACCCAAAACATTTATAAGTGTCACTTTGCCTTTCCAGCAATTAAGGAGCTCAAAAAATCCCTTTGTGATTCCTAGCTTTGAAATTATTGTATTTATCCTGAACTGGCCTTCCACTTTGCTCTATCAAATGTTACCAAGGAGGTTTAGGAGGTTATGTTAAAGAGGGAGGCATCAATTCTGAACAGGTGTGGAAAAACGATTTCTTTTGATGTACTAAAGTGTTCTATTTTAAAGGCATTTTAGCAATTTAACACATCAACTGCTGTGAATTCCCATGTAAGTAGGCAGCCAATTCATTTCCCTTGAAAGGGCAGAAAGTCTGAGTCAACATCAGAGCCCTAATGGTGGCAGCTTGACAGTCACTGCGTTTACAGAAACTCTCCCTTTGCTGTTTCAGTGTTGATCCTCCTGATCGTCACCATGAGGAGACGGAAAAAAGAGCCCCTCATTTTCGATGAAGAGAGAGATATCAGAGAGAATATCGTTCGCTACGATGATGAGGGTGGAGGAGAGGAAGACACGGAAGCTTTTGACATGGCAGCATTGAGAAACCTCAACGTCATCCGAGACACCAAGACCCGGAGGGACGTGACTCCAGAAATTCAGTTCTTGAGTCGACCGACTTTTAAAAGCATCCCAGATAATGTCATTTTTCGGGAATTTATTTGGGAGAGACTGAAGGAAGCCGACGTGGATCCCTGTGCCCCCCCTTATGACTCCCTGCAGACGTATGCGTTTGAAGGGAACGGCTCCGTGGCCGAGTCCCTCAGCTCCTTGGAGTCCATCAGCTCAAACTCTGATCAGAACTATGACTACCTGAGTGACTGGGGGCCCCGTTTCAAACGACTTGCGGACATGTATGGGACTGGCCAGGAGACTTTGTACTCCTAGCCTTGGAACTTTCCTTGGGAATGTACTGAAGACAAAGTCAAAGCAAAACAAACAAAAAAGACTACAAAACACAAAACAAGAACTCCCCTTGCTAGAGAAATGGTTGTAAATATGTCTCCATTTTTAATGGTTTGGTTTCTGCCTTGGTGAAGCGTACGGTCGTTAGATGGATCCAAGGACCACACTGACCACAGACTCTGAGCAGTTGAAGGCTTTTGATAAAAAGAAATGCTCAGTGATTTGTGAATAGATAGCAACTCTCAAATACCTGCAAAGGCACCTAACCTCTATGAGTAAGTAGTGCCCTGTGTTGTCAGTGAACCACGGATGCCCTGTGCACACCTTCATGGTACTGTCAGTGAGAACAACACGATGTGCCATTGAGAAGTTCTGCAACTTCTCGGATATACAAACGTGGGACAAATTTAATTGATAGTGATGCTTTACGCTTGCTGGATTAGAGAATCCAGCAGAATTTTATTGCTCTGGTTTAGCAAATATATTTCATTTAGCAAAATATAAATTCTTAGAAAAATCTTTCCCAGTCCTCTAATACAAGCCAATGAAATTGGATTTAAGGCAACGTAAACCATTGTTTAGCAAATAAATATGAAGTGTTCCAAATAAGAAAAAGGTTAATCATTCTGAAAGTGTGCAACCGTTTTGAGATGCTTGTGTAGGTATAAAAAAAGTTGCTGTCTATTTGTTGATTTTTTTTATTACCTCTTCTGATTTTTACAGGAGAATATCTTTTCTTTTTTATCTGACACATGGTCTTATATTAATTTTGGAGCTCCAATCTCCACCAAATTCAGGTCCATCTTACTGCCTCATAATACTGAGCTTGTCAGAACATGCTGATTTTTCGCCAGTCACAGCTCCATGAAGGAAATGAAGCATGGAAATGGAGAAAAAAAAACAGAGCAATTGAGCATCTCAGAGAGGAGCACAGCTACAAGGACATATGAGTTATTGGTCTGAGTCATTGAAACGTACAAAACATTGGAATGAAATATTTGTATTTTAAAAAGATTTTAGAGAGAAGTGAGATTTCCTTTGATGTGAGATTTATTTTTCAAGGTCAAGAGTTCTATATGCTCCAAAGACTTCTGAGAATTTGTTTTACCCCACCTTCTTTTGCTGTAAGCATATAGAGCAAAAGACTGATTCTTTAAATATGTCTTAATGTCATGTGATAAACTTCAAAACCCATCTTTAAACTCCAGTGCAAATATGTTCTTCAAGAATAGACCTGGCAATGTATAATTTCTATACTGGTTTAGACGTGCCAAAGTGAGGAGAGTAATTTCAAGGGATCACGTGTGTTTAAGTTTGTGATGGGCTTCTTCAAAAAGAATAATTTTATGACTAAATATTTCTACCTATTATTAAACAACAGTACTAGTTTAATGCATATATTCAAGTAAGAATGGATTTAGTTTCTTTTTTCCTTTTAGAAAGAGTTATTGTTGGGTTCCTAATAAATCTATAGATAATGGACACTGTATACAAGATTATGTTCTAAAAGTGCTTCTTTCTGAAAGACAACCGCTGGAACTGGAACATCAACATTTTGATGACACTAGGAGAAACTGTGTAGGATTGTGTAAACTTGCAGCCCACCTTTAGAAATGAAGTATGTGAAAGTGGCCTTCAGCTTTATCAGAATCAGTAATTCAATAAATTTGATTATCCGTAAACAGTCCTTTCATTTGAATAAAGTTTTGTAGACATCGTTTCATGCCTAGATAGATATGCTTCTTGCTGTATTAATATACATATATATGAAAAACCAATTTTATAACAGAGTAAAAGATCCCATTCATTACTTTTAGTCAATATGTACCTTTTTCAACAAAAAGCTAGTACATGTCTACCCTTTTCAATAAAATCACAGTGTGGTATAGGAATTAGGTAGGTGTTGAATCAGCAGGGTGCTGAGAAAACAGTTTTGTAATAACTCCCTTGTTGTCTGCAAGAAGATAAAATAGTTTAGTACATTTGGATGATGTCAAAACTGCTGATTGTTGCACATATCACTTAATGGAGATTTGAATGTATTTTAGAAAAGGAATATCACATTATTCACCTTACTTTCTTTCCTTTTAAAGAATATATTTTCTTGGTTTTTAATTTTTTTCATATTTGCCAGTAATATATTGGGAAAAGACTAAAATTTAAATAAAGATTTAAAATTCTTGCATATACCCAATTGCCATTTTATGTGTGAAAGATTATATCAATACAGTATTGAACTCAATTGAGTGGTATTTTTAAAAAATGTTTGACATGACTGAAAAAATGATAAAATTTCTATGAAGTTCTCTAGCTAAATTTAATTATTATGAAGGTGACTGTATTTTAGTGTCCTTTTTTTTCAGAAATCTGACACTGTATATGATTATCTGGTATAATAGTTGAGAGATGGGCTATGTTTTAAAACCACAGACTAGAACAGATGACCGATTTAAAAAATCTATTTTAAAACAAGTCAGGATCTTCTCCAAAAACATTTAAATGAATACCTATTATCTAGCCAATAAAATTCCGTGGTGTACTAGAACCAGCTAGAACCAACTCCCAAGAACCAATGATGTCATCTCTTCCCAACTCCACTTCTAGTGACACCATTTTGGTAGGTTGAAGTCAGCCAGGGTGGTCATATTTAGACCACTATGGAAATCAGCAAACACCATCTGTTTTCTTTGGGAGAACCAGTTGTTAAATTTTCGCCAACACTCCACTGATTAAGTTATTTTATATAAGAACTTTTATGATTATAAATGCAATATGAATGAATAGACTATCAAATAGTAACATGAAGGAATTTTTGCTCTATCCTACTTCTTAATATAAATGCATGTGCTAATTATTTCCTGGTAGCAAATCCTTGGAGCCACAAGAAAAAATGAAGAGGGTCCATTTCAATATGAAAGTGATGGCTTAATAATTTCAAGTGCAGATAACAGTTCAGAAAGTCAATAAATTTACATATTTCTATTTGTCCATGTGGGGCCTTCAATAGAAACTTAAGGTGCCCAAAGTAATGCGGGTTTTTGAATGATTTAACTTCTTAAAAAAGTATTTCCATTTCACTTGTTACTATCCATGTCAAGGAAATATGTCCAAGTGTTACTGTTGTAATGAGCTACTTATTAATAACTAGAGGCCTGATGCATGATATTTATGCAAGAGTAGGCCTTTGCAGCCACGGCAGCTGCTGCCTGGCTTCGTGCGGAAGGTCGGAAGGACATCCGGAAGGATGTCTGGTCTAATTAGCATATTATGCTTGTATTATTATAGATAGGAAGAAGGCAAAGGGAAGGCCAGATATTATAAACATAGTCACATGGGCAGCTTCACCAGGAAGCTGCAATATCACACTTCCAAGGGAACCACTGGTCTATTCCCTGCAAATCACTAGGGGAAGGTACTGGACAAAGGGGAAGATGAGCACATGTGCAATGAAGTAGAGGTGAGACAAAAAGGTGTCTGTCAATCAACCCTCGGAACAGAGGTCATTGGCTAGAGGAGTGGAGGCAATGCAAGCCTGCAAACATTTGAGAATATATAATCCCCAAACAAATGAATTCTCTCTCTCCTGTTCCTTTGGCTTTGCTCCTGCTTTCTTGCACTCATCTGTATTCCCTCCATAGCCATGTGGCCCTAGAAGCCACAGGGCCCATGGCCATGCAGACCCCACACACAATGGAGTATAGATGGGAACACAACATAAGCCAGCCTCATGCTGGATTGGACTGTGCAAATATGGAATTGAAACTCTGGGCACTGGCTTTAATTCTAGCTCTGCTGTCATACAAATGAATTCTCTCTCTCCTGTTCCGCTGGCTTTGCCCCTGCATTCTTGCACCATCTGTATTCCCTCCATCGCCACATGGCCCTAGAAGCCACAGGGCCCATGCCATGCGGACCCCACACACAACGGAGTATAGATGGGAACACAAAATAAGCTTAGCCTCATGCTGGATTGGACTGTGCAAATATGGAACTGAAACTCTGGGCACTGGCTTTAATTCTAGCTCTGCTGAAGACACAGCTGAACTCCCACGGCAGGACTGAGAGAGAGGACCTTGGAAACAGGAATTTAATTCCACACAATAAATGCCACTCATTCTCCCATGCGAGTCTCAGAAAATTCCTTTTCTCATGACATCACAAGAAGCCCACTTCCACCAGCAACCGGTGGGGCCACAGAAGGCACCCCACCAACAACAGAAGCTCCCTTTCTAAACTGTTTACATAATTTGAAGCCAGCATAACGAATATAAAAACTAAATTTTACCAAGAAATACTTCCACCAGCAACAGGTGGGGACACAGAAGACACCCCACCAATAACAGAAGCTCCCATTCTAAACTGTTATCTTTACATAATTTTAAGCCAGCATAACGAATATAAAAACTAAATTTTACCAAGAAAGGGGACTTCCACAGATCAAGCCTAAATTATCATTCTGGATTCACAAAGCAATTCTCCAAGTTCATCTGGAGACTAAAATTAGGAGGGAGATAATCAGAAAAGATGAGCTATATGGAGACAATGAGTAGACAGGGTATCCCGATGAACCCTGGAAACTTTCCTTTGATATGAAGCTCAGCTTGAGGCTGACTGCAGTTGTGGTGAGATAACTACAAGACAGGCAGGCAGTAATGATAGCTGCCTTTTCATGCCTTTTCACTCTGCCCTCTGAGAATGTTTTAAATTATTTTAACTTCATGCACAATTACATTTACTACACTGGATGATGAGCAGGCTTCGGCAATTATTCTCACGTAAGTGGTGTAGTTATACCAGGTATGAGTGATAGTTGTGCGATGGCCCACATGCCTAAAGAATCTTACATGCAAATAGACTTAGCATTATGCTCAAATGTAAAATCTAAAGAAGCCAAAAATAAGGTAAATATATTGCAGTTGGCAAAAACCATCTAGTTTAAATATTTTAGTTTATAACCACTAGTTGTAAATAATCTTTAAATTTTCAATTTTACTATGAGATCTATTGACTTACAATCTGTCTTTGTTACCTTAATTGTTTTTGAAACACTATTTAAAGGTTTATTTATGGTTAATCTAATTAAATTTGAGTGAAAGAAAGCTTTAACTTACTCTTAACTATTTGGGTTACATGCAATGTAAATGACAATAGATAAGGAATCTTACTTTCTGTTAGTCTGTGGTGTTTATTTGATCTTAAGTATATAGTAAATTATTTTAAAGTTATTGATAACGATAATGTATATTGTGTGTGTATATATATACATATATATGATGATGATGATGATGATGTCTGAAAGTTTGGCAAGGGAAACATACAATGTTAGCTGACTAATCTTCATAATCAAAAGAGCAAGAAAGTTGTAACAGCATTCACCTTCTGAGTGTAATTGAAATTGTTTCAGAGGAGTGGGATAATCCCT
Source organism: Myotis brandtii (assembly GCF_000412655.1). Classification (NCBI taxonomy): domain Eukaryota; kingdom Metazoa; phylum Chordata; class Mammalia; order Chiroptera; family Vespertilionidae; genus Myotis; species Myotis brandtii. The sequence goes on from NW_005355584.1 coordinate 1,361,448, forward strand.
TAAGCAAAATGGGAGTTTGGGGCATAATTTTAAGCCAGCAAAATGAACATAAAAACTAAATTTTACCAAGAAAGGGAACTTCCACAGATCAAGCCATATGTGTGTGATATGCTGACACTTTTTCATTGTTTTGCTAACTTGTAGTGACTCAGAGTTTAACTGAAAAGGACATGTGCCTGTTTGTATATTTTTGTGTGTGTGATTGGGGAGCATTGAGAAGTATGTTTGAAGTGACCTTAAAAATTGTCTAATATATTTCCTTGTGAATGCCAGCATATTGTCATTTAGCAAGTGCCTCTTAGGCAGCAAGACCAGAAAATTTGATAATAACTGAAGGGAGCAATATTTTATTTGCTTTATGAATCTAATTTAATTTAAATAAGAAGGATTTGGGTGCTAAGGGGAGAGCCTTTAGCTGAACTATCTGGAAAATTGCCTCATTTTTTTTATTGTGTGTATACGATCTCATTATTAACACAATATGGTGTGTGAACTATCAATGGTGGGGTGTCACCAGGCTTTGGCCTTTTGACCATCAGTACTAGGAAGTACCCTTCATCTGTGGTCATGAATCTGGGTCAGAAGCCAAGTTCAGACACTTTTGCTCTGCCCTGGATGCCATTCTAGTTCTCTGAAACTTTATGGCTTCATGATGAAAATTGAGTTAACTACTATTCTATTTGTTTCATAGGCTTGTGAGATGATTAAGTCAAATGCTGTGCAAACTGTAAATCACTGTAAAAATGTAAGGCTTTATATTGGAAAATTATGGAAATCATGTAATAAGGTTGTTTATACAGGGGTGGGCAAAAATAGGTTTACAGCTTTATTATCTCTCTGTTTCACATACTCACAAGTGTAAACCTACCATTGCCCAGCCCTTAGTTATTGTTATTTGGTAAACAGATGATTTCTGTTTGGGGAAATATGCATTAAGAAGGGAGGAAAAGCATACAGTTGGGAAGGAATATTTTAAGAGACAATTGGCATAATTAATTGAAACCACTATCTAAAAACAGTCATTTTATCGGGTCTTTAAAGGTTGGAGTCTAGTCCACACTATTAAGAATGAAGGCTCTTAGCATGGACAAGATTACAAACAATGTTCAGTTCTTTCCTGCTCAGATGACTGAGGGGAAGGGAACAGTCTTTGATGACCCAGCCTCATTGCAGATCTCAAGCACACCAGAATAGAGAAGACTATTAAACGGCAATAATGAGGACAAGTTAAGGGAGATCCCCAATATCCAGAGGAAATAGAGAAAATGAGGTTCTAGAGACTTCAATAATTCTGTCAGTCACAAGTGGTGTATGTGTGGTTAATAATTTACACACCCCGAAGAATTAGTACAATATTGACTTCGCGTGAAAGCTGTCTTGTGCTCTTGTTTTGATGACCTGAAAGCACTTCCAGTATCTCACAGCAGCTTGTCATAGGCTTTTATAAGTGAAGAAGCTATTGGAGATTAATATACACAGGACAGTGCTGATTTGTCAGTGATCGCCTGTTCATAAATGAGTATTAGACTTCAACTCCACTTTAGCTATTAGTTATGTGAATCTCATGTGAGCAAGCATTATAAAATAACATATTAATAACTATATAACTACTGAAAATGTTGAGAAGTACAACATACACTCAAAATGTCAACTTTTACATTTTTTATTGCATTATATAATGCAATTATGCAAATGGTTTTACACTCAAAATGTCAACTTTTACATTTTTATTGCATTATATAATGCAATTATGCAAATGGTTTAAATTTTTATAAGCAGTAAAATTATATGATTTTCTAACTACTTCATGCTATATTTTTTTGTAGTATGAACACTATGATTTTTGTGGAATGACTATAAATTATTCAAGGAAACATGTGAAGTAAGTGGTAGAGATGAAAGAAGAAAAAGAAAACCTTAAAATATTTTGCTCATTATATTTTCTATTATCGTAGACCCTCAAAAAAAATGGTATTCTGGTTTGGGAGGATAAGAAGGGAGTTGAAACATTTCAAAATCAGACTCTCCAATCATAATTCGACTTTCACTTCCTGGCAAAGAATGTGGGACTTCTTTATTTATTCTTTAAAATAAATCTAACTGGGAAAATGGCATTAAATTTGGTGTTTCAAAGTATTGAGAAAACTGAAATATTCACCGTGCCAGGAATCAGACATTTCATCACTATGTTCTTATCTGTCGCTTGTTATCTGTGAGGGTTCATTGTTCCAGGAATGGACAGTATCACAGCAATATGGCAGACTAGCTATTCTGAGGGTCATCCTCTCAGTAGATTCCTATACCTTTTACTACATTGTTGACTCAAAAGAGGGTAAGGAAAAGCCCAACAAACTTTACACTTTGCAAAAGAAATAAAATAATTTTAAGAAGAGAAAAAGCAGATACCATGGAAGTGAATGTAAACCAACAGGGCCCCAGAAGTTGCACTATGGACAACTGTCAACCCAGTACCACACCTGTGGAAGACAGTGCGACATCTGCGAAGCCAGGACCCAAAGGTACTGACATCATTTGAGGCTATAGCTGTCCCACTAGCTCCCAGGTTATTTTCAATCAAACGTGAATGAACAGCTAAAATCATGAAATACAAGATGATTCACGGAAACCCCAAGCATTTTCACAAATTGTAATGATCAAAAACATAAAAAGAGAAGGCATATAGAGGCTAGGGAAAGTAGGTTTATAGTTATAATAGAGGTTATCAGTGATAGGGGTATATTTGTAAAAGACCCAAATTGTACATTTAAAAATGAATAATGTATTCTTTGAAGCTAAACTTTCAGTGGAGAGAATATGTACTGCATTTGACACTGAATGAGAGAGACTTGGTAAACTGGAAGATAGGTTGAAAAAAGTTACCTAGCCTGTGACATAGATTTTTTTAAAAAAAGATATAATCTGCAAAAGCATAAGGAACAAGGAGATCTAAAATGTTTTACTCATTGTGATGTTTTACTTAAAAATTAAGTAGAATGTTTCACTGTCTCATTTGACTCCCATCTTTGAATGATGGTCATCATCTAAAATGCCGAGGGTTACTACAGGAGAGTGCAAATAGGCACCTCTATCAGGTTCTCCACCATGGAGGCCAGTAAATAATATTCTTTATATGGTAATGCTAAAACTCTCCATGGACTCAACTGGTCTCTACATTGGACAAGGATGTACTTATAATCATCAGTGATTTTGAAGCACTTCAAATTGTCTTTTGCAATTGAAATATTAAAATAAGTACTAATAGTATGAATTATAGCTACTGAATTAAAAAATCTATGAATTCATGCTGGCATAAATGAATATAAAAATTAAATTAGGAATAAAAGTACTTTCTTACAATAGAATAACAAATAAATACTGAAGGAATAATGAAGCCAGGAAGTTATCAGTGATATTAATACTGTGTATGTTTGATGATGATAAATCTATTATTTACATAGCCTCAAGATTTCTTCTCACAACATATTACAAAGGGAAAATAATAGTCTTAAACTGGAGAAGTCTGGCCAGATACTGCCTTAATTAGCAAATGACCTGATCACTAACTAACACTAGGACAGACTGTTATCAAATGCATTTTGATATGATGCACTGATATGTATCATGTTTCTAATGGAAGACTCAGTGTAAAACAAACTGAGAAATATTCTCCAAATTAATGTGTCCACCTTTTTTTTTCCATCTTAAATTTTATTTTAGCAGTATTCTGATATTATTTTAAATGTCACCCATGCATCTGTTAAAAAATCAAACATAATAAAAAATATAAACTCATGCTTGGAATTCCTGAATTCCTTTCTTTTCACCACAGGCAGCCAGTAATAATTTCTTGGGAATTCTTCTAGAGATAGTTTTTGCATGACAAGAATATATGTACTATTTTCCCAAAAAAAGACAAAAACAAATGTCATACTAATTATATCTTTCTTATCCTTTGTTTCCTTGACTTTTCTTTTTCAGCCTAATATTATTATGCTAAGTGAAATAAGCCAATCAGAGAAACACAAATACCATAGATCTCACATGTGGAATCTAATGAACAATAGAAACCGAGGCATAGATTCATGGAACAGACTGACAGCTGTCAGAGGGGAGTGGTGTGGGGAGGACTGGATGAAAGAAGGTGAAGGGATTATCCAAAGAACATATATACATAACCCATAGACATGGACAACAGTGTGGTGATAGCCAGAGGG